>NW_027142401.1:4626925-4906180 GCF_026170545.1 Melanerpes formicivorus | reverse complement strand
GGAGGGGACCCCCAAAGGTCACCCAGTTCAACCTCACTGCAATCAGCAGGGACATCCCCAGCTAGATCAGGTTGCCATATCTCCAGGGAAGGAGTTTCCACCACCTCCCTGGGCAACCTGTTCCAGTGCTCCACCACCCTTGTAGTGAAGAACTTCTTCCTGATATCCAATCTAAATCTGCCCTTCTCTAGTTTGCAGCCATTGCCCCTTGTCCTGTCACTGCAGACCCTTGTAAACAGCCTCTCTCCATCCTTCCTGTAGGCCCCCTTCAGGTACTGAAAGGCTGCTATTAGGTCTCCCCAAAGCCTCCTCTTCTCCAGGCTGAAAAACTCCAGGTCTCCCAGCCTGTCCCCATAGCAGAGGTGTCTGACCCCCTGATCATTTTTGTGGCCCTCCTCTGGACCCCCTGCCTCAGTTCCATGTCCTTCATTTCACCATTTTGTTTTGCTAAAACCAGCCCATGCTTCCATCTGCAACTCCACAATTATTTTTGTTGTCATTAAACTCCACTTAGTCCTAAACTTGCTGACATCTAAAGATCTAATCCCCAGTTTTAGAATTAGAATTAACCAGGTTGGAAAAGACCATTGAGATCATCAGGTCTATCACCCTACACCACCTAATCAACTAAGCCATGGCACCAAGCACCCCATCCAGTCTCTTCCTAAAAACCTCCAGTGATGGTGACCCCACCACCTCCCTGGTGATTTGACTTCCTGTGCCATATATATGACCTTACTCTTGCTAGTATTTAATGTTACATCAGATGCAATTTTTCACAGTCATATACTTTCTAAGACTTCATATTTTTGCTGGGTTTGTACAGTAAATGTGCTGATCTCCTGCTCATTACCTCTGTTTTCTTTGTGATTAGTTCACTGTCCTAGAATAGTATGCTTTCTCACGTGTGCAGCACCCTCCACTGTGAAATTGCTTGCCTGTTGCATACTTATACAGGGGTGCCACAGGTCTCAGACCAGTCACTTGCTGTGGGGCATAGCATTACAAGAGATAAGGGCCTGAATCATAGCTATCCTCAACTCCTTTATTCCAACTTCACCCAACCCATTTTGACCACTTCCAGGCTTTGCTAGATGAATGTAAAACACTGCAAAGAGACAGTGGCTGGGCAAACACACTGATGGAAGAAAAGTAGTTTCATATATGATTATCTATCATGGATATCACAGGTCTAAAGAAGCATTTGAACACATGTATACTGCTAACAGTATGATTTCTGAGAGTTATTTTTCTGTCTTCTCTTTCCACCCTCCTTTAAAGCATAAATTCTGTACAGTAATTTCTATAGACATGAGCTGGTAACTAAATACCAACTGAGACAGTGCTTGTCATCGCAGCAGTCAGTGCTCCCCTCTGCCAGCATCCCAGCACCACAGCCCAAGCAGCTGCTCAGCTGGACACAGAGCAGGCCAGCTGGAGGATGCCTGCCTCTGGAATGTGGATCACCAGCATTGCACAGCTCTCGCTTGGGTTCAGTTGCTTTGCAGCACTGCCCAAGTGCAGCTTACACCAGGAGAATTCCATTTAGGACCAAACTAGCTTTGTCAGAGACTAGTAAACTGGCAGTCACCATCTTACCTGACGTAGGGAAGTTCTTCTTTTTTATACCAACTGTTCTTTTTTCCATCTTCTTACCAGTGTGGGGTTTTTCTGTGCTGTCTGTGAAATGACACAAACTTTCCAGAGTTTTCTTCTTCAAACATATGCAAATTTCTGCCACCTTCATCAGCATTTTCCTTGTGCATAGGTTATGGCTCACATTAAAACTGAACCAGAATACCTTAAAACATGCAAAGCACTGGGTGGCAAAAGGAAAATAAGTTTACCTTAACCCATCCTTTATCACTCTTGGCAGACTGTACCGGTTCAACTGACATTCTGGATTCTCTGACTGATTTCTTTCAACACCTGGGGGTTTTCATTGTTTCTTTGCAAATAGGTATGCCTGCTCTACACTAAAACACATTAGCTTGGGTTTAGAGCTTTCCCCCCATTTTTTTTTCCACAAACACTGTTCTGTTGAAAATGGAGTCCTAGGGCACTGGCTCTCCGCGTGTCTTTGTAAATTGACTCTGCTTTTTGTTGTTGATGTTGTTGTGTGCCCTTCCTCTTCCCTCTGTCTTCTTCATATTTCTATGGATAGAAGACAAAACTGAGCTGGTTATTGAGACAGTATCATTTATTTGTGTTCTTTAAGCAGGCTGCAGCAGAGCCAGAAGATAATGGGCACCTCATTTATTCAGGCTTTGAATGATCATATTTAATTCCCAGTGACAGCTGTCTTCACCACATTAGCATTGCAAATGAGCTCTGTTTTGTAATGGCCTTCTATTGAACATGATTCAATTATGTGTGGTCCGTAGCGAGGCAGGATACGGTCTTAGTATCTATAGCAATATTTCTGCAAGCTGCTGCTCTTTACACTGCTCACATTTAAGCTGTCTGTTTACCACAATGCTTTCCTTGAACTACACTGAACTCCCTTCATTTTTCAGCTAAATAAAGAAGAATGAATATCATTTGTAAAAAAACTGTTATCTGGTCAGACATATTACACACCCCACCTCCTTTACACGGGCCTGGAATCAGGAACCACTTGTTAAAATAAACGCTGCTATACTTAAAACATTTCTATTACAAAAGTCATTAAAGTGGATTTAAGTGACTATGCAGCATTTGGTGGTACTAAGTACTACAGCCCAATGTTCCCTTGAATTAAAATTGTAATAGCATCCCAACCAAGTGCATTTTCTCTAAGTGTCATAGTTTTCCAGGGAAAGGGCAACAAGGCCTAACATTTATAAAGCAAGCTAAAAATCACAAGATTCAAAAAAATCCAGTTTCAAAAGGTCTCAGGGGTCCTATTTAGTGTGAAATGGCTAAATCCTATGCACCATGTATTCCACTTTTTTCTCCATCTTGGGCTGGCACGTGCAGGTGACATTTCAAACTAAGCTAGATGACAAACCATAGCTTAATAAATGTGTGCATTTGTTATAATGCAAAACCCTTTCCAAATCTGATTCCACATGTAAGGAAAGTTCTCCTAATGTGCCTGGCAGCCTCAAAAAGAAAAGCTTCCTCTGCATAGATCCAGCAAATATATGCTTCAGTCTAGGAAAGGCAAAGCACAAACCTTACTCTTTTCTCCAGGATTTCCACCTCTGTGATAAATACATTAAGCTCTTGCTGCAATCTCATTATATACATACTAATTCTACGGCCCCAAGGCTTTCTTCACATCCTTCATCTTGATGTTGGAGAGGACCAGTAGCAGAAATACATTATCTACTCCACAAACTGAAGTGCTGGGCCGTCATTCTAAAGCACAGAATCATAGAATGGTTTGGGTTGAAGGGACCTCCAAAGGCCATCTAGTCCAACCCCTCTGCAGTAAGCAAGGACATCCTCCATTAGATCGGGTTGCCCAGAGCCCTTTTGAGCCTGAGTATGTCCATGGGTGGGTCCTCAACTGCCTTCCAGGGCAGCCTGTTGCAGTGTTCCACCACCCTCATGGTAAAGAACTTCCTCAAAACGCCCAACCTAAATCTACTCTTCTCTAATTTCAAACCACTGCCCCTCATTCTATCACTACAGGCCTTCATAAACAGTCCCTTTCCAGCCTTCTTGTAGGCTCTCTTCAGCTACCAGAAAGCCTCTATCAGGTCTACTCTCAGACTTATCTTCTCTATCTGAACAAAGGTTTTTTTAATTGTACACTTTCGCAGGCTTGGGGGAAAGGCCAGGCCCTTCCCCCCCAACTGTAAGTAGAGGGAAGAAAATTGAAGGGAAAGGAAAAAAAAAACTCACAGCTGAATTAGCAAAGCAGTGGGTGCTGTATATTTACAAAGCAGTTTAGGGAAATGCAGGGAAATATATACAGAATTTACAGTATTTACAATATATACAGAAATATACAACAAAGTAACACAGAAATGAGGGTTCCCTCCTCTGCTGAGGGGGGGGTTCCCCACCTCTGTTCCCCCTTCTCTCCCCCTTTCCCCAGAGAGGGTTAGAAAGAGAGAAAAGAGAAAATTAATTAAAGGCAGTTATGTGTTAATTGGAAAGCGGTTAATACAGGCCTTGCAGTTTATCAGTTTCAAGGTCAAGCCTGGCCAAAAGCCCAGAAAAGCTGCGAGCTGCAAAGGGAGAAAAGCAAGACTGAGGAAAAGTGCAGGAATGCCCAGGATTCTCTGCTGTACTCCCACTTCAAAAGGTGCTTCCCCCAAATCTACCAATGAAATTAGTTTAGATCCATCTTTCGTTTACAAACATCCAAGCACAATATTCCCTTTCTTAAGGGGACAGCCTCAAATGGTCACATACATTAACCATGAATTGTTTAAAGACAGTCTCTAGATAACGAAAAAAGAGAAGCTGCAGTGTCCCTTCTGCAGGATCCCCAGGTTGAGGCTGGTCCTGGGCTGAGGTCAAAGGCCACTGCAATCTGCTTCAGGGGGACTGCAAGTTCACAGACACTCATGATAGCAACATCTCTTCTGAGGCTGCTGCATTGGATACTGCTGCGCATTGTTGGGTTCTTTCTTTTCTTCTCTTTTCATTTTTCTTTTTTTTTTCATTTTTTAAGCCTTTATTCACACCTCTTCCCACCACTGTCTCGCCTGACAAGAGTCTGTTGTCATTGAGAATCTTGAACATGTCCAGAGAAGGGCAACGAGGCTGGTGAGAGGCCTTGAGCACAAGCCCTACAAGGAGAGGCTGAGGGAGCTGGGGTTCCTTAGCCTGGAGAAGAGGAGGCTCAGGGGAAACATTATTGCTCTCTACAACTACCTGAAGGGAGGTTGTAGACAGGTGGGGGTTGGTCTCTTCTGCCAGGCAGCCAGCACCAGAACAAGAGGACACAGTCTCAAACTGTGCCAGGGGAAGTTTAGACTCGAGGTGAGGAGAAAGTTCTTCACTGAGAGAGTTGTTAGCCATTGGAATGGGCTGCCCAGGGAGGTGGTAGAGTCACCAACCCTGGAGGTGTTCAAAAAGGGATTGGACGTGGCACTTGGTGCCATGGTTTAGTAGTCATGAGGTCTTGGGTGACAGGTTGGATTTGATGATCTTTGAGGTCTTTTCCAACCTGGTTGATTCTATGATTCTATGGTTCTTCACTTAGTTTATGAGATTTTACTACATTTTTGAAACCACAGAGATTGTGTGAAAATAATGACTGCTCCATCATTTCATTGCACTTTTAAGGCAAGACTCAATTGTTTTTAATGGCTTAATCAAACTGTACATTCACTTACTTTGGTAACAAACTGGAATTTGTGGAAGCAATGTTATGGGTTGTAATCATACAATGAGAGAGTGGGTTGGGTTGGGAGGGACCTTAAAGATTATCTGTTTCCAACCCTTCTGCCATGGGCAGGGACTGCTTCCAATACACCAAGTTGCTCAAGGCCCCATCCATCCTGGCTCTGAACACATCCAGAGAGAGGTCATCCACAGCTTCCCTGGGCAACCTGTTTCAGTATCTCACCACCCTCACTGTAAAGAAATTCTTTCTAATATCCAGTCTAAATCCAGTCTTCAAGCTTAAAGCCATTGTTCATCATTCTATTACAACAAGCCCTAGTAAAAGGTCCCTTCCCAGCTTTCCTGTAGACCCCCTTCAGGTACTGGAAGGCCTCTATAAGGTCTCTCCAAGCCTTCTCTTCTCTGGACTGAATAGCCCAAACTCTCACAGCCTGTCCTCACAGGTCAGGTACTCCAGCACTGTGATCATCACAGCCCTACTCTGACCCTGCTCCAACAGTTTGATGTCCTCCTTTTGTTAGGGCTCCCAGAATTTGACACAGTACTCCAGGTGGAGTCTCACAAAGGTAAAGAATTGCCTCAGTTGACTTGCTGGTCATGCTTATTTTGATGCAGCCCAGGACATGGTTGGCCACCTGGGATGGAAGCACACATTGCTGGCTCATGTTATCAGCCAACATCCCCAAGTCCTTCTCATGAATATCATGGAAAAAAGTGCATGTGTGCAAGCAAATACCTGCACATGTTATTCTTGCAGACGGTCCTTCATGAAGCTGCTCCATGAGGCTGAATTTCAACTCAACAGTCTTCTGAGGATCAGTTCATTTAGCAGAATCTCAGTCCTCAGACATATTTATGGATCTAGTGCTCATCAGTTCAAGTGCTACATGAAAAAATCAGGCTATGCCTTTTAAAGAAAAGCTGTGCTAATATTTTAAAAGTCAATGTATAAATCATATCCAAATTCAGTCTGTTCTGCTCAGATATCCAGAAAAGGAAGATCTCTCTATTTTTTTCTAAGGTACTTGAACCCTTTGGCTGAATAAAAACAGTCTACAAAGCAAATGGAATAATATGGATAATGGGGAAGAAAACAGTCTCTAAAATATGTTATTAGAGTCACATTCTCTGAACCTTTCACAGAAAATCAGAAGTTTTGTAGAAGTTTGTTCAAAGGGAGTCATTCAGTTCTTTTTTATATGATATTCTTACCATTTTTTGGTGATAATCCCTTGAAGGATTTAAACTGAAAGTATCTTTCTGAGGAGAAACCAACCTCAGAGGTCAAAGTTCAAGTATGAATAACAAAACAAGGGAAAAAGCAACAGGATAGCAATGCACCAAAAACTCTACAGGGAAGAACAAAGGGAAAGGCTTTAGAAAACAAAAGAGAGAAACAATATCTTATCTATGCCACTTAGCTTCTTTCTTGCATTGGAAAAAAAAAAATGAAGAAAAATTCATTTTTGGTAAAATATGAGTTTCTGACATGCTCAGTAAACAATTCAGCTATGAAAAGCATGAAGTAAAGTAGCACGTATTAGAATATGTCCCTTTTTCATCACAGTCTTTTACCTCAGGAAAATGGCACTGAGACTGAAAAAGAAAAGCAGGTATGATATCTACCCTGCAGTAGCAGCTGGTAGGGCTCTTGGTGGAGCATAATCACAGAGTTATTGAGGCTGGAATAGACCTCTGAGATCATCAAGTCCAGCCTACGGACCTAACACCACACATCAACTAGACCACGTCACTAAACTGCCACATCCAATCTTTCCTTAAACACCTCCAGGGACCACAACTCCACCACTTCCCTGGGCAGTCTTTTCCAGTGATGAATTACCCTTTCCATGAGGAAGTGCTTCCTAACATCCAACCTAAACCTCCCCTGGCACAGCTTCAGGCCATGTCCTCTCGTTTTGTCACAAGTTGCCTGAGAAGAGCCCAACTCCCATCTTACTCCAACTTCCCTTCAGGTAGTTACAGATTGTGATAAGGTGCCCCTCTTCTCCAGGCTAAACAACTCCAGCTCCCTCAGCCTCTCCTCATGAGACTTTCCCTCCAGTCCCTTCACCAGTCTCCTCACTCTCCTCTGTCATGCCATGGCAGTCTCTCACTCTGGTCACACTGCCTGGCCCTGCTAGATGGCTCTCAGGTCCATATTTCCAATGCTGCCCTTCATACATGAAATTCTTGACAGTTTTTTTACCCCTAGGGAAACAAGGTCTATGTTAATACAGCATCTCTCACCTGAATTCCCACACACATCCTTATTATTATTAACCCTATGAACAACTTCTATAGGTTTCCTGAAGACTAGCAGTCAGCATTAGAGAAGGAAAGATGGGGTAGTCCTTGCTGCTCCAGAGGAGGACAGATGGCCTCTGCAACTGCCCACACAGCTGGCACAAGTGCACTGGCAGGAGGTTGGCATACCTCACTTTAGGAACCCACATTACTGCTTCCTTTTGCCCACTCAATAACATGGGGTGGAGGGGTTGGGGTGGAGGGGTTGGGGTGGAAACAGTGCTGCAATAGTGAGCACAGGGAAAACTCTAACCAATAGTAAGCCAGGCTTCATTGATTTTTATCACTCAGGAACAACCTTTTTATTCTGAAATAAGTAAGCTCTTTTTCATATGAAAACTGCACAAACAAAACTAACATCACCTTCTGAGGATGCATTGCTGTTATGTAAGACTGGTCATGTTTACAGTCAATTATCACAGAAAACCAGGCAATTTCTTTCTATATTGCTGTATGTAATGGATACTAATGACAACTTCCTCCACCTGTCATGCAATTTGGTGTAATTAATGTAATTTGTTCTAGTAATTGTAAGAAGGTCAGAACCAGGGTTCATGAAATATGAATCACTTCCACATCCCATTTCAATATTTATCACCCATTCTGTGCTGTCCATAGATACAATTAATATACAAACAATTTAGCTGAGGAACAATAAAGATTTCTACCAAATAAGAGAAACCTTTCACAGAAGTAATGGAACGTAAATCCTGTAACATTTCCTCATTCACACATTGCAGGCCACCACTTCAAAGTCTCCTAGAGGTGAGTGCCTCCCAAAATCATTACTTGTCAACTGTTTTGCTGTAGCACTTTTAAGTTGTTTATGCTGCTTGTCTCTGCCCCAGATGACTTACGTTGCAAGTGCAGAGGAAATTAATGCAGATAGATCAGGGGGGGAAATAAAACAACCAGCATTGCTCAGCTCGATCTCAGGAGACTGTGCTCATGCTGTCTCATGTATTAGTCAGAGTTAAGAACATTAAGCAGGGATTTGGAGGATAATGAAATAGTTTGGGACTGCTTATAAGGACATTCCACTTTCTCAGCCTAGGGGGAGATACAAGAATACCACAGGGTAAAACCCACACATGTCTGCCTAGAACTTCATCAAGTAGACAAAGAAAGCTGGGCTTGTGGGCTAACTGAAAGTTCCCCTTTAGTTTTAGAATAGAATAGAATAGAATAGAATAGAATAGAATAGAATAGAATAGAATAGAATAGAATAGACCAGGTTGGAAGAGACCTTCAAGATCATCGCATCCAACCTATCATCCAACACCACCTAATCAACTAACCCATGTAACCAAGCACCCTGTCAAGTCTCCTCCTGAACACCTCCAATGATGGTGACTCCACCACATCCCCAGGCAGTCCATTCCAATGGGCAATCACACTCTCTGTGTAAAACTTCCTCCTGACCTCCAGCCTGAACTTCCCCTGGCGCAGCCTGAAACTGTGTCCTCTTGTTCTGGTGCTGGCTGCCTGGCAGAAGAGACCAACCTCTGCCTGTTTACAATCCCCCTTCAGGTAGTTGTAGAGAGCAATAAGGTCACCCCTGAGTCTCCTCCTCTCCAGGCTAAGCAGCCCCAGCTCCCTCAGCCTCTCCTCATAGGGCTTGTGTTCCAAGCCCCTCACTAACTTCGTTGCCCTTCTCTGGACTCGCTCCAGCAAGTCAACATCCTTCCTAAACTGAGGGGCCCAGAACTGGACACAGTACTCGAGGTGTGGCCTAACCAGTGCAGTGTACAGGGGCAGAATGACCTCCCTGCTCCTGCTGGACACACTGTTCTTAATGCAGGCCAGGATGCCATTGGCCCTCTTGGCTGCCTGGGCACACTGCAGGCTCATGTTCAGCCTACCATCAACCAGTACCCCCAGGTCCCTCTCTGCCTGGCTGCTCTCCAGCCACTCTGACCCCGGCCTGTAGCACTGCATGGGGTTGTTGTGGCCAGTGTGCAGAACCCAGCACTTGGATGTGTTAAATCTCATGCCGTTGGACTCTGCCCATCTGTCCAGCCTGTCAAGGTCTCTCTGCAAAGCCTCTCTACCCTCTAGCAGATCAACTCCTGTCCCCAGCTTGGTGTCATCAGCAAATTTACTGATGAATTTGTAGATAGGGAGGACATACCAGAAAGTCGTTCAAACTGTTCATTTTGGACAAAATAAGACAAGAGACAGGTTTATGAGGCAACAGCCTAGAAAAGGTCATCAAGCTCATGTTTTCACAGGTAGGTATACAGAGACGTGCAGTTAAGAACAAAGTCCACATGGAACCACTATTGAAAATGTTAAGAAAGGTGAATCAGACAAATTCTCCAAGGGAATCCTCTTCAGAGCAGTCAGAAGTAGGAAAGAAGAGTACAGAATGTGAGCAAAAAAAAGGATTGGAGGAAATAAACATGTCACAGACAACAAGTCCAAGGGATAAGGATGGAATATTTCTTCAGTAAATTTACCTAAAGAGAAGATGCAGTGACAGAATAAAATAGCAGTCAAGTGTAGATCCTAAAACTGGATGAAGGGGGTCAAGGGCAGAACTGGAAGACAGAAATGGAAGCAAATTTCAACCCAGAGAAGGGCCACGAGGACAATCAGAGGGCTGGAGCACCTCTCCTATGAGGACAGACTGAGGGAGTTGGGGCTGTTTAGTCTGGAGAAGAGAAGGCTCTATGGAGACCTTCCTGTGGCCTTTCAGTATCTGAAGGGGGCCTAAAAGAAAGCTGGGGAGGGACTTCTTAGGATGTCAGGTATTTATAGGACTAGGGGGAATGGAACAAAACTAGAAATAGGTAGATCCAGATTGGCTGTTAGGAAGAAATTCTTCCCCATGAGGGTGGTGAGACACTGGAACAGGTTGTCCATGGAGGTTGTAGAAGCCTCCTCCCTGGAGGTGTTTAAGGCCAGACTGGATGTGGCTCTGAGCAACCTGATCTAGCATGAGGTGTTCCTGCCTATGGCAGGGGGGTCAGAACTAACTGATCCTTGAGGTCCCTTCCAACCCTAACAATTCTATGATTCTATGAGGTCAGAGACATTAAATTAAAAGGAAGGAAGAAAGGTCTCATCATTTTAGAAGAGAAATCTAAAACATGTTTTTGTTGTGAGGAGAGACTGTGAAGCTATGGACAATGTTTGGGGAGGGTACAAATGTGGTCACCAGGTAGCGCACAAAGTAGGATGTAAGGCTCACTAGCACAGGCCAACAACTAGAAAAGGCAGAGAGGAGGAGGAAGAAAAAGTCACATCACATTTTGTAGAAGCCAAATATGGGAAGAATAGGGGATGAATCCACTGCGATGAAATAGCTGGAGCAGTCAGTGCGGGATTCAGGCAGCAGGCAGGGGTAGACTGCAGAGCTGCTTGGCCACAGCTACATTATATACTGAGGTAGTACATGCCCTCAGGTCTTCCTGGTACCTGAGAGACTTGCTGTTGTCTTGCATACTTATTTTCTCTTCATGTGAGTATGGCCTCTCCTGGTCTTCTAATTCTATATTCTTTATGCTTGAAACCTTTAACAGGGTATTCATAGAATCATCGAATTGTTTTGGTTCAAAAAGACTTCTAAGATCATAAAGTTCAACTGTCGACCTGACACCACCATGGCCATTAAGTTTTTCTCAGAGTGCCACATCTACACATTTTCTAACACCTCCAGGGTTGGTGATTCAACCACCTTTAAGTAAAGAAATTTTTCCTAATATCCAATCTAAACCTCCCCTAGCCCTATTTTAGGCCATTTCCTCTTGTCCTATCACCTGATACTGGGGAAAAAAGACCAAGCCCCATCTCACTACAACCTCCTTTTAGGCAGCTGTAGAGAGCAATAAGGTCTCCACACAGTCGTCCTCTCTTCTCCAGACTAAACAGTCCCAGCTCCTCATAAGACTTGCTCTCCAAGCCTTTCACCATCTTTGTTGCCCTTCTCTGGACGCACTCTAGCAACTCAATGTCCTTCTTGTAGTGAGGGACCCAAAAGTGAACACAGTACTCAACCTTTGGCCTCACTAGCACTGAGTACAGGGGCATGATCACTTTGTACTTCTGCTGGCCATACTATTCCTGATAGGTCAGTGGGCTGTTGGTCTTCTTGGACACCTGTGAACATTGCTGTGTGTTCAGCTGGGCATCAACAAACACCCTCAGGTCGTTTTCTGCCAGACAACTTTCCAGTCACTCTGCCCCTAGCCTGCAGCATTGCATGGGTTTGCTGTGACCCAAGTGCAGGACCCAGCACTTGGGATTGTTAAACCTCAGACAGCTGGTCTTGTCCCATTTTGTTAATATGCTTAAATATATAAAGGATATTGCAAGGAAGCATCAGCACTTCAAAAGGCTTAGCAATGCTAACTACTGAGAGCAACAGAGGCAGGATGGGTAAGGTGGAACTAAATGGCTAGTTTCTAAACTGACAAAAAGTGCTTGATTTCCTAGATATACAACTCCTAGAAGTTTTCTTTGCCAAGAGGTGCCACTGTTAGAAATACACTGTTGTAAAATATCAGAGCATGCCACCTCACTTTCAGACTACAAGTCTATCACATAATCAAACATTGAATTAAAATTTCCAGTAAAATTGTAAAATTCCATTAAAACATGGAATTAATTATTAACCTCCAGGGGATTTCACACCTTGAGTACTGTGTCCAGTTCTGGGCCCCTCAGTTACAGAAGGATATTGAGACACTTGAACATGTCCAGAGAAGGGAAAGGAGGCTGGGGAGAGGCCTCGAGCACAAGCCCTACAAGGAGAGGCTGAGGGAGATGGGCTTGCTTAGCCTGGAGAACAGAAGGCTCAGGGGAGACCTTATTGCTCTCTACAACTACCTGAAGGGAGGTTGTAGGCAGGAGGGGGTTGGTCTCTTCTGCCAGGCAACCAGCACCAGAACAAGAGGACACAGTCTCAAGCTGTGCCAGGGGAAGTTTAGGCTTGAGGTGAGGAGAAAGTTTTTCATGGAAAGAGTGACTGGCCTTTGGAATGTGCTGTCCAGGGAGGTGGTGGAGTCACCATCCCTGGAGGTGTTCACAAAAGGATTGGACACGGCACTTGAAGCTATGGCTTAGTTAGTCATGAGTTGTTGCATGATGGGTTGGACTGGATGATCTCTGAGGTCTTTTCCAACATTATTGATTCTATGATTCTATGTGTCACTGAGTCCCAGCAAGCCTTGTCCTGTACTGCTCTGCCCTTGTGGCAGCTCAGCTCCCTGCACTACCTGCTGGCCACTCTGCAGCTTCCTATAGAACTGTAGAATCAATAAGGTTGGAAAAGACCTCAGAGATCATCGAGTCCAACCTATCACCTGACACCTCCTGACAACTAAACCAAGGCTCCAAGTGCCACATCCAATCCCTTTTTGAACACCTCCAGGGACAGTGACTCCACCACCTCCTTGGGCAGCACATTCCAATATGTTAATTCCAAATGTTAATTCCTAAACTGTACAGAAGTATACTTTATAAAATTAGTTTCTAATGGCAAAATGCCAGTAAACCATAGAAGGTCACAGAGACTCGAAAAATAAGCAGTCAGACCACAATAGTTTCATAGTTTCATTCAGGGTTGGAAGGGACCACAAGGATCATCTAGTTCCAACCCCCCTGCCATGGGCAGGGACACCCCACACTAGATCAGGCTGGACAGAGCCTCATCCAGCCTGCTCTTAAACACCCCCAGGGACGGGGCCTCGACCACCTCCCTGGACAACCCATAAATCTTGCTAGGATAAGAGCAGTCAAGTGGTTGTTTATTGCTTACCAAGTTCCTTTAGTTGTTAAACAATTTCATATGGAAAATGTGCTATGTTAAATGGCAATATGCACTAATAAGCCCTTTAAAACCAGCCTGCAACCAGATATATGTTTAGTTAGAATGTAATTTTTCTTCATCCAAACTTTAAATAGTCATTCTCTGGGTAACAACTAGGAGCAGAGCCATGTAAAAAAAGATTATAAAACTCTGCTTCACAAGATGAGCAGAAAAGCAGATTTCCTGTTTCCCCATTCTGTTCTATAGTAGAGTTTTGCTGGAATACCATTTTATTTTCTCTTACATTCTTTTCCCTCGTACAAATCTTCTGTACTGGATGTATGGTAACTCACAATCACCATTTTTAATAGGCCTTTAAGGGTGCTATAGATAGAACAAAGAGAAGCTATTCTGAGAGCCAATTCCCTGACTTCTCTATGGACAAAGAAGTCAGATTAGCAACTTGCCATTAGAATAGAAGATCTCCAGGATTTTCTCTGTTTGGTTCAAATTAACAGTTGCCAACCACAGCAAGAAGATTGAAGCCGAGAAGTTAAATGGGAAAAAACACTTATCAAATTACTTGTGAAGAGAAAAAGGCCAATCAAATAGAACCACAGAATGGTCCAGGCCGGAAGGGACCTCCAAAGGTCATCTAGTCTGACCTCCCCACAGTCAGCAGGGACACCCTCAGCAAGACAAGGTTGCCCAGGCCCTCACTGAGCTTATCTGATTTCAGTACTGTTCATAGTATCATAGTATCAGTCAGGGTTGGAAGGGACCACAAGGATCATCTAGTTCCAGCCCCCCTGCCATAGGCAGGGACACCCCACACTAGATCAGGCTGGACAGAGCCTCATCCAGCCTGGTCTTAAAAAACCTCCAGGGATGAGGCCTCAACCACCTCCCTGGACAACCCATTCCAAGGCTTCACCACTCTCATGGTGAAGAACCTCCTCCTCACATCCAGTCTGAATCTCCCCACCTCCATCTTCATTCCATTCCATTCCATTCCAGAGCTGAGTAGAGGGGGAGGATCACCTCCCTCGACCTGCTGGCCACACTTCTCTTGATGCAGCCCAGGATCTGATTGGCTTTGCGGGCTGCAAGAGCACACTGAGAGCTCATGTTGAGCTTTTTGTCCACCAGCACCCCCAAGTCTCTCTCCTCAGGGCTGCTTTCCAGCCAGTCACTGCCCAGCCTGGATTTGTGCCTGGGATTGCCTCGACCCAGATGCAGGACCATGCACTTGCTCTTGTTGAACCTCATGAGGTTGGCTTGTGCCCACCTCTCCAGCCTGTCATGGTCCCTCTGGATGGCCTCCCTTCCCTCCAGCGTGTCTGCTGCACCACGCAGCTTGGTGTCATCAGTTAAATAAACAAAACATGCTATTATTAATACACCAAAGCAGTCCTCTCACTAAGACTTGCTGGTTGTCAGACTCATAAACACCATGGCCACTTAGGGCCCAGCAGCAGTGCTGGGGATAAAAATCAGAGGGGAGTGCTCTGAAACTGAAGCCTGTAGCTCTGCAGCTAAAGGAAACTCCATATCAATTCAGAGCCCAGCAGAACAGGTGAAACAAATAGGGACAACTTTTTAATGCATTTAAAGATATTCAAAGAAAGACAACCTATATTCCTTTTTAAATGCCAGGCAATACAGACACCAATACCTAACCTTTTCTGTTATAACTGGTCACCTCAAAGTTCCTGGTATTGCTAGAGTGTTTTTTATTCTTCCTACACCTCTTTTTACCACTTTCTCTGATGAGATAGCCCAACTCCAAGTGAACACATTAGAACAATGTTTCTCCAAGTGCTGGGTTCTGCACATCAGCCACAACAACCCTATGCAGTGCTACAGGCTGGGGTCAGAGTGGCTGGAGAGCAGCCAGGCAGAGAGGGACCTGGGGGTGCTGGTTGATGGTAGGCTGAACATGAGCCTGTAGTGTGCCCAGGCAGCCAAGAGGGCCAATGGCATCCTGGCCTGCATCAAGAACAGTGTGGCCAGCAGGAGCAGGGAGGTCATTCTGCCCCTGTACACTGCACTGGTTAGGCCACACCTTGAGTCCTGTGTCCAGTTCTGGGCCCCTCAGTTTAGGAAAGATATTGAGTTGCTGAAACGAGTCCAGAGAAGGGCAACAAAGTTGGTGAGGGGCTTGGAACACAAGCCCCATGAGGAGAGGCTGAGAGAGCTGGGGCTGCTTAGCCTGGAGAAGAGGAGACTGAGAGGTGACCTTATTGCTGTCTACAACTACCTGAAGGGAGGTTGTAGACAGACAGAGGTTGGTCTCTTCTCCCAGGCAGCCAGTACCAGAACAAGAGGACACAGTTTCAGGCTGTGCCAAGGGAGGTTCAGGCTGGAGGTCAGGAGGAAGTTTTACACAGAGAGAGTGATTGCCCACTGGAATGGGCTGCCCGGGGAGGTGGTGGAATCGCCATCACTGGAGGTGTTCAGGAGGAGACTTGACAGGGTGTTTGGTTGCATGGGTTAATTGATTAGGTGGTGTTGGATGATAGGTTGGACACAATGATCTTGAAGGTCTCTTCCAACCTGGTCTATTCTATTAATTCTATTAATTTGAACACATTAGAACAATGTTTCTTAATTTGATCTCCAAAGCTATTACAAAAACACTTTGCAGCAGACCACTGCATTTGCAATTTCCAGCTGCATACTTATGCACCACCCACAGGCAAGCAAGTAAATAAACCCTAAATAATTAGAGTTATTCTAATTATTTTTTTTCCATTAAAACTATTTTGGTAAAGCCATACACTAAACCACTCTGGAATAAATAAATAACCTTCAAGAGAGTTGTTAGCCATTGGAATGGGCTGCCCAGGGAGGTGGTGGAGTCACCGTCCCTAGAGGTGTTCGAGAGGGGATTGGACGTGGCACTTGGTGCCATGGTCTAGTAGTCATGAGGTCTTGGGTGACAGGTTGGACTTGATGATCTTTGAGGTCTTTTCCAACCTTGTTGACTCTATGATTCTATGATTTGAAAGGCTGACAATACAACTAGGTGGATTGCCACTGAGTAGTTTTAAACTTAATGACAGTCTGCAAGTGTCCAGCTTGGGGCAGTTCTGTACATCCTAACGTGGTGCTCTGCCACATGAATCCAAGAGTCGATTAAGGAATGCTCCTGATTTTATTTTCAGGGGAAATTTCCTCTTGCTTATAAAACAGTGCCTGAATGCTACATATTTATATTCATTGAACTTGTTAAAATAACTTCCAAATTGTTTTACCAACCTTAAATGCCAAACCACTTACAAACATGCCAAGGTTTACTAACCTGCAATTTAACAGTATGAGGAAATAGAGCCTGTAGGTCTTGGGTGGTTTATTCAAAATTGCAGAATAACAGCAGGAATTAAATCCTGCCCTTTTCACCCTTCCTTCTCTCTCCACTAGCCCACAGACATCAAAGCTGCACCTGTACTGGGTCATTTTCCAATTTGAGTATTCATACTTTAGCATAAAGGGAGATCCCAGTTCTGTTCTTGTTTCATCCAACTGTCATTCCAAGACTTGAAAAAGTGAGTTCAGACCATTTCTACAAATGACTACTTGGTTCTACCAGCTTCAAACATACATCAAATGTAATCAGAAGACAATTGGCAGTGACCATGATACATCAAGCATGTCAGTGCATGAGAACTTAAATGCAAAACTTCAAGGAGTACTGTGTCCAGTTCTGGAGCCCCTATTACAAGAGGGATATGGAGGTGCTGGAACGTGTCCAGAGAAGGGCCACAAGAATGATCAGAGGGCTGGAGCACCTCTCCTATGAGGGCAGACTGAAGGCTGTTCAGTCTGCAGAAGAGAAGGCTCCAAGGTGACCTAATTGTGGCCTTCCAGTATCTGAAGGGGGCCTACAGGAAGGCTGGGGAAGGACTTCTCAGGATCTCAGGTAGTGATAGGACTAGGGGGAATGGAATGAAGCTGGAGGTGGGGAGATTCAGGCTAGATGTGAGGAGGAGGTTCTTCACCATGAGAGTGGTGAAACCCTGGAATGTTTTGTCCAGGGAGGTGGTCGAGGCCCCATCCCTGGGGGTGTTTAAGACCAGGCTGGATGAGGCTCTGTCCAGCCTGATCTAGTGTGGTGTGTCCCTGCCTATGGCAGGGGGGTTGGAACTAGATGATCCTTGTGGTCCCTTCCAACCCTGAATGAAACTATGAAACTATGAAGGTAGTAACCCGGATATCTGTATTCAAATTATATCAATTTTTGACCAAAATTCCTTAAATTTGGGCACTGAAGAGCATTCTTTGACTATGACCAAGTCCCAAAGGTTGGGATGCTCAAAAAAATGCTCAAAATAGTGCTTCTTTTACACCACAGGCTTACAATCTGACAGGATCGTTCAGCCCACTGCCATTATACCGTATATCCAACACTGCATACATCCACCACCACACAGCACATTCAACTGGCCCAGCCTGACACACCAGGCATGCTACTCTTACAGCTGAAGCCCACCCAGACACCTCTGAAAGCTGAGCTCAGTGTATACATCATCACATGAAGCCAGCGCTGAGTTTAACGTCACCAGACCCCTTGTGCTGGAAACAACTGGCAGTACAAGCCCCAGCTCCATTAGGAAGCTGCTTGAGTACCTTGGCAGCTGTTCAGACAGGCTCCTGCATTCTTCAGTTCTCAGAAGTGAATATTCCTGGTAATACAACAGTACCAGCCTAAAAATTTTACATAAATAGGAGAACACTTGATTCTGGACAGTTCATCTCAGCATTGCAGTTGCTGATGGCAACATTAATAGTCAGCCTTTCCATTTTCTGTCATTACTCTCATCTCACAAACTCTAAGGGTTTGACTCTGCCTCAGATATTTAGGGCTTGTTTTGTTTTGGTTTGGTTTTTTGCACAGTACTCACAACAAGCAGAGCAAATGTAAAGCATACCTTGCTCAGCGTTGCAATCAGGAGCATCTCAATTTTTTTTCTCCGCAGAAACAGGGGGAGGAAAAGCCCACTGACATTTCACAGACCTTCCATGTGCTGATCCCAGAGCTGTGGTTTTATTCACATTGGGCCTTGACAGAAAAAGGATCATTGTAACATTACCTTTGCAGCCCATGAAGACACTGGCGTTCTCCGACCTGGCTGGTTTCTGTTCCCACAGAAACCACATATTTAGTAGGGGCCGCCCTTGAAATGAATGGAAGACTCTGCATTCATAGAGTAATAAAGGACCACAACCACCTGGATTACTGTTCTTCTGGTACTGTTTTATAAACACAAAGATATTGAAAATACTGAACCATTCCTTCCTTCCCTATTTTTCACTTCACCAAAGCCAGACAGCAGAGAAACTGAATTCACATCCCTGGCTAGATGGTGGAGATGTATCTCTCTCTCAGTTATCTTTTACCCACATTGTGCTTATTGTTTTGAGCTTCAAGCTGCCTATTCCATTCTATTCCTTATTCTCAACAACACTGAAAATGTTTGTATAACATTATACATATGATAAACACCTAAAAACAATCATCTGATGGAAGGTTTTGACTGGATTATTATTGAAAGATTAGCGATTCTGAAGTGCTCAGTTACACGACATTTGATCATGCAACCCCAACGAATCCTGGCTGGCTTTTATGCTGGGAATAGGCCAGCAGAGCTTAACATATTTAGCATTGAATAAATCATATTTCCCATGCTGCTTTCCATAAAAAAAAAAAAGACATACTAGATCAAACTAAAAGATTTTTCTCAGCCAGTGGCCAGCAGCTGATGTTTAGGGAAAAAAAAGAACATACAAGAGAGGGAAAGTAGAGCGGCAGTTGCCAGCTACTCCTGTTTAAATTCATCCATCTTGTGTTTAATAGCTCTACATAGTCTTTCCTTTATGAAATTGTTTAATCACTTTTTCAACTTTTTTTTTTTTGGTAATTTTGGCATCCCATGAAAATTAACCTCACAATGTAATATTTTTATGCAGGAAAGGCCTTTCTTTTGTTTGTTTTAAACCTCATTCCTAATAGTTTCCCTGGGTACCCTGCAGTGAGTAATCATTCCCTATTCAGTTTCTTCATGTCATTCATAATTTTATATTCCTTTATCACACTTGCCTTTTATTGTTTCTTTGCCAAGCTGAAGAGTACTGCTACAATTTTATCTCTCCCACAGAAGCTCTCCCACACATTTAACCTTTCCCTCTGTTCTTCTCCTTGCCATTCCTAGGTCTATTTGCTTCCACATTTTCATAAGCCCTTCACTACCTGCTTATCTCATCAATATAAGTGTAAACAAGCTTTCTGTGTGTCATTATTATTATCATTATCATTAGTACTACTATTATTATTACTACTACTATTATTATAGTAGTATAGTATATAGTATATACTATACTACAGAGTAGTATAGTATATATAGTATATATTATATCCTGAGCTGCATCAGGAGAAGTGTGGCCAGCAGGTCAAGGGAGGTGATTCTCGCCCTCTACTCAGCTCTGGTGAGACCCCACCTGGAGTACTGTGTCCAGTTCTGGAGCCCCTATTACAAGAGGGATGTGGAGGTGCTGGAACATGTCCAGAGAAGGGCCACGAGGATGATCAGAGGGCTGGAGCACCTCTCCTATGAGGACAGACTGAAGGAGTTGGGGCTGTACAGTCTGCAGAAGAGAAGGCTCCGAGGTGACCTAATTGTGGCCTTCCAGTATCTGTAGGGGGCCTACAGGAGGGCTGGGGAAGGACTTCTCAGGATCTCAGGTAGTGATAGGACTAGGGGGAATGGAATGAAGCTGGAGGTGGGGAGATTCAGACTGGATGTGAGGAGGAAGTTCTTCACCATGAGAGTGGTAAAGCACTGGAATGGATTGTCCAGGGAGGTGGCTGGGGCATCATCCCTGGAGGTGTTTAAGACCAGGCTGGATGAGGCTCTGCCCAGCCTGATCTAGTGTGGGGTGTCCCTGCCTATGGCAGGGGGGTTGGAACAAGATGATCCTTGTGGTCCCTTCCAACCCTGACTGATACTACTACTACTATGATTATATTATTATTATCATCATTTCCCCAATACTTCCTAATATTCTATTTGTCTTTTTATTGCTGCTGAGAACTGGGCTGATGTCTTTAAGGAATTAATCAGAAGAGTTTCAAGACCTTCTTTGCTAATTTAGAGTCCATCACTCTGAGCTTCATCATTAAAATTGGGGTTTTTTCCTCAGGAGGATTTCTTTGCATTAATTTGGTCTTTGTTCACCCAATTGCTCAACACAGTAAAATTCTTCCTTGACTCTTTATAGTAAGGTGTGGCTATCTTGAGCAATTTCATTTCAGGCAAAAATTGTCTACTTGTTTACTTTCTTTTCTAGATCAGTTAATCTGTCACATATCAGACAGCTCCATTTATTCCCCTACCAAATCTTTTGAGAAAGGATTAACTTTTTTTCTGCCCTTCCCCCCCTTTAATTTATTGTAAATTCAGGAAGAAACTTATTGAGACTGAGGGAGCTGGGGTTGCTTAGCCTGGAGAGGAGGAGACTCAGGGGTGACCTTACTGCTCTCTACAACTACCTGAAGGGAAGTTGTAGACAGGCAGATGTTGGTCTCTTCTCCCAGGCAGCCAGTACCAGAACAAGAGGACACAGTCTCAGGCTGTGCCAGGGGAGGTTTAGGTTGGATGTTAAGAAGAAGTTCTATACAGAGAGAGTGATTGCCCATTGGAACAGGCTGCCCGGGGAGGTGGTAGATTCACCATCATTGGAGGTGTTCAGGAGGAGACTTGATGGGGTGCTTGGTGCCATGGGTTAGTTGTTTAGGCGGGTTGGATTGATTGATGGGTTGGACACGATGATCTTGAAGGTCTCTTCCAACCTGGTTTATTCTATGTATTCTATTCTATGTATTCTATTGTGTTGAGCATATTGCATGGCATGGAGATTTTGATTAGCATGTAGATTTTGGCATGGAGATTTTGATTAGCATGTAGATTTTGGCATAGAGGTTTTGATTGGCATCAAAATTTAATATAATCTACATTTTGATTAACATCAAAATCTCATTTAAATCACTGCCATTAAGTAAAGAATTGGAACAAAACCTCTGCTGTCTTGGATTGGGTTTGAAATATGCTGTCTTGGATGGGGTTTGAAGTATTATACCACAATCATCTTAATCTATTGTGTTGGGCATACTGCATGGCATGGAGATTTTGATTAACATGGAGATTTTGATTAGGTGGGTTGGATTGGTGGATAGGTTGGACGCAATGATCTTGAAGGTCTCTTCCAACCTGGTTTATTCTGTTCTATTCTATTCTATTTTGGCACGGAGATTTTGATTAACAGCAAAATTTTTGTTAACATCAAAATCTAATTTAAATCACTGCCATTAAGTAAAGAAGTGGAACAAAACCTCTGCTGTCTTGGATTGGGTTTGAAGTATTATACCACAATCACCTTAATCTATTGTGTTGGGCATACTGCATGGCATGGAGATCTTGATTAACATAGAGATTTTGATTAGCATGCAGATTTTGGCATGGAGATTTTGACTAACATCACAATCTAATATAATCTAGTTTAAATATACTCTAATCCAAATCACTAATCTAGTTGTAATATAATCTAATTTAGACCACTGCCATTAAGTGAAGAAGTGGAACAAGAGCAAAGAGTTCATTGCTATTTGCATCACTAAAGATGAAAAAGCAAAAAAGGATAATTGCTGTTTTCTACTGAAGAGCTTAAAAGAAATTCTTCCTAAAAACAAGTAAGATTTCTGCATTCTCATTTTTAAACATATCATAGCGTGGCCAGCAGGAGCAGGGAGGTCATTCTGCCCCTCTACACAGAACTGGTTAGACCACAACTTGAGTACTGTGTCCAGTTTTGGACCCCTCAGTTTAGGAAAGACGTTGACTTGCTGGAACATGTCCAGAGAAGGGCAACAAAGCTGGAGAGGGATTTGGAGCACAAGCTCTATGAAGAGAGGCTGAGGGAGTTGGGGCTGCTTAGCCTGGAGAAGAGGAAGCTCAGGGCAGACCTTATTGCTCTCTACAACTGCCTGAACCTACTACAGATGTTGTAGCCAGGTGGGGGTTAGTCTCTTCTGCCAGGCAACCAGCACCAGAACAAGAGGACACAGTCTCAAGCTGCACCAGGGGAGGTTTAGGCTGGATGTTAGGAAGAAGTTCTTCACAGAAAGAGTGATTGGCCATTGGAATGGGCTGCCTGGGGAGGTGATGGAGTCACTATCATTGGAGGTGTTTAAGAAGAGACTGGGTGGGGTGCTTGGTGCCATGGTTTAGTTGATTAGATAGTGTTGGGTGATAGGTTGGACTTGATGATCTTGAAGGTCTCTTCCAACCTAGTCTATCCTATCCTATCCTATCCTATCCTATCCTATCCTATCCTATCCTATCCTATCCTATCCTATCCTATCCAAAGGGCAACACAAATGAAAATTAATTACTGAACCAACGTTTCCTCCTTGTGGCAGTAATTTCCAGGTTATCCTGGTCATAATCATCCTTAATGGAAGAGTATATTTGGTTGATCACACTAAATTTCTATTTACACAAAGTGCTAAACAACACCAATCTTCTCTGGACCTGTTTTAGTAATGACTGTGGCAGACCCTAAGTTGTTTGAACACACTGCCTCAAGCCTGAGCAGCACAAAAGCCACTTATCGCTAGATTAGCAGCAAAGCAAAGACCACAGAAGAAAACTAATTCAAAACTAGTGTTTTAACAAGAGGGCTAAAAGTTTCCAAAATCTCAGTTTTATAGAAACCTTGACAAGCATTTTTCAGACATTTTAAATCACTGGGAGTTGCTGCAACACGAGCGAATGCCAGCAAATGACTCAGCTGGCCATAAACAGAGTCTTCAAATCACCTGGATCACAATCAAATTGGTTCAGGGATACAGACAGCGCTTTACACATTTCTTTTCTCTACCCCTTTTGTCAACCACAACCTTTGTTTTTTTTCTCCCCAGCTTAGTGAACTCCCCCCAAAATAAGAAGGGAATGAAAATCAGCCTTGTTCACTTTACCCAGATATAAATTCACTAAGGCCACCTCGGCACAGTGAGAAATTGTTAGTGGGTGGGAGAAGAGATTCGTATAAGTAAACATGCATTGAGTGGTCTAAAAAAAAACACCAACCCTCTGCTGTGAGGCAAATTTTGAACAGAATTCAAGGATGAATAAAGGTGACTAAAGACTATGTTAGGGGTTCTTACTTTCTTAAGTGACTATGAAACTAACAACAATTTCCAAGACCGCCTGAAATTTAAATGATAGGAACTGAAGAATGGCAGCACCACTGCCAAGTGGAATTTTCCATCCTGTAATTACATGGATTGCAACCAAAGCCCCTTTCTGTGCACTTCATGCTGGAAAAGCAATATTTTTCTTTCAAATACACTTAAAATATAATAAAATACTGCACACAACCATCTTATCCAAGAGCTCTAGAGAAATCAAGTTTTGACAGTCTAAATTATAAGCAAGCATCCGCCAATCTATGCACACACAGCACTGGGGCTCATTTTAACCACATGTAAATGCATTTTTGCAACAAACTTTTAATAAAATGAAAACCAAAAAAAATATTTTCTCCTTTTTCCCCCCCTCTACTCTTCAGAACTGGTTTTTCCCCCTTTACCCTTTGTCCTGTTAAATTTTTTTCCCTATAATTTTTAGATTACTTGTCATCTGCTGGCATTTCCATGAGCACTCTTTCGTTCACCTCCCTGACTTTCCTCCTGTTTCTACCCTCCATTGATTTTATTTCTTTCCATTCAAACAACAGTGCTGCCTGGGACATAACCTCTGTCTAAACCAACCTCAGCTAGTTTACACCCATTGCTCTCATAAGAGGGTACTCAGGGTATAAATGCCTTTCCGCCTGGTGCCTCAGTGTCCATCGTACCCAAGCATTATCTAGACCACAGCATGGTCTGAAAACAGTAAGAGAAATTTTATCATCTTATGGATCTTTATGGCTTTTTACAGTTTCAACAGTAGATAGCTTACTGTGTTACCCTTTTCTAATTCCTGGGTTTACATATAGGACAGGACAGGACAGGACAGGACAGGACAGGACAGGACAGAACAGAACAGAATAGAATAGAATAGAATAGAGCAGAGCAGAACAGAATAGAATAGAACAGAACAGACTAGACTAGACTAGACTAGACCAGACCAGACCAGACCAGGTTGGAAGAGACCTTTGAGATCATAATTTGTTTTGTTCAATAGTATGTTGTCAAAATAATAAAATAAAGCTGGCTGTCTTTTTCCTTCAAGTGATGCTTCTTAGCTCCTCCTCCCATCTCTGCTACACTGGACTACTCACCTGTAACACAAGTACTTCTCAGGCACAGCAACCAGGAAAATGTGGGGCCAAGAAGGAAGTCAGGAAACTCTATTTATCTTGCAGACTCTATTTTGCAATTTCAGCACTGAACTTTCCTCGTAGTTTCATGGAATTTGTTGAGACATTAATAAAACCATGACCTCTGATGAGCAT
Source organism: Melanerpes formicivorus (assembly GCF_026170545.1). Classification (NCBI taxonomy): domain Eukaryota; kingdom Metazoa; phylum Chordata; class Aves; order Piciformes; family Picidae; genus Melanerpes; species Melanerpes formicivorus. Next base: position 4,881,321 of record NW_027142401.1, on the reverse strand, counting down.
TAAGCCCTGTTAACATCAGTGAAATGCTTGAAAACACAATTCTCAGAGCACTTGGCACAAATACAGAGCCAGGTTCCAGTTGAGACAGAAGCCAGATAAGTTCTCCAGGTATCAGCCTGCAGGGTTTTTTCTTACCATCATCATGAGCCCTTCAAGGACAACACTCTGCCCTAGCACTCTGGCAAGTCTCACAGTATAATAAACAGGATGTGCAGATGAAAAGCCCTGAAGAGATCTTTTCTTGCTACAAAACATTAGAATGAAAGTTTTTGTTGCTGGATGTACATCTATTCACAGAAGCTAACAGGTGTTTGCTGTGTCTTCTGCAATTTATGCAATTCAATTATGGAAAAAAAAAGCCAAAACCTATTCATGAGGAAAGGAGGCTTCACAGAGGCTTAACAGAGTGCTAGCAAGGCATTCATGAAGCCTTCTCAATCATATTCTGCCAATTCTTTATCAAAAGCTTGGGTTGATACAAGTCCTGAATCTAAGAAGTAGAGGAGCTTGATGTGGTAGATTAAGGGAAATCAGGAGTTAATTGGTATAACCAATTATTCTTCTCAACATGAGGAGAAACTTCTTTACAGTGAGGGTGACTGAGCACTGGAACAGGCTGCTCAGAAAGGTTGTGGAGTCTCCTTCTCTGGATTCTTTCAAAACCCACCTGGATGCATTCCTCTGTGGACTACACTAAGTGATCCTGCTTTGGCAGGGGGGCAGGACTCAATGATCTCTTGAGGTCCCTTCCCACCTTTAATGTACTGTGGCATTGTGAACCACAAAGAAAGTCCTCCAAAGGCTAGAGAGAGTCCCAGGGGGGTGGCCAGTCCATTCCAGGATATTGTAATATGTTATTCTATTCCATTTTCTGGTATCTCACTATTTAAGGAGGGTGTGCAGCTGATATCTCTCTTCTCATCTGCTCTCCGTTTGGGACGTGCGTGTCTTATCGCTTGTAGGGTAGACGGCTTTGGTGGGCAGAGAAATTTGAGATGCATCACAAAGTAATTTGTCTGGTAGGCCCAGGTGAAGGACTGAGCCTAGTTCATGAATGTATTCCTTCTACCTTCTCCTTCAGCTTGGAGAAGAGGAGACTCAGAAGTGACCTCATCAATGTTTATAAATACTTAAAGTGAGAGTGACAAGAGAATGGAGTTAGGCTCTGCTTGGTGATGCCCCATGACAGAACAAGGGGCAGTGGGTAGAAGTTGAGGCATAGGAAGTTCCATGAAAACATGAGGAAAAAATTTTTCCCTGTGAGGGTGACAGAACACTGGAACAGGCTGCCCAGGGGGGCTGGGGAGTCTCCACCTCTGGAGATATTTAAGACCCACCTGGATGTGTTCCTGCGTGATCTGCTCTAGGTGCCCCTGCTCTGGCAGGGAGGTTGGACTGGTTGATCTCTCAAGGTCCCTTCCAGCCCCTGACATTCTGTGATTCTGTGATGCCTAAATACCTTTTGTATCTATTTGTAAATACAATTTCCATTTAAACATCCAATCAGTGCAGAGCACCTTATTTTTACTCCTTGAAAAAAGGGGGTAAAATAACAGAGAAGGGGGTAAAATAACAGAACAAGAGTACACATTCTCAAGCTGTGCATGGGGAGGTTTAAGCAGGATGTTAGGAAGAAATTCTTCACAGAAAGAGTGACTGACCATTGGAATGTACTGCCCAGGGAGGTGGTGGAGTCACCATCACTGGAAGTGTTTAAGAAGAGACTGGATGGGGCACTTAGTGCCATGGCTTAGTTGATTAGACTGTGTTGGATAATAGGTTGGACTTGATGATCTTGAAGTTCTTTTCCAACCTGGTTAATTCTATTCTAGTCTAGTCTACTCTAGTCTGGTCTGTACTCTCTCTCTTTGCCCTGGGTATCTCATAACTCAAAATTGGAACACTTGAGAAACTGGATTTGCATTTAAGTAAAAGTGTTTCTCTTGGCCATAAAGGAAGGGGGGGTGGAAATTGCTAGATCAAGAAACACATTAAAATATTGGGGGGGTTGGACTGAAATTAACAGAACAGTACAGTTGCCAGTTTATATAATATGTTAATATTATATAAATTATAATAATATATATGTTTTAATATTTTTTGTTTTAAAAGAATTAATGAAATTCCTGCAAGGCTGAATGAAATTCCTGTTAGAACTCTTTAGAAGTGTTTTATCTAATAACAAAAATAACAATGAATTCTGCTGGGACTCTCTTCATTGCTGTCATTTACTGTTAAGTTCTCCAAGGCATCCATAAAAACAGCACAACTCATTATTTTTTTACTGGAATTGCAACCTTCATAAACATCAAAGTTGCAACTAATTCCTTAAACAGCAAATGCCTGAACAAGGTTGGTTGTTAGACATTCGGGGGATAGGTATGGAGAGGCTCCTGGAACAAATTGCTTCCTTTTTTTCCTGACTGTTTCTTATTTAAATTATTAGATGGCCACTGACTCCCTTTTTGTGGCCAAGTATGTCCTCTCTTCATTCTTCTTCACATTTATCTAGCCTCTTTGGAGTAAAATCACCATTCTTGTACAAGTTAGGGCAACACTATGCACTGCATGGCCTTCCTTCATTACATTAAGGGCAACAAGGCTGGTGAGAGGCTTCGAGCACAAGCCCTACGAGGAGAGGCTGAGGGAGCTGGGGTTGTCACATAACAGTGTTGCTGAACACGGTTGGATGGGAGGTACCTGTCCTCATTTACAAAGACAGGTGAAGGCCACCACCTGTGATAGAAGACAGCGAGGTATTTCTTCTGAAACACACTCTTTTAGACGTTTTATGATAACAGAAAATGTTCTGAGATGCCCAAGCTGAAGCACAATTAGTGGCTGAATATTTCCAGACCTATTCAATACAGGGATACTCTTTTTTCCACTATCGTTTGCCTTACAGCAGGTCTTCTGCACCAAACCAGAATTTTGCAAGGAGACTGAGAAGTGAATTTTGCTCATGTCATCTGTTTCCCGCAGACACTGCAAAGTGAACCAAAAACCCAATCAGTGACCAGACTCAGCAAATGCCAAAACTACGAGAAAATGAAGTTAATGAGATTTCAGACAATGTGCCTGTTGCAGTGAAGAGGGCTGTGTAGGGGCAGTTGACTAATGCGTGATCTAAGCAGCACCACTCATCGCTCTGATTACATTACTAATCTGTCTGCTGAAGTCGGTAAGGAGAGCCCTGCTTCTCAAGACCTCAGCTGAAAAGCTTAACACCATTGCTCATCATTACTAAGCTACAAGTCTTCAATGACTTCAGCCTTCCTGTATCCACAGCTGTGAAAGAGTCACAAATCTTTCCAACAGAAGGCTCTCAGCACCAACATGTGTAACCTACTGCAGAACAACCAGGTGGAATAGAGGGGTTTGAGCAATGGAAATGGCCAGCAGCTGTGCAAAAGTGGACTTGTGTCACCAAAGTAACAAGCTCCCCTCAAAAGCCTTTTTTTTTTGCATTCCAAGGACAGTTCATATCACATTTAAAGGCTATAAAATTGCTCAAAGCATTTCTCAGGATTCTCTGGGATGAGATCTCACCTCCCTGCTGTACCTCAAAGTGCAGGAAACTTCTACAGTCTTTCTTCATACTTGTACAGCTCAGTGGAAACAAAGATGTAATTATAAGTATAGGGTATCCCCAAAGCAAATAAAACTTAGGATCTGAGTGAGTTTCCCAGTTTGAAGCCAAGATACGGGACTGACAGACCAGGGGTTTTTACTGCCACTAGTGATTCCCATTGCTTCCTATATCAAGAAGACACAGTCTCAAGCGGTGCCAGGGGAGGTTTAGGCTGGATGTTAGGAAGAAATTCTTCACAGAAAGAGTGATTTGCCATTGGAATGGGCTGCCCAGGGAGGTGGTGGAGTCACTGTTTAGGAAGAGACTGGATGGGGTGCTTGGTGCCATGGTTTAGTTGATTAGACAGTGTTGGATGATAGGTTGGACTCGATGACCTCAAAGGTCTTTTCCAACCTGGTTAATTCTATTCTATTCTATTCTATTCTATTCTATTCTATTCTATTCTATTCTATTCTATTCTATTCTATTCTATTCTATTCCATTCCATTCCATTCCATATTCCATTCCATTCCTATTCTATTCTATTCCATTCCACTCCATTCCATTCCACCATATTTACAACAACAGATTTGACAGCACAACCAATACTAATCTATCACAATGCTATCATTTCAAATAGAATAAACCCACGTGCAGATATTCAGAGCAAATTATTTCAAAGTGCTTTGAGTAATACTCTTTTTGTTTTTTTCCCCTAAAGCAGCATTATTTTTACCAACTTCTAGCAAACAAGACCACAGCCTGGAAACGGTGGTGTAGTCTTCTCTGGATTTAATCTGAATTCAAATGCAGGAATAAATAAGATGCATCTTTGAAAAGAACCTTTCAAACCATACTGCTGCTCTGACGTCTCACAGTTAATTCATTAATGAAGGCATTGCCACAAAAAAAACCACGAAACACCCAACTAAGGGCCAGAAAGTGGAGTAGGGCACAGAGGAAAATGAGATTGAGCTTGATTTTCATTATAATCTCTATACAGCTAAAAGCAAATAAGAATTTGTTGAGGCTGAGATTCTTTCTTTCTTCTTTTTTTTTTCTGAAGGACAATTTCCATCTCAATTAAAAAAAACACCAGCAAACATTAAAAATTCAAGGGTAGAGCAGCAAATGGGTGGTGTTTTTCCAACATGATGTTTTCATTACATTAATCCTCTGTTGTTGGTGGTTTTTTTTCAGGTCAGATGGATATTTGACTATTACTGCTATGCATATACACACATTTTAGGCAATTGCACACTGCTGGCTTCTGCTACCGATTTCTCTTCCCCTTCTTTAAGCTGATAAATGCAAAAGTGCGTATCTGCTCGGTGACATTCCCAATGTATAAATGCAGAATTTCACCAAAGGCATGCCCTTTCCCAATACTCCTTTATTTTTTTTTCCTCTCCTTTTGGTTTGCATTTAACAAAATAACTGCAAATGTCAGGTATTAGAAGGGTTGAAACAACCTTTTCTATTTTGTTGTCTTTAGAACCCCCATCTTTTATTCATGACTTCTCTCTTGGTGCTGGAAGGGAGGCTGTGTTGCTATAGCAATGCCCTGCATATCCTTGTGGATAGCTTACAGTTTCACTTTTTTGAAACAACAAAGAGCCATTGATACTACATGTTGCCAAAGGTTACAAAAGTTGAATTCTAAAATGGAAATATTTCTTCTGTAAGACTGCACAGGATGCATGCCATGCAAATTCAAAGCTTCAAGTAAACATATGGCTCTTTGTGAATGCAGATGAATCTGGTATCATATTGTTTGGCTTCAATATATTATTCAGAAGAAAAGTAGTTAAAATGTACTCATTATCTACTGTTTTCAAGAGATAAATGTTCAAATATGTGCAACCTACTCTTACACCTTTCTGACCTGTGGGAGAAATGAAACCTTTCCACACACTTTAACGGTTCTGGATAATAAAATGCAATCTTGTATTCCAATTATGATTTAATGGTAAATACGCTTCCAATGTCAGGGAACAGTCACCTTATAGAAGCTTCCCTGCCCACAATGGATATTAAATATAGTTGAGTGTCCTTCAAGACTTCTCAAGTATGGTTTTTTGTTCCTACCCTAATTGATTTCTCTTCTGTTAGATTTGAGTCCCACGGATAGATGTTTACGTAGTACAGACTCAATAATGGTTCAACAATTTAAATCAAATAAAGAGTTAGATGGAAAAAAATTAGGGTTACAGCCATCAAAAAGAAATTTCTCCTGGTGATTCAGCAGGCAGCACCGAGATCAAACAGATCTCAGAACAGATCAAAGAAGGTAAGGTGGGGAAAACACCTCCCATCACTACAACAGAACAAGAAACTGGAGAAGAAATTCAGACTTTTCCAACCTCAAAGTGCAACACAGGTGGGACAAGCATCTCCTGTGCTGGGTTCACAGGATCACAGGATGCTAGGGGTTGGAAGGGACCTCTGGAGATCATCTAGACCAGCCCCCCTGCCAGAGCAGGCCCATAGAATCTAGCACAGGTTGCACAGGAATGCATCCAGATGGGTCTTGAAAGTCTCCAGAGGTACTCACTGCCTCACTCCCACTGCATTGACAGGAGGACCAAAGTCATTTCAGGAGGTGTTTCAATAGAGTGAATTCTTTTGGCACTGCTGCCTGGCAGTCATGAGGGCCAGGTTCAAACTCTTGTTCACTAAAACATTTAGAGCCACCCTGCCTCTCTCCCCTTTCCACAGAAACCTGGCACATGAAGACCACTGCTCAATAGCAGCAGTGCCACATGAAGCCGTTCCTGTACCTTGAAGGTTTACTCCAGCCCATTCCTTCCTAACAGCTGCACTGATTCAAGGCTACTGGAGCCAGGTAGGAGGTGAGCTCAAGAAAATAGCTGTCCTCAGAAACTCTTCTTTGGTTTCACTGGATTTACAAACCCACAAGCAGTTGCTGAAAGGACTGCAGGGGCAGAGTGCAACCAGGGAAAGAAGGGAATATTCATCCTGACCTGGGCCATCTGGGCTCTGGACAATCAGTCTACTATCAAGACAAGAGTGGGACGCATGGGCTTAAACAGACCTTGCTTAACTGGAAAAGAAGGGGGGAGTGGCGGGGGAAAAGCACCACATACCAACCATTTACAACAGGCAACACCACCACCTCAACAGAGTACTTAGCACTTGACCTGATTCTGTCCTCTTCCACATGCTTCAGACCTTGTGCTCCTGCTGAGGATGTGGTCTGCTGGGGTTTCTCTGCCACACCACCTTTCCCAGCAGTCCTGAGCAGCAGTGACATGCAAAATCCACTCAAGGTCTTTGTTCCAAAGGAGCTGTGGCACTTTGGTTTTCATCCCCTCAAACCTGCAACCAGAGAATTTGAGCATGTTGGCTCCCTTGTCTCACAAAAGAGTTAGGCTGCTTGAGCTTTTCCCAATTTAATCACAACAGTTTGGTTCTCCACAGTCTTACAGCACTGTTTTACAGCTTGGAAACTCCTTGGAAACTTAAAGAAGCTGTCAAGGGACAAGTTGCATTTCCCTAGACTACCAATCTATTTCAGCCATCACTTTCAAAAAGAGGCCCTCAGAGGAACAGGAGAGAGCTCTGAACTTGGGGTTCCAGAGAATCATTGATCTTTGTCCTTTCCTTTACACCAACAGTTAGGCATATAGGCAATATTATCATAAACAAAAGACTAGAATGAACATACAGTGCACCACAACATCCACTCACATTCTCCAAACCACCACAGAAGAGCTTGTGAAAAAAAATCATCAGCTCTCTTTTCTTACATGATGAGAGAGCCACAAAACTTGCTAGAAGTTCCTTGCTGCAGCCCTGCAAGGGCACTTGGCGTGAACCCCTCCTCCCACCAGAAATGGTCTGCACAAAGGGTCTTTACACTGCCTGTAAGAAACCAGGAGAGATGGGAGAACAAACCCTGTTGCTCTCCCTCAGCTATCTCTGTACCACTGCCTACACATCCATGCAACACCAGTGAACATGGCAGGGACAGCCAGTATGGAGATAGCAGAACCCAGAGTCCATTCTGTCTGTAAATCCCATTTACCTCTGTGGCAGTTCTGTCAGTCTGTTTCTGAAGGATTTTGACATCATTATGTGTGTGATACCACCTGCTCAGGAGTGCTGTACACAGCCATGCTGCACACAGGCATCCTGTTGACCTAGAACCAAGGACACCCAAAGCAAATCCCCTTTTGGAAGACCATCCCAAGTCCATGTTGGAGCCTGGATATTGGCTGTATCTTGGTTGTGACTGGTGGGTAATTTGGAATTCAGGCATGGACATACCTGATGCAAAGACACTCTGAACTCTCCACTGCAACATGAAACTCCAGTTCCTTCTAGACTCCTTTGAATAGTTTGGCACGCTTTTCCCAAGCTCAAAGCTGTGAGCATCCTGGGCTGGCTTACATTGCATCAAAGTCTCCTCTATCAAACGTCCCTCACAGGAGTCTGGGTACCAGGGCTTTCAGCAAGGTCTGTCGCTTTGGCTTCTCAGTAGGAGACATCTCAGCATGGCACAGAAGGCAGCCAACCCTCTGCTGAAAATAAAGCTCTCTGTCTGGTACGAGGTGTGAAAAATTAAATACAACTAACAGACTGTGCATAGGCAACTGCCCCAAACTATCCTGTGTGGCTTTTAATGGCTTACACCTCCCAACCTGGGGCCGAGCTATGGCTGTGAGCTGGAGCCAAGATGACCCCAAACTAGCCAGGTTAGCAAATGCTCAGGTTGGAAAAACCTTCCAACTACCATGCTCGCATGCCTCAATATTTATGCTCACTTTCTGGAGCTGCCCTTACTGGCTGCCTGCTTACCAAAACCAGCATTTGTGGGTTACAAAAAGCAGCAGTTTGAGGGGATGGGGAAATTAAGTTTTGTGGATTTGTTTGCAAAAGTAGTTGTCTTTGACCACCAATTTCCACTGTGACTGAACCTGATGTCATGAACTTTTTTCAAGGAGAGACAAATGCCTACTGCCCACAAACTATCTGCAACACTGTCATCTGCCCCTCTTCCCAAACTCTCTCCAGCCCTATGTTCATGCTTCTCTCTCTGATAGTCTAGTTTTTGACCCCATACACATCCCTCTTCTCTGACATGTTCTACAAACATGTTCTTTACCATATATCTGTTTAAAGACAAAAGATAATCCTATTGAAAATTGAAGATTGGAGAATAAGTGTAGGGATCAGTAGTAGAAGGGCTAAGTATTATGCAGAAGCTATCTTAACTAGTGTTACTAATAGCGTTCCCTGGTTTACCTGTGAGGTTAACATGAGCTTTGTCTGGTCTCTTAGATTATGCATTTTAAATTAAGCACTTCATTGTTGATGGCCATGAAAACTAAGGCCATAGTCAACCATGTCACACTGTTCACCTAAATTAGATGTTGTTCTCTTGACCTCCAAAGGTTTAATAAAATGCTGTGCAAAGAATCACTGTCTTCCATTTGATCACAATGATGGAGTCTTATGTCCCTCTCTCATACTTCTGACAACAGCAATTAATAAGCAGTCTGTCCTTCACTAACTTAAGAAAACCATCTAAGGTTGGAGTAGATGATCCTTGAATAACCTTTATTTATTTAGAATAAACCAAACCAGGTTGGAAGAGACCTTCAAGATCATTGTGTCCAACCCATCAACCAATCCAACCCACCTAAACAGCTAACCCATGGCACCAAGCACCCCATCAAGTCTCCTCCTGAACACCTCCAATGACGGCGACTCCACCACCTCCTTGGGCAGCCCATTCCAATGGGCAATCACTCTCTCTGTATAGAACTTCTTCCTAACATCCAACCTGAACCTCCCCTGGCGCAGCCTGAGACTGTGTCCTCTTGTTCTGGTACTGAGTGCCTGGGAGAAGAGACCATCATCCGCCTGTCTACAACCTCCCTTCAGGTAGTTGTAGAGAGTGATAAGGTCACCCCTGAGTCTCCTCCTCTCCAGGCTGAGCAATCCCAGCTCCCTCAGTCTTTCCTCATAGGGCTTGTGTTCCAAACCCCTCACCAACTTTGTTGTCCTTCTCTGGACTCTTTCCAGCAAGTCAACCTCCTTCCTAAACTGAGGGGCCCAGAACTGGACACAGTACTCGAGGTGTAGCCTAACCAGTGCAGTGTACAGGGTCCCTTCCAAGCTGATATTCTATCACCCAAGACTTTCCAACACTCCAGGGAAGTCCACAGCAACACTCCAGGTCTAGAAATGATGAATCAGGTTTCAGCATTTTCATTTCCATTTTCTTTGGATATATACACACACACACACTTTAGACCTCACCATAGTCACTAGTAAGGCAAAGCAAACAGCTCATTCAGTATCAGTTTGGAAAATTAAGCCTCTATTTGTATACCTCTTACTTGATACTCACACACACTTTTAAACTGGTATGTAGGATTTGGGTTAAAGCCAACATTTCAGAGAGTTCCAGAAACCTGAAATAAAAGACTGTCATAGTGCTTCAGCACTGACAAGGATTCAGCTTTTCCCCATGCAATTCTGAGCACAACTTTAAAACTAAGACTTACCTTGTCACAAAAGCAGACCCTTAAAGAAGTCTCCAAAGAACCCATCTGATGCACAGAGCACCTGATGCTCTGGTCATTCCAGCTGGAGCAGCCTTACTTCATATCAAGAAACAAACAATTCAATACTCAGGAACAGAGACTGAAAGATAGGTCTCCCAGGAGTGCTAATCTCTCCTAAGCTCAATAAATATTTAAAATACTTTGTAAAACACACACAACATGCAACATTTATCAGGGCAAAAATGTCTATTCTAAAACTCACATTTTTGGCCTCCTTGTTAAAAGGTTTTTACTGGGGTGCAGGAGAGCTGGGTTGCAACCTCTTTCCTGAATCAAAACCTGAGGAGATCTGAATGTAGGTTTATACAGGAGGTCTGAATGCAGGTTTAAGGGCAACAAAGCTTGTGAGGGGGTTTGGAACACAAGCCCTATGAGGAGAGGCTGAGGGAGCTGGGGTTGCTTAGCCTGCAGAAGAGGAGGCTCAGGGCAGACCTTATTGCTCTCTACAACTATCTGAAGGGAGGTTGTAGACAGGTGGGGGTTGGTCTCTTCTCCCAGGAAACCAGCACCAGAACAAGAGGACACAGTCTCAAGCTGCACCAGGGGAGGTTTAAGTTGGATGTTAGGAAGAAGTTCTTCACAGAAAGTCTTATTGGCCATTGGAATGGGCTGCCCAGGGAGGTGGTGGAGTCACCACCACTAGAGGTGTTTAGGAAGAGACTGGATAAGGTGCTTGGTGCCATGGTTTAGTTGATTAGATGGTTTTGGATGATAGGTTGGACTCAATGATCTCAAAGGTCTCTTCCAACATGGTTAATTCTATTCCATTCTACATTCTTGGTGGGAGTCTTGGTTACCAATTACAAAATAGATTCAGCTTTCTCCTTGCTTGTCCTGTAAATGTTCCCTAGCACCTTAAAATCTGTTTTCTACCAAAACCAATTAATCAAATTCCACTTGAATTTACCTTATTTTTTTTCCCCTTTCTTTTAAAACTTTCTCTTGAAAAAGGCATCCTATTGGGCACATAGATGATCAAGGAAATTAAAGAGGGCTTTCACATCTGTTTATTTTCAGCTTTGAGAATCACAGTTAATAACTGAAGGAACATCTGTTAGCTACAAAGAGAGTGCTGTTTACTACTCTACAGCAGGATGTTTTACCAGAGAATCTATTGAAGGATGAAGGGAAATTCTCTTCCTTACTCCGTTGTCATTTCCAGTTATAGTACATGTTTGAAGACAGCTGATAACAAAACAGACAAAAATCATTCTGACTTAAATTAGCCCCTGGGTTCTTCCTTATTCCTTGCACAATTCTAGATTACTGATAACACCACAAGAACAAATATATGTTGTGAATGCCACAGACCCCTTTGATTAAAAGCCAAGAAGATGTGGTTTAGCACACCAGACTTGGTAGAGTAAGATAATGGTTGGACTTGATGATCTTCAAGGTCTTTTCCCACTGAAAGGATTCTATGGTTCTGACTAGGTTTATGAAGTGTCAAGCAGATAAGCTGCTCCTCTGAGATTCCAGTAATGTGTGCACAAGAGCTCCCATAACACCCAATACAGAAACCACTTGGCAAGAAAAAAAGGTGGGAAAAAAGAGGGTTCTTTCCAAAGGACTGCTTTTCCATGCCAGAATTATTGATGGCAACAAGTGGGCAGGAAGCAGGAGGGAAATTACCCAGAATCATTTTTGAACAACGGAATCTTATCAAATTTTATACCGGAGGGCAACCCCGGGAGAAAAGATCAGAACAGAAGAATTAAACCCTCTGAGCACACATAAAACATAACATAGTCTTATAATCAGGGGATAAAAATAACTATAAGGTACTTGTTGTAGGAAGCCTGATGAAATCAAACTTAAGTTTTCTGAAGACAGTGTAGAAGCAATTACTCTTCTCAGATGATGTGTGGAGTGGCTGTTACATCCAGACACAGGAGGTGGTAGTGTGCTGCCCCCCAGAGACTGCATTTATTGCTTCTCTCAACCCTCTAATACATTAGGCAAAAATCTTGTGTCCCAGCTTTACCCTAGGCCCAAACAGCTCAGATCCAGCTACCTTTGAGCTGTTGTAGGCTTCAGTAGCCATGAGAGAGAAACAAATACTTTCCTTTACTGCCACAGCTGAAACCTGATTCTAAAGGCACAGATAGTTGCAGTGCCTTCTGGTTTTTGTCCTGGTCTGCCTTAAGTTTCCAATTTACCAGTAGTCATAAAAATAAATCTGGATATTTACTGTTTGGTCATACAGAATCAGGTCCCTATGTACCACTTGCTTATGTTTGTGTTTCAAGAAAATCTCATTAGAGATTTTACTTCATTTCAGCTTGGCAACCATCAAATTGTACCAAGGTGAGGAAGACTTCCCACAAAGCCTCTCTACCTTCCTGAGGTCTTATACCACTATGAAAATACAGTTAAATATCACAATTGCAATGACACCAAAAGGTATATACAAAACCATGGAGGATTGTGTGATGTAGGAAGTCACACCTTGAGTACTGCATCCAGTTCTGGACCCCTCAGTTTAGGAAAGATGTTGACTTGCTGGAACGAGTCCAGAGAAGGGCAACAAGCTGAGGAGGGGGTTGGAGCACAAGCCCTATGAGGAGAGGCTGAGGGAGCTGGGGTTGCTTAGCCTGGAGAAGAGAAGGCTCAACAGAAACCTTATTGCTCTCTACAACTACCTGAAGGGAGGTTGTAGCCAGGTGAGGGTTGGTCTCTTCTCCTGGGCGGCCAGCACCAGAACAAGAGGACACAGTCTCAAGCTGCACCAGGGGAGGTTTAAGCTGGATGTGAGGAAGAAATTCTTCACAGAAAGAGTGATTTGCCATTGGAATGGGCTGCCCAGGGAGGTGGTGGAGTCACCATCACTGGAGGTGTTTAGGAAGAGACTGGATGGGGTGCTTAGTGCCATGGTTTAGTTGATTAGATGATGTTGGATGATAGGTTGGACTCAATGATCTCGAAGGTCTTTTCCAACCTGGTCGGGTCTATTCTATTCTGTTCTATTCTATTCTATTTGCATTAAAAAAAAAACAGGCCTAAGAAGTAAGACCTCTAGGCTCCAACAGTCACAGCTAACTTGCTAGCTCTCTCTTGCCAGCCACTCTACATATATTTGGGGGTTCATTAAATCGCTCCCTTCTTCTCTGAACAAATCAGTCTCAAGAATCTTCTCCCTCCTGCTCCTCTGTTTCCCATGGCTCCCCCTCTTTCTCTATTTTAGTCCCCTTTTTCCCCTCATCCATTTAACCAACTTGAGCATTCCCAAAGGATTTCTTTCTGCATCATGTGTTTTCTCCATAGAATTCTCTCATGATATTGTCAATTTCAACCGTATGTTTTGGAATCCTGAAGCCACAGACTATTCTAAATGAATCTGTGGAGTTGAGATGACCACAGGATTTTTCAACTAATTCTTACCTTTTTAACACCCTCTCTCCATCTTTACATCCACACACCTCCTGTTTTCTCCCTGAGGTATCCACTTCGTCTTCCTTTTGGTACACAAAACTGAACAGAAGCTTTGGTTGAGAGTATTTGCTGTGAGGTATTTTAATGCCAGGGAAAGGAAATCACTTATTTCTGATTTGTCTTTCATTTTCTATCAAAATATAAATTTGCTATTTACAAGAAGCTGAGAACTTGTCATATTGTCTTCTGCTACTGAAAACTCACATGTTTTTTTTGAGGACAGAAGTGATTAGAGAAGGCAGGGTTAGATCAGTGGGAGACAGATCACAAAGCAAATACATATCTTCTGGGTACCAGATAGCTCAGGCCAAAGGCAGCTTCCTGAAGCAAATGGGAAATGAGTTGCAGGAAATACAACAGCAAGTTGCATATACATCATTCTCATACAAAATTTTGAGGGATATTTTCACAATGTTGAAAGCAAAAATCCACAGAGATAAATAGCAGAGGCATATCCCCAGCAAATGAGCAAATGTAACAAGGGAGCTCACGACACCACCTTGGGGTTCAGGATGCTTCTCACAGCTCTTCTGTTGATCTTCCTGGAAAACCATAACCTCTTGCAAGAACAATTTCAGAGAGAGGGCACAAAGGTGGAAGGACAGAGGTAGCCTTGCATACCATCCCTATTCCAAGATAGCCAATGGCTTTCAAGCCACTGATCCAAATCAAGCCACCTTAGCTGTAGCCTAGTAAAACATTCAGAGATTACAACTACCTCTGGCCTCTCTTTTTTTTTTTCCCTTCTCAGCTGTGAGAAGAAAAGCTCTCACTACCCAGTGTCTGACTGCCTTAACAGAGTAGTTTTAATGATTGCAAACAGCAGCTGTTAGTTCCAGCAGCTGTAAGTTAGAAATAAAACGAAAAAATAGAAGCAAGTATTTTGTAATCATTGGCAAAATGCAATGAAAATCCCCTTTCAACCGAAGGAGATTTTAATAACGAACATACTTGTTATTTAGGAGAGTGACAGCAAAATATCTGCCATTTCCCATCTCGAATTCTCCAGTCTTTGGTCAATGTTGTAACCAGATTGTTAACTTTATCAAAACAATAGACACAAATAATCAGATGAGAGAGGTTTAATTCTACACTTAGTTCACTTGGCTGCTGCTGGCATTTCATGCCCTGTATAGGTGGACAACATACACGAGAGTCATGTGTACGTTTATAAGCAGTCTGCAGTGATATTATACTGACTGCAAGCTTAAAGGGAATGCAAATCCCACTGAGTATAGCAAGAGCTGGGCTGAGCCCTCAGAGCCGCAGCGCCAACGCAGCTCCAGCACCCAGGTGATGGGCGCAGGGTGCAGCCCTGGCGGGAGCAGCGCCCCCGTTGTGGTAGGCATCCCCTTTCCAGTGGAGTAATCAAACAGGTTTGACTGGTCACTGTCTGCTTTTGTCCAGCGCTGACCTACAGGTTGCGCTGAGGGACATCTTTGTCTCACTTTTCTTTGGTCACCGAGTTCATGGAGCTCAATGGGCCGCGGCTGGCAGTCCATTAACTGGGGTTCTCAGCCCAGCCCCGGGCCACCCAGGAGCCCTGCTGCATGTTCTCACTGAATGGCTTCACTGGTGGCCCATTCAAATGCGCTAATGTCAGAAAAAAGAGTTGAATGAAGGAGCCAATGTACACCATTGCTCAGGCAAGTGACTGCAGCCTCCAACAAAGCCTCCCCTGTGGCGATGTTAAGCAGAGTTATCAATAGTGCTAAGGCAGAGCAAGAACTAATGTTCCAATCATGTCATCAACAGGTGGCACAGATGCAGCCACTTCAATACAGAAATCAGGGGGCAACATTTCCTGGTAATTCTATCCTCTTTCCAGCGCTAACCTACAGAAAAAAATGTGCAGATGTCATGTGGCTTTCTTGTAGCGTGTCAGACCCCCTTGAACTGAGCTCCAAAGGACTTTTTTTGTCTCCTGTTTCTTTTACTGCTCACACCAACTATAGGCAACGTTAAAGTCTCATTTTGCAAGAAGCAGAAAACTTCGGTTTTTTACAGTACACAAAAATAATTTCCTTTAATTTTCTGGGCTGCATGAATGAACCTCGAGAGCAAGAAAGGAAGCTGGTTTGGTATTCACAAGAGTACAGGACACACTATTACACCAGTTCCTTAATTCTCAGAGAGCACATTAAGGTTATTTTGATTACTTCAACAAATGAAATGAACTCATATCCACTATGAGCATCTTTTCTCCTCACTGGAGTACAATGTCCCCCCTAATGTTTTGGATTAAAAACCCACAAAGCACAATAAAACCAGGGCTCAATTCTGAATGCAGCATCTATAGAGAGTGAATCTGCAAAGCACGTCTGAGGCAAAGAACTGCCACGGTTTCTGCTCTAATTACTGTCTCATAACCTTGGCAATGGATTTCCATCGCTGCTCTCACAGGAGGTGGGAAATGTGTGGCAGGAGGGAAGCAACCATCTTCACAAAAATGCGTTACTTCTGAACAAGACAGGCACCTTCCTCTGTCAGGCCTGGAGGCTTGCATTCATTTTCAAATGGTTCATATGATGCAGAAGGGGAGTAAACAAAAACCACCAAAGAAAATTCCACTTCTGGGGGAAATTCCAGCACTTAAGCAGGCTGAGATAGGACCCCTTCCAAAGGTGGTTCCCTCAATTACAGGCAATTACTCAGGACAGGCCACAGGTCGTGCCCACAGACCATTCACCGGAAAGCTTTCCTCAACTCCATAGCTAACCTGAAACCAAAATCCACAACTGCTGAGTGACACAAAGAAACAGAAGAAACCACACCAATGTCCCAGGACTTTATGCTACAGGGAATTTGTTAAATACAATTCCCACATTATTTTAGGAAGAGAATTGAGCACCACACCACAAAGGAAAGAGGAAAAATTCCCTAGCAGTCCAACCTGAGGGAAAAAAATACCCTCTCAGGCACTTGTTTGAATCCCCTGCTTCGCAGCAGGGAACACCTTCAGCTTTATATGGACAGGAGAGACACTGTGGGCCAGAAATATGAATGAAGCAATAGTCAGTCTTGCACAAGCAACAGATTTAACATTCCTCCACTTCAAAATCCACTCTAATGACAGAATTGATACAGAAAGCTAAGATTAATGAGTCACAGGTGGGTTTTTTTCCACTGGCACCACCTGGACTGGTACATATTTACAGTCAGAAGGTGGGGGGGGTTGGGGGTTCTTTTGCCCAGGTGCTGTAACTTGTTGTAAAATCCATTACTGTAACTATAGACTTCCTGATGTCAATACAAATCCTGAAGTAAGATTTTAGTTTACCTGTTTGCTTCATGGTCTGCATATGATTTGCATTATTTATCAAAGGGTTCTTTACTCAAGGATAATTAACCTAAAGCATAAAATATTGGGATATAGTATAACAGGTTCAAATAGTCATGTAAATTGTGGGACATATGATTACTTATTGAAAGTGATTCCTTCTTAAAAGCAATAGGACAGATCCACTGGGAAAGGAAAAAAAAGAGGGAAAGAAGAAAAAAAAAGAGGGAAAGAAGAAGAAAAATAAAGAGGGAAAGAAGAAAAATAAAGAGGGAAAGAAGAAAAAAAAAGAGGGAAAGAAGAAAAAATAGAGGGAAAGAAAAAAGAGGGAAAGAAAAAAAAAAAGAAAAGAAAAAAGAAGAAAAGAAAAAAGAAGAAAAGAAAAAAGAAGAAAAGAAAAAAGAAAAGAAAAAAGAAGAAGAAAAGGAAAAAAAAAAAAAGAAGAAAAGGAAGAAAAGGAGAAAGAAAAGGAGAAAAGGAGAAAGAAAAGGAGAAAAGGAAGAAAAGGAGAAAAGGAAGAAAAGGAGAAAAGGAAGAAAAGGAGAAAAGGAAGAAAAGGAGAAAAGGAAGAAAAGGAGAAAAGGAAGAAAAGGAGAAAAGGAAGAAAAGGAGAAAAGGAAGAAAAGGAGAAAAGGAAGAAAAGGAGAAAAGGAAGAAAAGGAGAAAAGGAAGAAAAGGAGAAAAGGAAGAAAAGGGAAAAAAGAAGAAAAGGGAAAAAAAGAAGAAAAGGGAAAAAAAAGAAGAAAAGGGAAAAACAAAGAAGCATTCTGCTTTAAATTCTACAAACATGTAGAGAAATTGCCATACAAGACAAATGAGCCCTTTATAGACACCTACCCATTTACATCAGGTTTTCCATGTCCCTTTCCATGAAACTTCATGTATGTTTTCTTTCCCCAGGCTTTTGAAAGACAGAAGAAAATGCAAAGGATACCCTGACAAAAGAAACCTTTTCCCTAGTACCTCATTTTCCACATCACATCCAGCAGATGAAAGTGCCAGAAATTTTAACCTAACCTGCAGACTTCAGGAACTCTTTTAGCTGTGTTCGTCTTGATTAAATGTGTAACAAGTTTCATTGTGGTTGGAACTTACCAGAGATGTGTTCTTCAGAATAAAGCAACATGCTTTTTTTTCCCTTCATGTTTGCACCTTTAAATGCTGCTCTACATTTTCAAAAGGACATCCTAAAACAAGAGAATTGTTTTTTTCCCCACATTAATTGGCCTCAAGGAAAACTGCTTTCACTTAACATAAAATCACCTGCTTTTCATTATTTCTTCTTTCTACTCTGTACGGCTATGACCATAAAAAGCTCAGCAGATCTCTGCGGAACTTTAAATTGCAGCATGGGAAAGAAATTCCTTCTGCTGAAGTTAACAGCTTAAATTTTTGATGCCTTTATAAATGTGCACAAACCCACCATCTGCCACGATCTCACACATGGCCTTCTCCTTCCATGTCTCCAGCTCTCCACTTCTAAGAGCTGCTCTTTCATGTGGCTGCCCAGCGTGGCTGGCAGACATCGGAACACGTGTCCTCCTGTGGGAAGAGGTTGTTTTCAGATAGCTTTGGAAGACCATAGGGAAGATTTGCCTTTTCTTGAATTAGAGAAAGCTACGTTTTGTCTTTGACTTTGAGGGTAGTGTAGACACCTTGTAACTGAAGGAGAGAAACTATGCAGAATTTGGTTGGATGTGTTAAAATAGTGTTTTAGAATAGAATAGAATAAACCAGGTTGGAAGAGACCTTCAAGATCATCGCGTCCAACCTATCACCCAACACCACCTAATCAACTAAACCATCTAACCAAGCACCCTGTCAAGTCTCCTCCTGAACACCTCCAGTGACTCCACCACCTCCCCGGGCAGCCCATTCCAATGAGCAATCACTATCTCTGTATAGAACTTCCTCCTGACCTCCAGCCTGAACTTCCCCTGGCGCAGCCTGAGACTGTGTCCTCTTGTTCTGGTGCTGGCTACCTGGGAGAAGAGACCAACCTCTGCCTGTTTACAACCCCCCTTCAGGTAGTTGAAGAGAGCAATAAGGTCACCCCTGAGTCTCCTCTTCTCCAGGCTAAGCAGCCCCAGCTCCCTCAGTCTCTCCTCATAGGGCTTGTGTTCCAAGCCCCTCACCAACTTTGTTGCCCTTCTCTGGACTCGTTCCAGCAAGTCAACATCCTTCCTAAACTGAGGGGCCCAGAACTGGACACAGTACTTGAGGTGTGGCCTAACCAGTGCAGTGTACAGGGGCAGAATGACCTCCCTGCTCCTGCTGGCCACACTGTTCCTGATGCAGACCAGGATGCCATTGGCCCTCCTGGCCACCTGGGCACACTGCAGGCTCATGTTCATCCTACCATCAACCAGCACCTCCAGGTCCCTCTCTGCCTGGCTGCTCTCCAGCCACTCTGACCCCAGCCTGTAGCACTGCATGGGGTTGTTGTGGCCAATGTGCAGAACCCGGCACTTGGATGTGTTCAATCTCATGCCGTTGGACTCTGCCCATCTGTCCAACCTGTCGAGGTCTCTCTGCAAAGCCTCTCTACCCTCTAGCAGATCAACTCCTGTCCCCAGCTTGGTGTCATCAGCAAATTTACTGATGATAGACTCAATGCCCTCATCCAGATCATCAATAAAGATGTTAAAGAGGATGGGGCCCAGCACTGATCCCTGGGGGACTCCACTACTGACTGGCCGCCAGCTGGATGTGACACCATTTTGTTATTTTGACCTCTGGTATGCCTTAATTACACGCATGCCAGTAGAAAATGACCAATTGAGATGTAACACATGTGCCTTCTGATAGACTGTATAACTTTGCTGCATAACAATAAATGTCTTTGCCTGCTTACATCTGGTCCTGAAAGCTATGGTCAAGGCAAATATAACATCTATATGAAATCCATATTATTACATCTTCTCCCAGAGGAATGAGCCATAGGCTTTGGTACCCACTTGGCACAACAGCTACTTACAGAACTTTTGGTCTTAAAGTACATGTGCAAAGTGGCTTCTAGTATAACATTTAGATGACGAATTCCTGCCTGCTTACACTCAGAGGATTAATTAATTTTACTAAAGCAGGCTTTGGCTAAACCTTTTTTCCCCCCCCCTCACTTCTTAATATATTTATAACATATGCAAATGCTGGTTGGTGTTGTGAAAGAGATGGTGAAAAAAAGATCAAGATTATTGTAATGAAAAAGCAAAGAATATCTGTCCTTAAAATATTACACCTGGCTTAAACATGGCTCCATTTCAAATGGGAAGTAGCAGCTTCAGTTCTCCATAGTGTGATGTTTATCACTGTGTAATAAAAGTTCTGTGCCTTACAAATTCTGTAATAGGTAGGTCAACCACTTAATTTCATGTCATTCCTATAATCATACACAGCACTTAAGCTTCACATAGATCACAGATGTTGTCACTTCAAAGCAGATCAGAACAAAAGCAGTAAGAGAAAAGGTTTCCTTTCTTTAAGGCAAATGGCTTCTTTTTAAAGAGGTGCTTTTAAGAGCCTTCATATCACATTAAGAAAGTTGCATTATGGCTACCTGAATTAATTGCCCTTACAATTGTCTAATCATTTAAAAATTAAACTCAAAGAGATTGCTCATACATTCCAAATGACAATGACTGTCTCCACTAAAACAAACACCATTAGAGCATTTGCAGGGAGATCTTCCATGTGGTTGTTTTCGCAGGCAGTCAGCAGCATGCTGTAAGGATTCGCAGTGACCCCACCTGCTATGGGTGCTGATGAGACAGTAACCCCTGCCCCAGAATCTGACAAGGCAATAATCCTGGTTTACTGCAATGTCTGCATTCGCTGGGAGGGGGAGGGGAATCTCAACAAGCAAACAGGAAAAATCAGCTGCAAATCATTTGTCTCCAACTTTACAGTGTCTGGAGCACAGAAGTTTTTGGCATTGTGAGATGTGGGCACGCTGCAGGCTGGGAAGGAGCTGCAGTTTTGTCATCAGCACAGACCGCGGCAGCTTCCCTGTCAAAACAGGGCTGAGCATATTCTTGACTGCTCTGTAATACAAAGACATGAGCAACAACAAACCAAAAAAGCCAACAAAACCAACCAACAACAACAATAAATAACAAAACCAAAACCAAACCAATCTGTTGTGAAAGAATGCCCATGGATGACTTGTAGGAAAAATGCATTTGGATTTCTATCATTCACAAACATTGCTTACACTCAACAATGGGACCTTATTGTGGCTTTCCAGTATCTTAAGGGGGCCTACAAGAAAGCAGGTGAGGGACTTTATAGGATGTCAGGTATTGATAAGATTAGAAGGAGTAGAGCAAAACTAGGAGTGAGTAGATTCAGATTAGAGGGTGATGAGATACTGGAACAGGTTGCCTGGGGAGGTGGTAGAAGCCCCATCCTAGGATGTTTTTAAGACCAGGCTGGATGTGGCTCTGATCAACCTGATCTAGTGTGAGATGTCCCTGCCCATGACAGGAGGGTTGGAACTGGGTCACTTCCAACTCAGATAATTCTGTGATTTTAAATGGCCATAAATATGAGAATGAGAATTAACCAGGTTGGAAGAGACCTTCGAGATCCTTGAGTCCAACCTATCATCCAACACTATCTAATCAACTAAACCGTGGCACCAAGCACCCCATCCAGTCTCTTCCTATGGGAAAGATGACCAGAGTGGGGTTTCCATGTATTTAGATAATTCTGAAGCTGTAGCCACCAAATACTAACTGTTTTCAGTTACTTCATGCCACCTACTCTGTTCTGCAAGAAATCAATCTGGGAGTGAATGTCAGTTCTTCCACCAGTGCTAGAAGAAAGCGAGCATTGCCAGTTTGCCTTAGTTTGGTAAACCACTGTCCTAGTTCCCAGCCACAGAAGGGGAGAGCCTTTCACTGCTGCTATAATCTACCAACTGTTCACTTAAAACCAGAGACTGGGAGAACCTCACAAGGATGAAAACTCAGACCAACACCTGGTAATAAAGGTCCTTGACTAAACCTGTAGAGAAGCCCTCCCCACCTCCTTTCTTCCACTCCCATGCAATGGTCTATAAAAGTACCCTTCACCAAGTGGGCAGGGAAACAACAAGGAAAGGAAACACTGTGGCTTTTTGTATACAGTATGATGCTCTTTTAACTGCCCTTCATCCTAAGGCATTCTTCGACTTCTATGCTATCCTGCCCTCCAGCATGTAAAATTTCATCCATCATTTCATCCTCTAGTGCTTGGCAGTGTCAGGTGTGGAGGTGTTGTTACCTTTTTTTCCCTTACTCGGTGAGGATCTCCTTTTCTGCCTCTTCACTCTCCAGGACAGGAACACAGAAATGCTCTCATCATCTCTCTTCTTGCAAAGTGCAGCAGTAGCCTCTGCTTTTAAGAGCAATGAATTTGAATCAAACCTCCTTTTTGTTGTTGTTGGTTTGGTTTTTCATGGGTTTAGTTGTTGTTGTTGTTTTGCCCTAACCACTTGATAGCACAGGATAGAGAAAGGAGAGAAAGCAGGACTTTGAGTACTAGCTAAAATGCTGAGATATTGTCATGGAATCATAAAAATGCTGGGCTGAAATACATTTCAAGAGATCTAGATCAGCAAGGTGCATTAAGGAAGAAATGTCTCTGCTGACAGTACTAACAGTGGGCTGTTAATACTACCATTCCAGCTCTGCAACTTTTTGTTAGATTATGTATCTCTCATTCACTCCTTTCTCCCCCCCCTCCTCCTTTAAATAACACACAGTTTGTGTCTGTCAGTCAAGCAAAGAATCAGACTAACTCTTATATTGTGAAAGAAGAAGAGAGAAGGGAGAAGGGAGAAGGGAGAAGGGAGAAGGGAGAAGGGAGAAGGGAGAAGGGAGAAGGGAGAAGGGAGAAGGGAGAAGGGAGAAGGGAGAAGGGAGAAGGGAGAAGGGAGAAGGGAGAAGGGAGAAGGGAGAAGGGAGAAGGGAGAAGGGAGAAGGGAGAAGGGAGAAGGGAGAAGGGAGAAGGGAGAAGGGAGAAGGGAGAAGGGAGAAGGGAGAAGAGAGGAGAAGAGAGGAGAAGAGAGGAGAAGAGAGGAGAAGAGAGGAGAAGAGAGGAGAAGAGAGGAGAAGAGAGGAGAAGAGAGGAGAAGAGAGGAGAAGAGAGGAGAAGAGAGGAGAAGAGAGGAGAAGAGAGGAGAAGAGAGGAGAAGAGAGGAGAAGAGAGGAGAAGAGAGGAGAAGAGAGGAGAAGAGAGGAGAAGAGAGGAGAAGAGAGGAGAAGAGAGGAGAAGAGAGGAGAAGAGAGGAGAAGAGAGGAGAAGAGAGGAGAAGAGAGGAGAAGAGAGGAGAAGAGAGGAGAAGAGAGGAGAAGAGAGGAGAAGAGAGGAGAAGAGAGGAGAAGAGAAGAGAAGAGAAGAGAAGAGAAGAGAAGAGAAGAGAAGAGAAGAGAAGAGAAGAGAAGAGAAGAGAAGAGAAGAGAAGAGAAGAGAAGAGAAGAGAAGAGAAGAGAAGAGAAGAGAAGAGAAGAGAAGAGAAGAGAAGAGAAGAGAAGAGAAGAGAAGAGAAGAGAAGAGAAGAGAAGAGAAGAGAAGAGAAGAGAAGAGAAGAGAAGAGAAGAGAAGAATTAACCAGGTTGGAAAAGACCTTTGAGATTATCTTGGGACAAGGCACCGGCTTCAGTGTCATGTCCCCCCTGTAACAGAGTCTGATGGGATTTGGAGACAACATTTCTCAAGGAATTTCTTCCCATAACTCACTTGCAGAAGAGAAAAAGTCAAGTTGACTACAAAAGTAGTTGCTCTTGCTAAGCCCATTGAATTGCATTTGTGGCTGGGCTGAAAAGAAAGCAGCTGCTTGGCAGCAAACCAGAGTGAAAATTAATAGGAGACTAAGGCAAAAGCAAGACATGGGTTCGCTCACCTCCATCAAATCGTTGAGATTTAGAAGGGCATCCTTTGATCTGTTCCAGGCTAATTACCATTCTGGGTTTGACTGTTTACTACATTAGTCGCCCTTCACAGAAAACAAAAAAAAAAAATGCAACTATTGTAATGAAAAAAAAAGTCTGTAATGAAAATTTAAATGAAAATGCAGCATCTGACAAGCAAAACATAACAAAAGTCAGCCAGCAGAATACCTGTGTCACATACCTGTGTTTTGTAGCTGAGCACAGCACGTGCGCTGGCTGTTAAGATGGAAGAGGTGTAAAAAAAGGAAACTCAGGTGTCTAAGAATAACAGAGATCAGTACACACAGAAATTTGTGATGAATATGTTTCTCTGGAATATTACCAAAGTTCTAGGAGTGGCTGATTTAAACATGGTCCCTAGATTTTGCTGGATTACAGTAAGCCCATTGCATTGCAAGAACATTGTCAGAACAGTACTGCCTTTCATTTCATAAGCTCATAGCAGCTTAAGATGAGGGACATGTTAACTGTAAATGGATGCATCAGCTCACATAACAATCATAGTATCATAGTATCAGTCAGGGTTGGAAGGGACCACAAGGATCATCTAGTTCCAACCCCCCTGCCATGGGCAGGGACACCCCACACTACATCAGGCTGGACAGAACCTCATCCAGCCTGCTCTTAAACACCTCCAGGGACAGGGCCTCGACCACCTCCCTGGACAACCCATTCCAGGGTCTCACCACTCTCATGGTGAAGAACCTCCTCCTCACATCTAGCCTGAATCTCCCCACCTCCAGCTTCATTCCATTCCCCCTAGTCCTATCACTACCTGAGATCCTCAAAGACTATTCTTCTGTGAGATAATTCTGTGACATAATTCTGCTCAGAGCTTGAAATAATATAGCTAGAATCATAGAATCAATAAGGTTGGAAAAGACCTCAGATATCATCAAGTCCAACCTGTCACCCAACACCTCGTGACTAACTAAACCATTGCTCCAAGTGCCAGGTCCAAACCCCTCTTGAGGCCAACAAAGTATCTTTTTGCAAAGAGAAAGCAAATAGAAAAGTTTCCCTGACACAGGTGGCAAAAAAACCCAAACCCAACAACAAAACAACCCAACCAAACAAAAGAGAAACCAAAACAAATCAAAAAACCAACCCAAAACATTCCTTCATGAAAAAGTCTCATTTCCTGTCCAGGCAGATTTCATGGTTTCTTAGCTGGCTCCTAGAGTCAGCTGGGTATTTGGGCTCCATATCAAATGGAGTTTCTCAGTACTCAAGCTCTGGCCGAGGGCATAGCCCAAAGATCATTTCCTGCCTGATGGAAAACAAGGAGAATATTCAGACACTGTCACCTGCAAGGTCCACCTTCTTCTTGCACTTTCAAAATGTGATGTTAACAAGGAGGATGAAACAGACATGATATTTATTGCTCAGTCTAACAGTTTACTTCAAAAAATAAATGTACACATAGGCACATTTGCAACATTTGTCTCCCTTTTTTTCAGTAAGAAGAATTCTTTGCCAACAAAAAGGAAACACTGCTGCTCTTCAGTAGCTCATTATATCTGCCATCATTCCATCTCTTTGCAGAGCTTCTTTAGGGAAAGAATGCTCTTTTCTAACCAAATACCTGTTGATATTGTCATAGTTATTAGTAAACTAATGAGGTTTTGTTTGTTTTTTCACTATGAGGGTCACAGAGCAGTGCAACAGGGTCCCCAGAGTGGTTGTGGAGTCTTCTCTGGAGACTTTCAAGACCCATCTGGATGCATTCCTGTGTGACCTGTGCCAGCTTCTATGGTCCTACTCTGGCAGTGGATTTGGACTCGATGATCTTCAGTGGTCCCTTCCAACCCCTAACATCCTGTGATCTTATGATCTTTTGCTGGAGAGCCCAGAGCCAGGCACAGATTGCAACAACCCTGTCTGGGTCAGGGTTACCTCTTTACCCATACTGCGATTTATGAACAGCGTAGTTACTGTGCCACAAGAAGCCTGGGGAAACAATAGGGATCCAGCTGAGAGCAGCATGGCACCAGCAGGCTCCTGTCACAGGCATCAACCAGGACAGAGCTCTGCTGCTCCATTGGAGCTGGGCACCATGCCATTCAACATCTGTCACAGCATCTACTAGTACATCTCTATCAAATTCAGATGGCAGGGTAAAACTCACTGTTACCCTGTTTGGGGAGGTTTAGGCTGGAGGTTAGGAAGAAGTTCTACACAGAGAGAGTGATTGCCCACTGGAATGGGCTGCCTGGGGAGGTGGTGGAGTCACCATCATTGGAGGTGTTCAGGAGGAGACTTGATAGGGTGCTTGGTTGCAAGGTTCAGTTGATTAGGTGGTGTTGGATGATAGGTTGGACATGATGATCTTGAAGGTCTCTTCCAACCTCTTCTATTCTATTCTATTCTATTCTATTCTATTCTATTCTATTCTATTCTATTCTATTCTATTCTATTCTATTCACAGTATCTCAAGGCAGGCTCATGTCTCAGCAGCATGAATGTTTGGGATTAAACTTTCAACTAACATATAGAGCATTATAAAAGTTATTAAAAAAGATCCCAAAGAAACAAAACCCTATCCCTGGCTTTGGTTTGCTTGCTCATTATTTTTTATATTGAATACACATAATCTAGCTTAGTTTCCTAAGGATTTAAGACTTATTGAACTGTATGACCTGCTTGTCCAACATTCCTGAGTAGAGGGGGAGGAGACACTCCCTCAATCTGCTGGACACACTCTTCCTAATACACCCCAGGATGCCACTGGCCTTCTTGGCCACCAGGGCACATTGCTGTCCCATGGATAACTTGTTATCCACCAGGACTCCCAGGTCCTTCTCCACAGGGCTGCTCTCTAGCAAATCACCTCCCAGCCTGTACTGGTGCAGTTTATTATTCCTCCCCAGATGCAGGACTCTGCACTTGTCCTTTTTGAACCTCATTTGGTTCCTCTGTGCCCAGCTCTCTCCAGACTGTCCAAGTCTCGCTGGATATTAGGTATCAGGAGATAATCCTTGCTGTGATGGCCTCCTTCACAAACTAAAATGCAAGTGGGAGATGGTTAGTTTTCTGTAACTTGAATGGATCAAGTGCAATAATAAAGCAACCCATATCCTGAGTCCTATATCCTGAGTCCTATATGGCCAAGAACACATTTTTAATCTATATCATTCCAAACAATACTGGGCTATTTATACCCCAGGAAAGGGGGGGGGGAAACGCAACAACAATCAAAACCATACCAAACAACAACAAAACAAAGCAAACAAAAGCCCACAGAGAGGGTTACTTCAAATGAGAAGCAGCTTTCTCCGAGTTGCATGTGAAATTTCAATGATGGAGCCCAATTCAGATGAAGCCAGATTAACAACAGTTCATTTGTAGGCAAGTTGGAATTGGCTGACTACTGCTTAATCATTAGGAATATTTATATGCATCTCAAACTATTTAAAAGAGAGACATTGGAAGAAAGAAATAAAAAAAAATAAAACCAACAAAAAAAAACAACAAAGCAACAGGAAAAATAAAAGGGGAGGAGGGAGGGAACCACCATGCAACAACTACCAACAAAATCCCAAACTGCATTTCAGCCCAAAAAGCTTTCCTTCGCTTTCTATTTAGAGATGTAATGAATATTCCAGTCACACAAGCAGCGAGCTCACACAATCAGAGAATAGAATAGAATAGAATAAAATAGAATAGAATAGAATAGACCAGGTTGAAAAATACCTTTGAGATAATCAAGTCCAACCTATCACCCAACACTATCTAATCAACTAAACCATGGCACCAAGCACCCCATCCAGTCTCTTCCTAAACACCTCCACTGACGGTGACTCCACCACCTCCCTGCGCAGCCCATTCCAATGGCAAATCACTTTTTCTGTGAAGAAGTATGTAGCAACCACTTGCTGGAGGACTGAAAGGCAGGGAGATCTGAAATGAATTCCTGTCCCAGAAAATTCCTGTCTCCTGGTGAGACACTGGAACAGGTTGCCCAGGTAGAAGCCCCATCCCTGGAGGTTTTTAAGATCAGCGACCTGATCTAATGTGAGGTGCCTCTGCCCATGGCAGGGGTTATGGAACTGGATGATCTTGGAGGTCCCTTCCAACCCTGAAAATTTCAGGATAAATTTTTTTAAAATTCAATATTTTTCTCTCTCCTTTCCCCCTCTGTTTTCACACATTTTACCTCTGCATCAGATCTGTCTCTCTGTGTCCCCTTCCAACATTACCTGCTGTTTGCTTCCACCTGGAGGTGCCGAACCCTGGGAATAAGTGTTCTAAATCAAGGCTGGCAATGAGCTCAGCAGGACTATAGAAAAGGAAAACCACATTCATTCCACAGAGAAGCCTAGCAAGCAAGTGTAGGTGTACTGCAGAACATACATCCAAGGTAAACATTGTCTGCATAGGGCTGACTCTGGTATTTTAGCAATGCTTTGTCATAATTATCTGAACCTGACATCATACGCTGAACTGAGTGCAGGATTTTGTCTTCCTTCCTTTCTTTCACTCTGGCCAATAGAGATAAGAAACATACCATCATGCTACATATAATCTTGTGTTTGGGGGAGGGGTGTGTATGGGATAAAATACAAAGCCAACCAATGAAGAGATCCTTCCAAGGAAATGTCAGTGTCAGTTTACAAATAGCAGAATCACAGAAACATTCAGGTTGGAAAAGACCCTCAGGATCACCAAGTCCAACCAATAACCCTGCTCTACAAGGTTCACCCCTAAACCATAGCCCCAAGCACCACATCCAAACCACCTTTAAACACATAGTTTCATAGTTTCGTAGTTTCATTCAGGGTTGGAAGGGACCACAAGGATCAGCTAGTTCCAACCCCCCTGCCATGGGCAGGGACACCCCACACTACATCAGGCTGGCCAGAGCCTCATCCAGCCTGCTCTTAAACACCTCCAGGGACGGGGCCTCGACCACCTCCCTGGACAACCCATTCCAGGGTCTCACCACTCTCATGGTGAAGAACCTCCTCCTCACATCCAGCCTGAATCTCCCCACCTC
Source organism: Melanerpes formicivorus (assembly GCF_026170545.1). Classification (NCBI taxonomy): domain Eukaryota; kingdom Metazoa; phylum Chordata; class Aves; order Piciformes; family Picidae; genus Melanerpes; species Melanerpes formicivorus. The sequence goes on along the minus strand of NW_027142401.1, from coordinate 4,852,514 downwards.
CAGCTTCATTCCATTCCCCCTAGTCCTATCACTACCTGAGATACTACATCCAGGGTTGGTGACTCAACCACTTCCCTGGGCAGCCCGTTCCAACCAGAACGTGGTCATCTTCCGAGGTAAGCTAACAAAGAGAAGTAGCAATCACTGCTACATTTAAGTGGTGAAATTTTATGACACAAGAAGGAAAAGGAAAATCAGGAGGACTCGAGTTAAACTTCAAACGGAAATAGCATTGCAAGAGAAACCTCTAAGTGCCCTCTTCTGGCAGCTCGCACTAAATGACAGCTCATTTGAAATGCCTCCTAACCCTGCAGCACTTACTCTCCAATTGAAGGAAAGTTCTGTTGACACACATTTTGTGTTATGAAATTGTCTCTAGTAGCTAGAGGGCAAGGGCGTGAAACTATTAATATACTTCTATAGAAAAGAAACACTGATCTAATCTGTTATTTTAAAGCATGTGCAATTAAACAGCTCAGAGTCAGAAAATAAGGTGGGTGTTTTCAGCTCAAAAGCATGTATTTAAGATTTATATCCATTTTAATCATATCATTAGTATCCCATTCGTAACAGTATTGATGCAAACCCTCCCTGCATTACTTACTGATTATTATTGTTGATATTCCTTTTTGTAGATGCACCTCAGGAAACAAAACGTTTTTTGCTTTAACTTAACCAAGCACACACACACACACAAAAATGCAGCAGGTGAAAACTGCATTAGAAAAATAAACCTGCAGCCTGTGTTTATTTCTTGGTTTGGAGTTGCAGTATAAAAACATTCATTCGTTGCCTGACCTTTCCCAAGTACTTTCATCAGTGTAAGAGTTGTAATGTATTTCATTTTGTTTAATTACATATTTTGTTTCTATAGCAACTAGAAAACATCTAATCCATTTCTGTCCCTTCCTAAGCCTTTACATAGCAATTTTCTTTCACCATACAGTAGCAAAAGATAATCCTTCTTTAGAACTCTGGGCACTATCTGCTCTTTCCAAATATCCCTTAATTATCATGCATTAGGATTAAACTCAGTTGTAGTACTGCTACAACTAAAAGAAATCGATTTGGAGAAAAAAAAACCAAACCACAAACAAAGCAAAAAAACACAACCAAAAAAAAAGCCCTAACAAGATCCAGAGAGAAAATTCTGTAACTCCGGTTAAGTATCTTCAGCATAAATTTACTGCCACCTGCAGGCTCTCAGCGACATGGGTCTGCAGAGCACAACACCAGGGTACTCCCACCACGTCCCAGATGTCCATGCCAGGAAAGCACTATTCATAGAATCAACAAGGTTGGAAAAGACCTCAAAGATCATCAAGTCCAACCTGTCACCCAAGACCTCATGACTACTAAACTATATCCTTACTTGTGCCAACCAATTCAGATTTTGCTTACAGGAATCACAGAATCACGGAATGTCAGGGGCCAGAAGGGACCTTGAAAGATCATCCCCTGCCAAAGCAGGATCACCTATACCAGATCACACAGGAATGCATCCAGGTGGGTATTAAGTATCCCCAGAGAAGATTAATAGAATAGAATTAACCAGGTTGGAAGAGACCTTTGAGATCATCGAGTCCAACCTAGCATCCAACACCATCTAATCAACTGAACGATGGTACCAAGCACCCCACCCAGTCTCTTCTTAAACACTTTCAATGATGGTGACTCCACCACCTCCCTGGGCAGCCCATTCCAATGGGCAATCACTCCCTCTATGAAGAACTTCGTCCTAGCGTCCAGCCTAAACCTCTCCTTGTGCAGCTTGAGACTGTATCCCCTTGTTCTGGTGATGGACGCCTGGGAGAAGAGACCAACCCACACCTGGCTACAACCACCCCTCAGGTGGTTGTGGAGATCAATAAGGTCTCCCCTGAGCCTCCTCTTCTCCAGGCTAAGCAACCCCAGCTCCCTCAGCCTCTCCTCATAGGGCTTGTGCTCCAAACCCCTCACCAGCTTTGTTACCATTCTCTGGACATGTTCCAGCAAGTCAACATCTTTCCTAAATGGAGGGGTCCAGAACTGGGCACAGGACTCAAGGTGTGGCCTAACCAGTGCTGAGTACAGGGGCACAATGACTTCCCTGCTCCTGTGGCCCACACTATTCCAGATATAGGCCAGGATGCCATCAGCCTCCTTGGCCACCTGGGCACACTGCTGGCTCATGTTCAGCCTACTGTCAACCAGTACCCCTAGGTCCCTTTCTGCCTGGCTGCTCTCCAGCCACCCTGACCCCAGCCTGTAGTACTGCATGGGGTTGTTGTGGCTAATGTATAGAACCTGGCACTTAGATATATTAAATCTCATGCTGTTGGACTCTGCCCATCAATAATCCAGTCTAGGGGTCCAGGAAAAGGAGAATCCACTAATTTTGCCCTGCTCAAAGAAATAATGCAGCTTGGTTTGATTTGTGTTGCCCTATTCTAGCGTGCTTCTGTCTATCAAGACAGTGGTGATGTCAGTGTGAACTGACATGCAAAAAAGCCCAACCCAATCCAACCCATCAAGGATACAAGTCCCACTGATGCTAGCCACCTCTTAAACACTGGATGCTCTCTGCATTTTCCTATTGTTCACACTACTATCTTCAAATAACATAACCTAGATCTTTAAACAATTTAACAAGTCAGATCTTGCAGCAAGTCATGCCTGTAGTTAAAACATCTGAAAACACCAGTTGAGAAGAATTTGGCGATTACTTCGTTAAAGGGACCTGAGTCCTAAAAGTTTATATTCTTTCATACACACAATCTGTACTGGAAGAGTAATATTGGCACTTTTACAGCTTGGAAGTGCCAAACAGTTTACCTACAAAGCCTTTTTCCAACTCATTGCCACATGAAACAATCCTCACTTCCAAAGCCATGCAATATATTTTCCCTGTCAGAAGTTGCTTCTGCCAGTGCCCAGGGTAACTACAGCTAAGTTACTCCTCTTGCCATTCTGGATTTTTTCAAATGCTGGTGTTTGGCATATACTTCATCACATAATTTATTCTGTTTACTCCCCTCCAAACTTTATTCTGGAAGTTCTTCAACATAGCATCCAGCACTGCATCTAACTTTGGGACCTCTGCCCACTCTCATCTCAGTTTCAACCTTCAGACTCTTCATACATCATCAGGGAAAACATTTCTAGCAATGAGGCCTACAGAAACCAGCACACTGAAGCAGACCACAGCTCAGCACATCACTTTCCACCTTTCCAGTCTGGCAGTTGCAGAAAAAAACAACCCAGAAAGGAGTCTTAAACACTGGAAGTCACAGCTGTTCCACCACGATGAGACTTTCCATACAGAGAAATAAGATCATACACAATGCCATGCAAGCACAATTAGGCTGGCATTTGCAGGAAATATCAGGTTACTGAATGCATGCTGTGCTCTTGATTAAATTGTAGACTGCAAATCCCATGGTGATTTACTGCAGATGTACCATGCAGCTGACCTACACATATGCTGCAGGAACACCAAAGTATTTCCAGACAGCAGGCAGTTGCTGTGCTACCTGGAAGAAGACATCACTGAGAGCATCCTGATCACAGGATCTCTCAAGTACCTCAGGTGTCTTGAGGGAAGATATTTGCTACTTGGTCTTAATTCCAATTTGTGATAGTTTTAGGCTGTACCTTTAAGACTTTCCACAGATCTTGAACAGAAAGCAGTTAACATGTAAATAAATCTGTTGGGTGTAAAAAGGAAAATAAAGATAAGTCTAAACAACCCCACTGGAAATATAATAGACTTCAACTCTCTCTTTCCAGCTTCCTTGCTCTAGCAGATACTAACTGAGCTTCTGCTGGCTGCTGCTGACCTTGAATGTGTTCTTGTTGTGTCTGAGTATCTAACAACAACTTCTCTGCTCTTTCTCTTGTCCCTTTTGTGTCCAAGGGAGGTAAGGAGGGGAGCAGGGTGGGGAGGAGCTGTGGCAGCTCCCCTGGCATTTGGCCAGAGAGGGTTCTTGTGCTGTTTATTAATTGTAAACCCCTGTAAATGTTCTATTTTGGCACATATGCATTGCATTTCATTGTAGATTGTAGTTTTGCTTGTAAATACAGCTTTCATTTGCTTCCAACTGGGCTGGGCTGGCAAATTTTAATGGTGGAGGGAATTTTCATCCCACCACACAATCATAACCCTGAACCAAGATGGGCCTTATAAAAAACAACAACCACCACCACCACCAAACAAAATGCCCTTAGATCAGAGCTTACTTGGCCATTGTAAAAGGGTATTTGGAGAGGGACAGCATCTGCAGAAGAAAGTATGTCCCATTTAGCTACCACAGGGAATAATGAAGGCTCCAAACAAACCTGATATGGATTTTGAACATTTTCTCCCTCGTCCTCAAAAGGAGCAGCTCTTCCCACAGCAAGAACTGAATTTCTCCAGGAGACTGCAAGCAGTATCAGTACTTCCCTCTTCTGGTAAAAGCCCAAACCTATTTTTGTTCGCTTGAAATAAAAAACCCAAACCAAACCAACCCCACCAAAGTAAACCCCCACCCAGAACGAAGTGCTCCTGTCGGTGAACGACAGCCTAGGTTTGCCCAATGAGTAAAAATGATAGTACTTAAAATTGTCACTTTCCACTTGATGGGGATAGTGAGCTAATTATGCTGCCCTTGGCTTACAAACATCAAGCAGGATGCTCCATGGACTAGGAACAGCCACTGTTTATACTTTTTAAAACAAGCACAGCAGGACAAAGTGTCAAAAATCCAAGTGTTCTTGTCGAGTTGCAGAGCTACTCATTACAAAATAACCTCAGCTAAACTCTGTATGGCACTTAAACATTAAGTGTTGTGTTGTCAGGCTCAATCAACTCTATGGCAATGAAATATACCTGATACTTCATTATGGGAAAGATGTGCAGAGCAGTGTGCTCTGTGTGACTGGCAAAAAACCAAGCTGCACTCCCCTGAAAGGTAACTACTGACACAGAAGCCTCTTCTATACACGTGTAGAAAGCTGTCCTTCTGCCACTCAGTGCCTGCAACTCTTCATTTACTTCCCTTTTCACATACTATATCTCAAGAAATAAATACTATGCCAAATACCAGCACTTTACAGATTTTGTAGGTTAAACCAAAGCTACTGAGGCTTGAAAAGCTTTATTGCAGCAGTGCAAAAGATAAAACAGATGGACAACAGGCTAACAACATCTGTATTTCAAAGGAATAAAATCTGTTGGAAGACTTCTCTTACATTTTATGATGGAGTAAGTAAATCATCAACTGTTCTGAGATCAATTATTATACAGCAACTACCAGATGTGATTTGTTTGGACATGAAATACTTAACCAATTATAAAAACAAGAGATCAACCTCTTACCTTTCCAATTGCATACACAGAAGCGATCACATGTAAAAAGGAAAACCATAGCTCAGTTTCTTGGAACAGGTAGACCGCATTTGGTTGATCACTGACCTGTCATGTTGATAAGACTTGTGCTATTCTGCAGCAAGCAGCCACTCTCACCAAGTGCTGGAGCATGTCCAGAGAAGGGCCACAAGGATGATTAGAGGGCCGGAGCATCTCTCCTATGAAGACAGACTGAAGGAGCTGGGGCTGTTCAGTCTGGAGAAGAGAAGGCTCTGAGGTGACCTAATTGTGGCCTTCCAGTATCTGAAGGGGGCCTACAAGAAAGCTGGGGAGGCACTTTTTAGGGTGTCAGGCAATGGTAGGACTAGGGGGAATGGAGCAAAACTAGCAATGGGTAGATTCAGATTGGATGTTAGGAAGAAGTTCTTCCCCATGAGGGTGGTGAGACACTGGAACAGGTTGCCCAGGGAGGTGGCAGAAGCCTCCTCCCTGAAGGTTTTTAAGGCCAGGCTGGATGTAGCTCTGAGCAACCCGATCTAGTGCGAGGTGTCCCTGCCCATGGCAGAAGGGTTGGAACTAGATGATCCTTGAGGTCCCTTCCAACTCTAACAATTCAATGATTCTAAGTGTCAGTCCAAATGACTGGACTGTACTAAGTAAATATTTGCACCCAATGAGGTTGAATTAGACACAGCTTTAGAAATAATCAGTTTCAGCTAGAGAAGTGCAGAATACTGGAGAGGAAAGGGGTGAACCATGGTAACAATTTAGGGTACCCAGCACACCCTAAATACAAATGATACTCATGCACATCAATAGTTGAGGATCTCGATAGTGCTTACATTTGATTTATAAACAGCACAGAAAACTGTTCCCATAAATATTAAAGAAAAAAAAATTGTAAGCCTAAGCAAAATTTATACATACAGGCTCTCAAAATTCCAGAGGAAAAATTAAAAAAGTGGAAGTCAAAGGTCTTTTACAAGATTTAGGCCTTCTGAAGACTTTAAATAGATTTCATAGAATCAACAAGGTTGGAAAAGACCTCAAAGATCATCAAGTCCAACCTGTCACCCCAGACATCATGACTACTAAACTATGGCACCAAATGCCACATCCAGTCCCCTCTTGAACACCTCCAGGGATGGCAACTCCACCACCTCCCTGGGCAGCACATTCCAATGGCTAACAACTCTCTCTGTAAAGAACTTTCTCCTCACCTCCAGCCTAAACTTCCCCTGGCGCAGCTTGAGACTGTGTCCTCTTGTTCTGGTGCTGGCTGCCTGGGAGAAGAGACCAACCCCCACCTGGCCACAACCTCCCTTCAGGTAGTTGTAGAGAGCAATAAGGTCTCCCCTGAGCCTCCTCTTTCTCCAGGCTAAACAATCCCAGCTCCCTCAGCTTCTCCTCATAGGGCTTGTGCTTGAGGCCTCTCCCCAGCCTCCTTGCCCTTCTCTGGACACATTCAAGAGTCTCAATGTCCTCCTTAAATTGAGGGGCCCAGAATGGGACACAGCACTCAATTTCCTTGGTTTATCAGCCTGACCATAAAACCCAAGAGTAAACTAACATTAATAAATTAAAAAAAAGCTGTCCACTACCACAGATCATTTATTTATAGACTAAGTTAAAAAATACAATATTTTATTACAAAATGTTTATCAAACAACTGTGTACATACAGTTCATCTTGTTAAAAGCCAACCTGTCAATTGATAGCTTATGTACATTTGATTAATCCTGTCATACAACCGTAGAAAAGCATCGCTCGGCAGAAACTGGTTTGGCATTTGGAAAGCAGTCACTGCCCTGCACTAGAAGTTAATATAGGCATAAAACAATTATATGTTACAATAAAAATACTCAGTTGCAAATGGATGCTTTCCTTCTCCAAGAAGAATCATTGCAGAGTGGAGATTAAAGTGCACATAACCCATCCATTACCACCTCTCCATGGATGCCATCTATCGTTCTCGATGCTCTGAGCACACCACAGGAACGTCAAAAGATTTAAGACTTTTTTTCTCCCTGGCTGAAACAGTAAGAGGAACTCAAGTTTTCTAAGCTGCATGAAATAATCCTGGTGTACCATAAGATGAAATGTGGAAAGCAGTGTTTGGTGAGGAAAAAAAAAGAAGTCAGTCTCAATTTTCTGTTATATGATTTCAGGGGAAATATTTTCTTTTCTTTGAAAGACAAACCAACAAAAGACTCAGAGTGTTTCATACAACTGTGGACCAAACAAGCAGAGCATGCAACAGTATTTACATAACCATCCCCATCATCTTTTGGGAGCTACATTTAACACAGCTTGGAGCAACACTCTACTGTATGCATACATTTTGCTGCCAATCTGAGGATGTTCACGTAGTAGAGGATCCTAAGCTACAAAAGTGCTCCTCAAAACATGTAGCTCAAAATAGTGGGTTAGCCTCATTACAAGCAATACAGTGAACCCTACAAAAATATAACACAGTCAGTACTAGCAGAGCTGTTGAGGGCAATAATTTTAATACATGGGTTCACTTTGGATAAAAGAATGCTTATGCATGTTACAATCTATTCAAAAGCAACAGCTGAACAGGCTAAATTTACATCTACAAGAGAAACGTGACATGTTCACTGAAAACAAAGTGAGTTGCTGGTAATTATGGTTTGCATTTTTATCACACCAACTGGTCACTAATGGGAAAAAAAAAATATATATAATTTCCTCCCATTTTATAAATATGAGAAGTTCTGAGCCATTATACTTGAAGAGTATACTTCATATCTTAGGCACTGGACCCAGTCTACAGGGGAAATGCCCGTCAACATGATTTTACATCCTCAGGTTTTCTGAAGGCCATCCATATGAAGTTTTACATACAGCACTACAAATACACATCAGATACTGTTGTAAATTTAAAAGGAATACAAAACACTTAAATACAACTTCCACCCCATGGCACATCAAGCATGGCAATACCACTTGCTTCACATCTGGTTAGCAACGGTCAGTTGTGGTTATGCTTTATTGAGTATTTTCCTTTCTGTAGCTGAGAAATGTACAGCTTGGACTTGCTTCCATCTGGTCTTTTAAACCAAACTTCATCATGGTTAATAGTTGTAATTATGGCACTACAGAAAACGAGAGAAGGGTCAGGGAAAGAAAAACAAGAAGGATTAAAAAACCTTATCAGCTCATAAATAACCTCAAAACTGTCAGCTGTATTTCCACAGAGTAAACGAAAACATGTCAAGAGACGCTGGCTCCATTGTAACAGAGTTCCTTGCTACCTGCAAGAGCCTTTAGTGAAAGCAGTTCATTTTTCAGCCATCTATTTTTTTTCTCCTATGAGGACACCCTCAACTTGTACAAATGTATTCATTGTTTAAAAGAACAGTAGTCCCTCAAAGAAAACTACAATAGACTACCCAGGGTGGAAAACACACTCTGAAATTACTCTGAATACAAAGTATCTGAAAAGAATTCAACAGATTGAAGCCCAAGATTTAAAAAGCAGGAAAAACCCACAATATTCAACTGTCAGTTGTTACAGTGAGACCATAAGAAATAAAGTCAAAGCCTGACCTACTAAATCGTTCTCACATGAACCCTGTTTTTATGTTCCTTGTGGTAAACTTGGATACAAGTAGTGACTGCAACACCCACCTTATACCCTCTAGGGGAAAAAATAAAGTAGAATTGAAGACAGAAAAAAAATACTCACAAGCAAAGATTACAATTAATGGAAGAAAGATTTATCACATGCTAAGTGTGACAAAACTCCCTCCAGGAAAAGCTGCTGAAATCTTGAAAGGCTGGGGACCTTCTACTGTATGCTTGCTCTGCTAAGCACCAGCTTTGGGCTTTTGTCAGACACTGGATACTAAGATCTTTCTATGGCCCACTACAATCACTATGTTCTGCTAAACTAAATCAGAACTCTTCAAAAGTCAGAAAGAATATAGTTTACTAAAATATCTTCCTGTTTCAGCCTTGGATAAACACCAAAAGCACCAAACCACATTCACCACACAAAGGGAAGGAAAGAAACAGCCAGTTTATAGTAAACTACTGCTTTATGAAGGTAAAGTCAATTTTCCTGGGTAGCTGTGCATATTTAATTAACACTGTGCTTAGACTGGTTTGCCCCACTCTGTAAAAGGTAAGATATACATTTCATTTTCAGTATTAAACATACACACCTTTTAAAATGTACAAGTATTATCCATGCAGACAAAATGCATTTAGATGTCTGAGACACTCAATCATATTTGCCCGATACTATTTGGGCTGTTCCCAGGTAGAGCCTTTGTTAAGAGAAGGAAATACTGTAAAAAGAGTTCAGGTTCTATTCTTTCAGAGGATTAATCAGCTGAAAACAAAGCTTATCTTCAATGGCATAGAGTATTTTTCCATAATTGTGTATTTTGCAGTGGGCCAACAGATCAAATTCTTAAAGTAACAAAATCCCAAGTTACTAAAAGAAAAACAACTCATTCAAAAGCTGTTCAGAAACTAGTAAGAGCTTAAATTGTTAGTGAGATCCTACCTTGACAAACACCTCGTTACCTTCAATGAAGTCTAGGCTTTACTGGCCTCTTTCACAAGTCCAGCATTCAACCAGATCTGACAATGGCTGTCTTCCAAAGTGAACTAACACATGTTACTGAGGTGGCAGTACTTCCAAGCAAACCTTATTCTTCAATGCCATCATCCTAACTGCTGCTTAACATGAACATATAGAGCTCCATAAAATGGATAATCTTTACCTTGTAGGACATTCATCTTTCTTATCAATGCATATTGTCTGTCCACGTCCATACCACTCTCCATCATAATAAAGTCTTCCTTCTTCAGATCTAGCACTGTGTAGATGCTTTTCTAGTTTGACAGGTGCTAAAATGATCAATCACAGTAATTTAATATTGTATTGGCATAAGTCTGTTAGATGCTTAAATACACTTTCATCAAGTTTTTTTTTTACATTGAATACACATCTTTCCATTATCTAAAGTAGCCTCTCTTAACAATTACAAGGATTACTGGAAAGCAAGAAAATTTGAAGCAAAATACATTTGCCAGTCATATAAATTAAGTTATATTTCCATTTTCATACAGGAGAGTTAATACTCCTTTCCCATAGCTCTGCTTTTCAGGGTTGCAGTGAATGTGAGCATCTTTTAGAATTACCCTATTTAGGGTAGACCCTAGGAAAGACCTTATTAGGAAAGACCCTAATTAGGTCCACATGCTCTCAGATTCCTGCCTCATCTTGCACAAACACTGTCACAGCTTGCTAGTATTAATTGGTGTAATCCACTTTTGGAATTCTAGATTTTTGTTGATCATTTTCTACAATCTGGGCATCAACACAATCATCAGCAATCGAGTTACAAGTACCAGCACTTGAGAGAGAGAGAGAGAGGAAAACAAAAGCTACAACTCGCACCTCACCTCACCCTCCATCACTACATCAAGGCTAAAATAAATATGATCTGCCTGGAAGCTGTTTGTGCCACTGTGCACAGCAAGTTCTGTGAGCAGAAGAGAGCAGAAGAGAGCAGAAGAGAGCAGAAGAGAGCAGAAGAGAGCAGAAGAGAGCAGAAGAGAGCAGAAGAGAGCAGAAGAGAGCAGAAGAGAGCAGAAGAGAGCAGAAGAGAGCAGAAGAGAGCAGAAGAGAGCAGAAGAGAGCAGAAGAGAGCAGAAGAGAGCAGAAGAGAGCAGAAGAGAGCAGAAGAGACCTTCAAGATCATCATGTCCAACCTATCATCCAACACCACCTACTCAGCTAAACCATGCAACCAAGCAGCCTATCAAGTCTCCTCCTGAACACCTCCAGTGATGGAGACTCCACCACCTCCACATAAAGTTTACTTACGTTCTGGCTTTACTCTGTGTGGCCCCAGCGTAGCCATTGCCTTGAAACACAAAAGAAAATTAAGTTAGTCATTGTCCTGTTTACTTAACTGCCAGCTTTAATTATGAAGTTATGTGCAGTGCGGCTCAGGACTTTTAATCTCTCCATGATTTGAGTGGAATCACAAAAAAAAAGCAGCAATAACAGCTTGTACTGGAATGATTAGCCGACTGCTGAACAAACAGAATCTGATTAGATCATGTAACAAATACATTTTTGAAGAGACAAAAGGACTAGACAAGAATCCAGGCAAAACCCAGAGCCTCCTTTCATCTTACCTTCCTTATTGTTGTCCAGTCTTCAAGTATATCCAGGTCTTGTAACATATAAACTATATAGGGACGTGGAAAAGTTAGGGAAAGCTCTTTAAACAGAAATAGTAACAATACTCTAATGTTTTAGAAATACATTAGCAGCTCTATTCTGCCAATCTTTTGCACAAACACCACCTATGTTTTTCATTTAAATTTCACTTCACATACCTACATGAAAAGAAAGCTCAGGAAAAATAAATACATCTTTGAATTATGCAACCTAGAAGCACACTTCATAAACTTCATTGAAGGAGATAATGGTGTGTAGTCACACTGTAGACCAACATGATGTGGTCACATTGTAGTACAACAGGATAAGATAAACACTTGTGAAAAGCATTCCAAAAATCCTTAGTTGCAATACCACAGATTACAATTAAAATCCAATGCAATTTCAATATACCACTGCAAATTAGAATAGAATTCACCCGGTTGGAAAAGACCTTTGAGATCATTGAGTCCAACCTATCATCCAACATCATCTAATCAACTAACTGCGGCACCGAGCACCCAATCCAGTCGCTTCCTAAACACCTCCAGTGATGGTGACTCCACCACCTCCCTGGGCAGCCCATTCCAATGGCCAATCACTTTCTCTGTGTAAAACTTCCTCCTAACCTCCAGCCTAAACCTCCCCTGGCACAGCCTGAGACTGTGTCCTCTTGTTCTGGTACTGGTTGCCTGGGAAAAGAGACCAACCTCTGCCTGTCTACAACCTCCCTTCAGGTAGTTGTAGAGAGCAATAAGGTCTGCCCTGAGTCTCCTCTTCTCCAGGCTGAGCAATCCCAGCTCCCTCAGTCTTTCCTCACAGGGCTTGTGTTCCAAGCCCCCCACCAACTTTGTAGCCCTTCTCTGGACACGCTCCATGATTGATTTCTCTAATCTGAATTAGAGTAACATCTGCCATGCAAAATTCAGTTTTGAGAATGCACTACCACTTCAGGGTTTCATTAATTAAATAGCTAGCTATATGAAACAGCAGACACTACTGGAAAGGACAATGATTTCAAGAAAAGGATATCTGATACAACAACAGGTTTCTTCTTATCTGGACTGAACGGATCCTTTCTTTTCTTCCTGGACTGTAGCTCATCATTCCATAATTCTGAAAAGGCATAAGAAGAACATGCTATGAACCAGCAGCATTTACATGTTCAGCTCCTTTTACAAAAAGAAATCATTGTCTGAAACTGAAAAAGAATGCATTTCCTAGTGAAAGGCTGTTTGGATCAGAATTAAGGTGTTACATGATTATGTAGTTGGATCAATACTCTCAAAACACACAAGGGATGCTAACAACTACTAGACCAAAGCTTGTCTTAAGCTCCAATTCAATGCCAGCCTGAAGTCTACAGCTGAGCAGCATTCTACTGGATAACCTGTCATTCACCAGATATTCTATGGGCACAATCAACTAATCAGTAGCTACCAGAAAAATTAAAAGCAAGGAAAACAAACAAAAAAAGGCAACACCAAACAAATTAACAATTAAAATCCCAACAACTTTGAACTTCCATGCACCTGAGGTAATGTCAATGCTATGCCTGTCTTCTTCAAGTCTTCTAATCTTCTCTTCTAGTTCACTTTGCACAGTATCATACAACAGAAGCTTTTCACTCTAAAAAAAGCAAGAAATTACAACTTAGTTGGGTAAAAATGTTTTATCATCTCAATATACAACAATTTAAAGTCTCAGCAGAAGGCAAGTAAGAGTAGCTTTAGGTGAAATTTCTTCAAAGACATAAAGCATGTGACACTTCCCTCTACCTTCTCTCACAGCATGAGATCCTAGCTCCTTAAAGACAGCATGCTCACTTGACCTAAGTATAAATATAGTTATCAGAGATCAGTAGCAAGAAGAAATAAGTATATAAAAGCATGCTGCTAGATCTTCAGCATAACTCTTTGTATTTTCACACCACCACAGAGCTTTCCTTTCAAATAACAAATATTTTATTCCCAATGAGCAACTGTGAAGCAGTGACCACTATGCCATCTTTCATTGCAAAGCAGAAAAGCTAAAGTTTTCATGGAAAGCTTTTTATTAAGCTGCCTCCATTATTAGCAAACCTGCAGCCATTCATAGGAAATTATCATCTATTACTATGGTATTTATAATTGTTTTCCTAGTTCTGAATAATACCGACATAAAAATCTGCTGAGCACATAAAATAGTCTAGAGTGTTGTGAAAACAAAACTTTCTACCTTAAAGCAGCGAGAAACACTTCTAAAGCAGTGCTTTAGAAAAGTTCACCCTTTTTAAAAGGCAATTTCTGACCCACGTTAACATAATGCTTTCAATGTTAGGTGTGTCATTAGCATTTTTGACACAAAAACACACTCTGATGCAAAATTTCTACAACATTTTGTGCAGTAGACACTCTCTTCCATCTCTGTTTGAGAAGGAGAATATCAACCTTGTAGTAAACTTCTCTGAAGTACAGTCCACACATAGGTCTGATACTAAAACCATCCAGCAGCTGTATGAATCAGTTATCCTTTTGAAGGCAGCATCAAATCCCACTAGATCTCTAAACTAGTAACCTAGAATTAAGCTAATTTCCAAGCTTCAAGGAATTAAGCTGATTTCCAAGGTTGTGGAGATCCTAAACACAAGTAGGAAATACAGCTAATTTTTACACTTGAAAGTTCATTGGACAACATCCTTAACAGCTCTGGAAGAGGACTTAGATCGACTCACTGACAAAACAACTTAAGCAGCATGAGTCACTGGGTTGAGTTATTTGCTACCATGTCCTCTGCCAGTAGCTGCAGTCCCTAGAGACAAGTCAGCAGATGTCTGCATCTCAATGGCTTCTGCCCACAGCACATAACTAACAGAAACTTACTTTTACCACTGTACAAGCCAGTGTGCTGGAGTGAAGCAAAACAGTTAAGGCCACAGATAAAGCACCCTGTTCTACTAAATGTTTACCATTCCCCTCAAGTTACAAAGTATTTAAATTCCAGGTATCTCTTTTCATATAATTGTGGGGGGGAGGTGATAAATATAAAAGTGGAACTGAAAATGCAGAATCTGAAATATCTGAAATGCCAAATGAGCATTGTCTATTCTGAGACCATATTTACATTCCATTTTAAAAGAAAATGGTGATTGTGTTTAGACATCTGTTTTACTTCAAGCACTTGGTGACAAATAAGCTGTGAAAAGCTGTTACAGGCATCAGAGGCAGTCTTACTGAATGGTTACATTGCATTAGCGAGTCCACAAGCAGCACTGTTGACTTTAAAGAGCCTTTTTCCCCCCATCCTTTACTGCATGGTGAATATTTGAACTCTGAAAGTGTCACAGTAGATACATAATAGCAAAATACAGAATGAGGACCACCTTAAAGAGCAGTAATATATAGACAAAGCAAATCATTCAACCATGGGTGAAAAATCCTGCAAGTTTCACAGGACCCTGTCCAACCTCAGCAGTATTCACAGGAGCAGACAGTCAGTAGCCCTTTGGTATACTTTGATCTTTCTCAAAGCATCAAGAAAATGGAACAATAATTTTTTTTAATGCACACTTGACATATTCTTGCTTACTGGTGTAGTTAGAGGCACAGACTTCAGGAGTGTGGTAAGCTGCTCAGAAGAAAACACCTCTGAGCAGCTGTAATGAGGGCGGAGGAGTACTATAATGCAAACCTCAGGATCTAAGCAGCTGTGCTACAGCACTAGACATATATGTACTTAAATACTTGTACTACAGCATCCAGTATTTACATGTATAAACCAGAAAGTTCATGTTCAAGGAGAGAAATTTACTTTTCCTGTAACTGCTTTTGAAATGGTAACTCTATCACTAATCATCCAAGGCATCTTAAAATTATTGTCATTATTATTGTTATTATTATACATGATATATAATTGCAGCAACAATAGCAATATAACAACAACAACAGTAAATCTTTGGCTAAAACTATGACAGATTTTATTTACTGCTCCTTGTAATCTTTTGAGAACAAAAGTTAAATAAAGTATGTGTGGTAACCTATTAATAAGAACCTGTTAATGAAAGACAAAGAAGCCTCATCTGTCCTTATATGGAAAGCTAAATTAGCATCAATTTTTATATGCTGTGAATAACCTCTTAGGTGGGCTTAAATATCACATGGCAATTGCATTCAAATAGCAACTAAGAGCAATAATGAAAACATGCACTGGACTTGGGAAGCATGACAGCCAGTAAAGCTGGAGCTTA
This sequence comes from Melanerpes formicivorus, assembly GCF_026170545.1. Taxonomy (NCBI): domain Eukaryota; kingdom Metazoa; phylum Chordata; class Aves; order Piciformes; family Picidae; genus Melanerpes; species Melanerpes formicivorus. The sequence goes on along the minus strand of NW_027142401.1, from coordinate 4,836,752 downwards.
GCTATCCATGTGAAACAGCTGGCACAACCTCACAGTGCTGTCGAGAGGCTTGAATTTCACATTCATACTTGTTCTTCACAGACTCCAGACAAAGCTCTCTGTAGATACCTGAAATCAGACAAATTGCAGCAGCATTACTATCATTATCTAATTTCAGAATTCACTGTTGAGATGGCTTGAAAGTCCCAAAGCGTGGACACACTGGAAAATACAGATATATTATACTAGGCATTTACAGTGACGGGCTGCTTTATGGAGTGAAAATGCAGACAAGTAATCCCTCAGTGCTGAAGGTCTGAGGAAAAATAAAAGCTATTTTAACTTTATTCCCTACCAATCAACAAACTACACCAGTGGACATACTAATTTTACCAAATAGATTTTGTATTTCTGAGAAAGCATCAGGAACATCCTCTAAAGGAATAATACAGTTGCTAGCAAATACCTCTGCAAAACAAACTCCAGGCACATTCTCAACCATCCTTCTGCTGTGAAATCACTTTTCAGAATGTTCTCTTCTTACATCTGTATGCTATGCTGTCCCTTTTTTTGTTGTTTTGTCTTTGTTACTTTTGTTTGTCTGTTTTTTTAGTATTTAAAGCTGACTGGCATATCTAAGTCTACCAATTTATAATCACTGCTTATTCGACTGAAATTAAGCAATATAGGTACAAACACTTCTAGCAGAAACAGTTGCATTCCTAACTTGCCAATAAAGATCAGCATTTGGTGTGAATAGTGCTCGGTGCCTTAAAGAGCAGAGAAGCAGCAGTTTCTTTTCTACTACAAATGCAATTAGATACACAGTATAGATGTTTTTTTCACCCCCTCCTTTTCTCTCAGGTAGAAGTAAAGTAGAAAGAAGTAGAAGTCCAGTTCTGGGCCCCTCAGTTTAGGAAGGATGTTGACTTGCTGGAGCGTGTCCAGACAAGGGCAACAAAGTTGGTGAGGGGCTTGGAACACAAGCCCTATGAGGAGAGACTGAGGGAGCTGGGGCTGCTTAGCCTGGAGAAGAGGAGACTCAGGGGTGACCTTATTGCTCTCTACAACTACCTGAAGGGGGGTTGTAGACAGGCAGAGGTTGGTCTCTTCTCCCAGGCAGCCAATACCAGAACAAGAGGACACAGTCACAGGCTGCACCAGGGGAGGTTTAGGCTGGAGGTTAGCAGGAAGTTTTACACAGAGACAGTGATTGGCCATTGGAATGGGCTGCCCAGGGAGGTGGTGGAGTCACCATCACTGGAGGTGTTCAGAAGGAGACTTGATAGGGTGATTGGTTGCATAGTTTAGTTGGTTGGGTGGTGTTGGATGATAGGTTGATGATCTTGATGGTCTCTTCCAACCTGGTTTATTCTATTCTATTCTAAGTAGACCCTTACTTGCTGGAGCTCAAGTCCTGCTACTACCCACTTCTATCAAACAGTTTAAAGCACATAATCCTGGTCTACATTTTCTTGCTCTCTCTGGAATACTTTTATCAATCATGTTGAGGACAAAAGGGAAAAGATTCAAACCAATCCTGAAGGCTCCGAGGTGACCTAATTGTGGCCTTCCAGTATCTGAAGGGGGCCTACAAGGAGGCTGGGGAGGGACTTCTCAGGATCTCAGGTAGTGATAGGACTAGGGGGAATGGAATGAAGCTGGAGGTGGGGAGATTCAGGCTGGATGTGAGGAGGAGGTTCTTCACCGAGAGTGGTGAAGCCCTGGAATGGGTTGTCCAGGGAGGTGGTTGGGGTGCCATTCCTGGAGGTGATTAAGAGCAGGCTGGATGAGGCTCTGGCCAGGCTGATCTAGTGTGGGGTGTCCCTGCCCATGGCAGAGGGGTTGGAACTAGATGATCCTTGTGGTCCCTTCCAACCCTGACTGATACTATGATTTCTAGTCTCAGCTTTAAAGAGAGTTAGTAGTTTTTACCCTGGGCTCATTTTACATTGCAACATGAACCTTCAGTGCTGCTGAAAACAAATGAGGCGAATCATTTTTCCTGTCCATGCCCAGCAACATAAAAGCACAGACAGGCAGTCACATTCAGAACTCAAAATCAAAAGCCTGGATTAAGGTTGCTTTTATAGCAAACCTTCTGCAAGTTCACCTGCAAACCTTCTGCAAAGCCCAAGTGGGCTACTTAGGACTAGCCAAGTAACCCAGAAATTCTAGGTCAACAGCTGAGAAATAAATGCTACGGAGACCAGGAGGGAGAGGAATGCAATAGGCCAGAAGATTTCAAATTCTCCTCATAGCTTGAAGTCAAAAGGACCAATGAAGACATACTGAGTAGCACTTGAAGCAGCACTGGTATTGAGAACTATAAGCAAGCTTGCCCTTTCCCCATTTGTTTGCACCATCCTTCTGCTGAACCTCCTAGAAAAGACAATAGCATAGCATCTCTGGCCAAGAGATCATAGCTGTCTGTCTTTTGGCTCTCTGACAGCCTGTGTTAGGTAATCCTTAGACAGCTGAACTACTCCTAAAGGAGTTGAGCTATAACATGAAAAGAATTGACAGTAGGGAGGTACAGAACTTTTATTTCCTTATGTTCCATATAACTAAGTCTGCATCTCAGAAGATAGAAGTTCTTGCCTGCTTTTTCTATGAGCATAAAAGCCTACCTAAAACATTAGATTCAGTCATTAAAATGCAGCTTAGATAAAAGCTGCTACAGATGAGGGTTTTCTTCTTTTCCAGATGAAACAGGAGGATGGAAGCAGAGGAGCAAAAGAGACACAGATTTAGAACAAGATGATCATCTAAGATGACCTGTCAAGCACTTCATGAGCAACCACCTACATACGTCTAAATTTCAACAGTGACCACTGTGTAGATTTGATCCCAAGTCTTCTGACTAATAAAAAATATTACTGGTTTTGAGTAATTCTGTTCTTACAACACAGCCAGCCATTAAGTAAAACATTAAAAAAAAACACCTGTATTTTTATTGTGATGTTATCAGGTAACCTGTGCCAAGAGGTAAGCAACTTATTCATTTTAACTTGAAAACTATTTTGCATTTAAAACTATGCCACAGTATGTGGACTAGAGCGTGGACTAGAGCTTTGAGATTATCATGTCCAATCCATCATCCAACATCATCTAATCAACTAAACTCTGGCACCAAGCACCCTATCAAGTCTCCTCCTAAACACCTCCAGTGATGGTGACTCCACCACCTCCCCGGGCAGCCCATTCCAATGGCTAACAACTCTCTCAGTGAAGAACTTCTTCCTAACATCCAGTCTAAACCTCCCCTGGTGCAGCTTGAGACTGTGTTCTCTTGTTCTGGTGCTGGTTGCCTGGAAGAAGAGACCAGCCCCCGCCTGTCTACAGCCTCCCTTCAGGTAGTAGTAGAGAGCAATAAGGTCTCTATTTCTAACTTTAAAATACTTTTTTCTTTAGTTTTGCTAAAGGAGTATAAGTTTGACCTTTAAATGCATAACAAGTTTACACTGTTGAGACAGCAATCTTCATTTTACCTGCCACCTTGGTTCGGATTTGCATATTTTCTTGTAAAGCTGCCAACGGCTCTAAATATTCAGGTGCTTTTCCAGCTATGACCTCCTGTAGCTTTGCATCCACTTGGCTTAACCTTTCTTTGTAAAGTCTTAAAAAAATAGAAAGTGACAAAAAAAAGAATTATTTTAAAGCAAAGACAAGTTAGAAGAAATGTGTTTAAAAGAAGCATTCTGCACCTCTTGCTTGATGTTACAGAACACCCACGAAAGCAAAGTTAGGATTTGTTACCATGTTGATTCTTCCAAGACATATTTTCTTTTGGAACAGTATTTCTTATGTCTGCTAAACCTCCTTGCTGGAAAACACATGCAAACAATCAGAACTGTAGAAAGTAAAGACAAACTGAAATGTATCTCCATCTCTAATGAAAAAGGGGAAAAAATGTGCATGGTTGTTAAGAGGATTAAGGCAGAGAAGGAGGTGAGTCAACATGGAAGAGGGCAGGAGAGGGTGCTAGAATCCATAAGAGCAATATGGCTTACATCATGGGAGGGAAAAACCTTTTGTGGTTAGAAACACCCATCCACTTTCATATTCCCATATCTGCTCCCACTCTACCACAAACCAAGGAAAAAGAGAGGTAGGCTCCCCCTGAGAACCCCCCATCTCATCCCCCATGAAAATCCACATATTGCATACAATCACAAATACTACAGGATAATTTCTAACAGACATCTTCCATTCCTGCCAAAAGGATGTGTCTTTTTACTTTTTCTAAAACTACTTGCTTTATAAACATTGAAATATTTGTAATTGATAGTACATTAAATTCTTCAGAATGCAAGCAGACTTCTTCATTGTCTACCAGTAAATCACATCAATCACAATAAACCTCCCTACAATCCTCCTTCCATCATTCTAATCTTTCCTAGTATTCCCACCAACACAGTTTTCCCAGCCCCTACAAATACCCCAGTGTCTACATGTCTTTCTCTTCATACACCATAGCCTTTCCACCTCCCAGGCACCATTCACATTTCCATAAACCCCTCAAAATAGGTTTCCCTTCTCCCAAGAACACCCTCCTTCACATTCACTCCTTAAAAGGGTTTTTTCCCCCCACAAACTGTTTTCAGTCATCCAAGCTGTCCAACAGACAGAAGAGTAGGACTGAACTCTAGAGTTGGTCGTCTTCCAAATGCCAAACCAATCATTATTGATTGGCTCCAACACTCATCAGTTGGCTCCACTTCCCAGGTTGCACCATGCTAAACACAAGCAACAACAGGATAGTATTCTCTAGACACTGCAACAAATAATTGCTTGTTGGGCAACTCTTTCCAGACCCTATCAGGGAGGCAGAGCTAGTTGTATGCCTCAGTTCTATAGCAGAAAGGACTATCTCACAACACAGACACACACCTGAAGTGTAATGACATATGAGGAGAATTTTCAGTTAAAATACATGCCCAAGAATAGACAAAGTCTCAAAGCTTCATTTGTCAGGGATCTGGTTAAGTTAGTTGCCAAATTACCACAAATTTAAATTAGAGCAGATGCAACTAGCTCATCTGGGAACATGTGCAAAAAGCCAACTTAAAAAATATACAAAAGACTGGCTCTAATACAAATTAAATTAATTTTCAAACAGCTGTGGCTACTCATTGTATTTGTTCTACCTCAGCAGGTCCTTACTACTGATGCAGATGCTGTGGGAAACTATAGACTCTTTTTAGTATTGGTATCTGGCTTGCAGTAACTAAGAAACATTACTTGGTACCAACCTTAAAAACTGCTGTGGTACTCTGAGAAAAACAAACAAAAAACCCTAGCTTCTCACTTGGCAAAGACAGTGCTTGGGTCTGTTCCACACACATAAAAGGATGAGAAAGATCTTGAGTAAAAAGCAATTCATAAAAATCACAATCCCTTGGTTCTGCTGATTTTGATGCAGCAGCAGCAGACCCACACTGGCCTTTCACAGCAACATCACATCAGAACCATTCTGAGAGCAAAACTGAAAATACATACACACATTAAAGTATTCTGGAACAATCATTCTTCTCCAAAAGCAGCATCCAGATATATGAAAGGCAAGAAACAATACATACACACATTAAAGTATTCTGGAACAATCATTCTTCTCCAAAAGCAGCATCCAGATATATGAAAGGCAAGAAACACCAGCTGCACACAAGTATTCTCATAGAAGGGATCCTCAAACGAAGCACTTACTGATCTTTCAGGTCTGTAAATTGCTTTTCAAGATTGGACATCTCATCTAAACACTCCATTCTTCTTCTTTCACAGTCCTCATCATCCATTTCTAGAGGGGGGGGGAAGAAAAAAAAGGCTTTGTTAAGCATATTTAGAAGTTAGACATGTTCTAAATCTGCTTTATAGAAGGAATTAGCTCTCTACAGTCATGGTTCAACTGCCCAATTATCAACCAGCTTCCTCCTACACCAGCTACAGAAAGCAGCATTCAAGTCTTCATCCTTACTGTTTCACAAATGAGTAAGGCAATTTGCAAAGGTGAAGTGGTGAAAGGAGTAGCTTCAGGGCCAGCACAGCTACTAGGATCAAATAGGATTTGATCAAGTCAGATCTTCCACTGAGGCCTCTCAATGTGTGAAGTTTTCTGCACACAGCTTCTTCCTGAAACTATCACAAGTTTTTTAGACTAAAAACTGCACTAGACCTCTCTGCCTGGATGTGAAAACCAGCAGGCAGTGCAGCAGTGCTAATCTGCATTACAGTTGTCCCTGTGATCCCAAATCAAAGATAGATTACAGTTAGTACAAGCAAAAAAAAAACCACCACAAAAACAACAGTGTGTATAAAGATTTAAAACATGATATAACCTAAAATATTGGAAAGTAGAGTGAGAAAACTTAAAGATAAAACCTCAAAAAAATTCTGCTGAATGCTTAGGACACTGGGGAGGGTGGGGGAAGAGAATATCAGACAGCTAAGAGATACTATTTTAAAGTTATTTTTCTCAAAGTAAAACAGACTGTGGATTATAGAATAAGGCTGAAAATCAGATTAAAGAGCAAAAGTTTTATCTGGCTGTCCGATGCAACACTCTAGTCAAAACTGATGGGGCAACTTTTAACTTGGCCAGATTTAAGGAATGTGGCAGTCATATTAGCCAAAGAGTTGTTTAAAGCATTTGTGTGCTATAACAATAAAGCTTCTTTAAGATTTCAAGGTGCCTTCCCAAAAAGCCAGACTGGGATACCAACAGTTCTTCCACTTTGTTCTCAAACTCAAATACATGTTTCAGATGTGTTCAGTTATGCTTGTGGTTAATACTACATTTTAGTAAGGAATTTGCTCAGAAGTGGCCAGAGAAGGGCCACAAGGATGATCAGAGGGCTGGAGCACCTCTCCTATGAGGAAAGACTGAAGAAGTTAGGGCTGTTCAGTCTGCAGAAGAGAAGGCTCCGAGGGGACCTAATTGTGGCCTTCCAGTATCTGAAAGGGACCTACAGGAAGGCTGGGGAGGGACTTCTCAGGATCTCAGGTAGTGATAGGACTAGGGGGAATGGAATGAAGCTGGAGGTGGGGAGATTCAGGCTGGATGTGAGGAGGAGGCTCTTCACCATGAGAGTGGTGAAACCCTGGAATGTATTGTCCAGGGAGGTGGTTGAGGCCCCGTCCCTGGGGGTGTTTAAGAGCAGGCTGGATGAGGCTCTGTCCAGCCTGATCTAGTGAGGGGTGTCCCTGCCCATGGCAGGGGGGTTGGAACTAGATGATCCTTGTGGTCCCTTCCAACCCTGAATGAATGAAACTATGAAAGTTTTTCTTCAAATTAACATGGATTATATTGTTTCTGCATGTTTTAGAATAGAATAGAATTAACCAGCTTGGAAGAGACCTTTGAGATCATCGAGTCCAACTTATCATCCAACACTATCTAATCAACTAAACCATGGCACCAAGTGCCCCATCCAATCGCTTCCTAAACACCTCCAGTGATGGTGACTCCACCACCTCCCTGGGCAGCCCATTCCAATGGCAAATCACTCTTTCTGTGAAGAGCTTCCTAACCTCCAGCCTAAACCTCCCCTGGCGCAGCTTGAGACTGTGTCCTCTTGTTGTGATGCTGGTTGCCTGAGAAAAGAGACCAGCTCCCACCTGTCTACAACTTCCCATCAGGTAGTTGTAGGGAACAATAAGGTCTGCCCTGAGCCTCCTCTTCTCCAGGCTAAGCAACCCCAGCTCCCTCAGCCTCTCTTCATAGGGCTTGTGCTCCAACCCCCTCCCCAGCTTTGTTGCCCTTCTCTGGACATGTTCCAGCAAGTCAACCTCTTTCCTAAACTGAGGGGCCCAGAACACAAATCAAGGAAAACAGATTAGAACTGTAACCCTGGCTCAAGATCAAGGCAGCACCCACTGTTGGAGGGGAAGGAGACTGTATCTTACATTTTAAACTTCTGTTGCAAGGAAACTGTAATGCTTTGGTATCCAAGGGCACAGCTGTAGATATTGAAATAAACAGCTCTCCGCAATCTCCCCCTCATCTACCTATACAGTCAAAAGCCTTTGACTTTCTGCCTAGAAGTCTGCATTCTACTATAATTTATACTGAATAGCAATTCACATGTCAAGTCACCCTTCAACTGTTCCCATCTTTATTCTGCCTCCAGTAAGATTCATAAACTGATTAAGATTTTCAGAGTCCTGACGTAGTTATAATTCCTCAGTTACAGAACTCAGAATCATAGAATCAGTCAGGGTTAGAAGGGAACACAAGGATCATCTAGTTCCAACCCCCCTGCTACGGGCAGGGACACCCCACACTAGAGCAGGCTGCCCAGAACCTCATCCAGCCTGGTCTTAAACACCTCCAGGGATGGGGCCTCAACCACCTCCCTGGACAACCCATTCCAGGGCTTCACCACTCTCACAGTGAAGAACTTCTTCCTCATATCCAGTCTGAATCTCCCCATCTCCAGCTTCATTCCATTCCCCCTAGTCCTATCACTACCTGAGATCCTAAGAAGTCCCTCCCCTGCTTTCTTGTAGGCCCCCTTCAGATACTGGAAAGCCACAACAGGGTCACCTTGGAGCCTTCTTTCTCCAGACTGAACAGCCCCAACTCCTTCAGTCTGTCCTCATAGGAGAGGTGCTCCAGCCCTCTGATCATCCTCATGGCCCTTCTCTGCACATGTTCCAGCATGTCCATATCCCTCTAGCCTTAAACAACATATAGATTGGGGAATATGCAGCACCCAAAGTAGGAGGTTTTATGACCAAATCTCATAGCCTTCCATCTGAAAATGTACACCAGTAGAGACAGAAGGTTTCTCATGTCATATCAAAACACTTGCTAATAGGCCCCTCCTGTCTCAACACTTCAGATTCCTCATAAAGTTTCATACTGCACAAAAGTATTAGGGATATTTTTAAACACTTTCAAAATCAGTGTCATTCTTTTCCTACTATATTCAAGCAGTCCAACTCAGTAACTAGGGCAGCCTGGTTTAAAGACAAAATACCCCATAGTATTTAAGATGTTAACAGCACCTAAAATAACTATATTTATTTTTTTTTTAGTAAGCTGTGGCCTATAAGAAGTGCTCTAAAAATATAGCCAAATTCTCTTTTGGGATGGTAAGCATAACTTGTGGCTTCTTTATTCATTCCTAACTCTATATCCTGGTCAATGAAAAAAACCCAACTCTATAGTAAACACACAGCATCAAAGGGAACAGGGTAGAGTGCCAGCTCTCAAGGCCAAGTTATGCTGCTTCTAACTGCACCTTCTGTATTCTCAGGCATCTACTGGGAAAAACAAACCAACCAACCAACAGAAGGCTGACTCCAAGTAAAGCAAATGACAAATCTAACCAAAAACAAAAAATCCCTTTCCAAAGTCCCTTTTTCCCCTCATTATTACTAATTTTAATGAAGACATTTCTTGTGGTTCTAATCATCTTATGTCTGTAGGAGCAATATGCTTCCATGGAGTATGTTCATATTTGTCAAGACACTGAGACAAGCATATAATTTCCTGTAATCATCACTTTAAGTGCTCTCTTAAAAGCATTTCTCTGTGGAATGCAATAGAAATTATCTGGAGAGGTTCTCATATTGTTTTAAAGAAACATTCACAGACTACATTAATTCAAACCACAATTCCTCCTTCCCCTCGCCCCCTAATCTCAGAGGAAACCAAGACATGGGCAAGACAACAGATGTATTTGCCTTCAATAAATATCAACCAAAGCATCTGTGAGGACACATATACTGCAAAGCCTTCTATACAAATATCAATTATCAGAACTACAAATGTGAGCAAAAAAGAGCAGACTTCAAAGCTGGAACTAACAGAGACAATTCTCTCTTCAACAGAGCCAGTGAGTGGGAGGAGAGAAAGAGTTAAGTTTATCTCTGTTACACCAAGCTCCCTTTCTCACACAGAAAATGATTATATATTTTTTTAGACATACAGATTAACTAGAATAATAGGTGAAGAAAGGGCATTCCCAGATGGCATCTAGCTACAATACTAACTGCAAGGCTAAGTAAAAATGGGCTAAGTAAGTTGTGGTTACTGTTGCAGTACTGCTCCTGGACCTCATCCAGGAGTCTCACAAGCCCATGCTTCGCCCACCTGCTGCCCAATAAGCTCTTCATTTCTCGTTCACTTTCTATGTTCCCCTGGTAGATGTAACAAATTTAGTGTATCAGAACTTCTTGAAAAGCCATCTCCATGGATTTCTTATCCAAAATATGGTATTTCCTGTTTAGTCTGTGGACAATCCTGATAACAAAAGAATTGAAGCGTGCTTCCATAAGGCACATCTGAAAGGAACAGCAGAGGTTGCTGTGCAAACAAGGACATAATCAGATAATACATTTCCAACTTAAAACATAATTACCTCCAGCTGCCTGCCCTGGTACCCTCACTCAAGTTCACCTTTGTCCCAGAATAACCATCAACATATATGAATGCTGTCAAAACAACCCAAGACAGTTTAAGCACATTTTTCTGGTCTTGTTTTTCAATGGAATCACTTTGAGATAATAGAGGCAAGGAAACACTGATGAGCCTTCCACAGTAGTAGGGCTTCAATGGGATCAATAAATTCTCCACTTACAATAATCCAGGTGTTTATAAAAGCTGTATGGACCTTCAAATTTCAGTACAGCACAACTCTGAAGTCAGTCACATGACTGGTCCAGCTTACCAGGCCCTGGATCAATTAGCACCAGTTTTGGTGAACACAAACCAAATTCCTTTCCTATGAAGTTAAACTCAAAGCTTCGTTCCTGGTACTCAACAAATGTGTTCCAACATCTATGAAGAACACAAGGGTTTGAAACAATCACTTGTCCTTCAGGCAGCTTCCAACCAAGCATATTCAGTTCAGGCCGTGGAATCTGAAAGAAACTGTACCTACTTTGGAGATGTAAGGGCCTCAGCATTGCCTACTCAGAACTACTTACTCTGGTTTTATTTTGCCAAATCAGTTGCTTATAGGGACACCAATAAAATCACTATGTTTACAATGATTTTGCTAACTGTTTCAACTGTGGGTCACAGCTCACTGGTTGGAGACTTCCTGTGCAGCACTGCATGAGACAAGAGAAGCAGTATCCTCCCTCACATGAGGGAACATTTCAGAAATGAAAAACCTCCCTGTTTCAGGAGGCCTCTTATCTAAACCCATACAAACCCTGAGTTTCAAATTCACAACATGCAGGTGTCCAATTAAGCAATTTAAGTTGGAGGTTTTTACGTACTCTTCAAAGGCACAAAGATTGAGGGAGAAAGGGGAAAAGAAATAAAGAAACATTCCAAACCACAGGAAGCTCTGTATAAATCTTGGGTAGATTACCTGAGTTTGTGTGTTAACCAAGCCCATCTTCTGTGGGAACCACTCTGTTGCAGAATATTAACTCAGACCAAGGTGTAAGGGAGAGACCCTCTCTCAGTATGGCAGCCCAACTTACCCAGCAGTAGTCTTCACTCAACTTCTACAAAGTCAGCTTGTCTGTTTCTGTACCACATCTGTGGGGCTCCAGCACTTTGCTAACTCATACACAGCCCAGACAAGGGCAAATTCCTTGAGTCCACATGGAACTACCATAGCAAGGCCTTCCCTTACCCACAACAATTTGAGTGTAAAAGCCATAGGATTTAATATTCAAGATCCCACAGACCTTTTAGCAACAAAGAGTAAACTGTATGTAGAGAATGCTAACACAGAGATAAATCAATCACAAGTCAATATATGTAAAAATATAATTTCACATGTGCCTAATTTGTCCAGTTCATGGCATCCCACTACTTCCACTGTGCCAAGGACAGAACTCATGCCACAAGTCAATATGCTGGTACAGGCATAGGGTAGAACCCCAGCAGACCACTCTAAGTCACTCAAGCTGCCAGAAACACACATTGGGACCACACCAGCAGAGATACTGCTTTTCAGGTATCCCTTCTAGTGACAAAGATGTTACTTATGGAGCTTATTTACTTATGGAGCTCAGGTGATTCCAGAGCAGCAGAGCATACATCTGAGGATCAGTATGTTTACCAGTAAGTGACCATTTTATAATTTCCCCCTGATAACTACAAGGGAAGTTTGAACAGATAGTAACTTTCTTCTAACACAGTGGAAACTGAGCACAGAAAAAGTAATGGTTTTCTAACAGGATTTCATCTATGGAATTCATTCAAAATCCATAGTCCAGAGGAAGATGTGGACAAAAGAAAGGGCCTTCCAAAGAGCTAAAGCTGAAATGCTTTGCAAGAGGCCAATGGTATTGAGAGAGTTTCCAATGCCCCCTCAAAGACAGGCCTCACGATTTTGCATACAGGGAGATACATACATATATGCATGTACACACATGTACACCTGAATGTTGTGTGAAGGGATGCACACGTATGCATGCATGCCAAGCCTGTAAGCGCAGACGTTATGAAGCAGACCCCCTGAGGGCCATGTACTCATGCCCAGCAGGGCACAACCCACAGCACCTACACGGGGCGGCCCGGCCCTCCGAGTCCGGGTGCCAACCGGCGCCGGAGCCGGCGGCCCGGGGAGAAGCAGGACATCCGTGCCCATGCGCCCCGCCAAGTCCCTGCCTCCCGCCCTGGCTGTCGGCCCACAGGGGAGCCGCGGGGCCGAAACAGGGGCTAGGCTGTGCTGGGCCGGGCCGGGCCGGGCCGGAACGGCGGGGGGGAGGCGGGGTTACGGAGGGGGTGGGCACCATCAGCCACGGGAGTCGGGGGGGCGGGACCGCTCTGTCCCCCGGGCCAGCACACCGGGCGCTAAGGAAACCGCCGCGGCGACCCCGTCAGAGGCGCTGCCCTGCGAAGGGCCGAGGTACCTGAGCTGTCCCCTTCTTCGGACACAGATGAGCTCTCGGTCTCCTCCTCCTCGGAGCTGCTGCCCTCATTCTCCCCATAGTCGACCTCCATCTCATCGTGGTTGTTCTCCTTTTTCTCCCTAGAATGGACCGGCATCGTCCCCGCCGCTGCCGCCGAGCCCGGGGACAGCCCTTCCCGCCGTCGCTCCGCCGCTGCCTCCGGCCCCTCCGCCCCACCCCTCCCCGCTGCGTAGCCTTCCCCGCCCGGCGCCCTACACGCCCTCCCATTGGCGGAGCCCCCCAATCGGGCTACGTGCGCGGGGTATGCTGGGAGTTGTCGTCCGCGGGGAGCGGCACGGGGAAGGTTGTGGCGCCGCTCCGCGGCTGTGGGGGACCGTGAGGGACCGGGCAGGGAGCAAGGGCTTCTAGCGCCCCCTTCCTCCTCGTCTGGTGTCACTCGCGGCATTGCTCGTCACTGAGAGGCTCCATGGCGGTCAGGAAGTGTCAGAATCGCTTTATACCTGCCCGCGTCTCCTTCAGGTGGCCCGGGCAAGGGAGTAGGCCTGCGGGGTTCGACTGTTGCCGTTTCCTGCTGGAGCAGCGGAGGGAGGATGCGGGGCTTCACGTCTGCCCGCGCCGGCCGCCTGGCAACCCCGCACCCACGCTGCTAGCCAGGACCTTTTTCAGCCTGGCAAGGCATCCTTTGCTGGTCGCCACCTCCCTTTCACCTTCCCCCTTAGGCTTCAGAAGGAAAGGGGCCCATGAATAGCGACCCCGGAACCTACTTTGTGCCCAGTTTCACATTCTGTGACATGCTTTAAATTAAACTTGGTCCCCTAAAGTTGTCAGCAACCACAGACTATGGCCACGAGAAGGGACTAAATGGACACACTGCAATTTGTGTAGAGTTGGGATAGGTTTATGGCTCTGAGGGCCAGATAGGTTTAGGCTGGACATTAGGAAGGAGTTCTTCACAGAAAGAGTGCCTGGCCATTGAAGTGGGCTGCCCAGCGAGGTTGTGGAGTCACCACCACTGGAAGTGTTTAAAAAGAGACTGGATAAGGCACTTAATGCCATGGTTTAATTGATTAGATGGTGTTGGGTGATAGGTTGGACTTGATAATCTTGAAGGTCTTTTCCAACCTGGTTAATTCTGTATTCTACTATTGGTTTGCCAAATGCCATTGATTGTGCTATGTGAGATGTACTTAATACAAATGATGTTGCTGGAGCAAGCTGTCCCAACTGTCCCCTTGCTATGAAAGGTTTGTTTTGGGACATACACACATCCAAGGAAGTCTGGCAGGGATCCCCAACGGTCATGAAATATGCAGTTGATTGTGCCCTGCAGGTACACATGGGCAGTACCTCTGGGGTAAAGATGAGCTCAGTTGTATAGCACAGGCTCACTTTTGAAGTCTGAGCCAGGTGAAGAAGAAACTGAGAACCATTGTGTCACCTCAGTGATGCAATGTGCTCCAGGGAAGTCAAGGTTGTATTTTCCTGCCAGTAGCAGTTCTTAATGTTGATGGAGCCAGATGTAAGCACTCTCTGCAGCCAGGAAGGATGTCATGCAGGTTGTATTGTGAAGCAGTAACTTCTAAACTTTACACATGGACTTCCATGGCAATAGCTGCCCACCTCACCCACATTCACTGTCACTGTAAGTCACTTCTAGTCTCCCACGTCTCTATATCCAAAACTGATTTCCATGTATCCTACCCAGAAGAGTGTATGTAGGTGTGCCACATCTTCTCCAAGAAATAAGTATTAGACAAACCACTCCTGTCCTTCACTGTGCAAACTGTGTTTCTATTGGCTCTTGCTTTGTAGCCAACTAGGGACTCGTCAGAAGCTGGCATGCTTTCTCCATACCTATCACAATTGTAGGAATGATTCCTAAAAGAACTGTAGAACTGTGATAGGTATGGTTCCTGAAAGAACTGTAGGCAGCTGCAGCTGCAGCTGCTGAAGACATGTTTCTTTATCCCGCCTCCACTTTCCCCTAGCGTGCTACCGAACCCCCTCTTCAGGTACCCTCTCACGTTCCCAGCAAAGCACGGAGATACTGGGGAAGGGGGCGACAGACTTTGCGCGAAAGGCGGCGCATGCTCCGCGAGGTGCAGCGGCGGCCCGGGGGCGCTCAGCCTGCAGCGGGCAGCGGTGGAGTGGAGGGCGGTGGCATAGGGTTTTACTAAAGTCTCCGGTTATTTAACAGAGCAATAACTGAGATGGTCCTCTAGTACTTCCCGGTATAGAAAAAACTTGCAGGACCTCAAAATCTGGCTACGTGCTGGCTCATGTAGTTTTAAAGTGGTTGCCGAGGAGCCTTTATTCCTGTATTCCTTGGAGCTAGCGTGACGAAGGTTACTATTGATGTCCAATACCCAGACGGCTGAAAAGATTTAGGAGAAGGCCTGGGAAAAAAGAGCTGGAGACAACCCCAAAGAAAACCAGTGAACTTCATAAACTGGGTTGGAAATTTTGCTTAAAAGAAAGATGAAAAGAAAGCAAAGAAATAAGATTCACACATTCAAGTGTTGCATTTTGGACTAGCAAGAGAAAAAGACTCAAATGCTCTGGACTAGAAAAAGCTAGTGAAAACACTTGAAGGGAAAGGAATGGAAGGAAACCAGAAAACCTTTGGCCTGCTTTTAATTTCCTATCTAAACAGTTGGAACTATGTCTAAGTGAGCTAAAAATAAGCTCTAGAAGGAAATCCAAGTTCCTATGCCACAGTGGAATTTAGCAACCAGGATGGGCAATTGAGCCAGAATTTTTTTGGTGGTGGTGGTGTTTTGAGGGGGGGTGGGGGGGTGGGTGTGGTTTTTTGTTTGTTTGTGTTTTTTTTAGTAATACACGATTTTGTGTGCTGCTCCTGTCTGTGGCCAGGAGAGGGAAGGATTACCCAGCTAAACCAATACAAACATCCACTGTCTTGAGGAGAAAAAAACAACCACAACAACAAAACAAACAAACAAACAAAGGTACTGCTTTAAGTTACCCTAACTCTTCAATATGAAGCGCTAGAAAAGCTAAGAGAAAAGGATATTTCCAGGAGCTATATATGGTGGTACAGTGCTAGTGCCAGTTTATAATTTGTTTTCTGAAATGTAAAGTTAATTACTCCTATCACCTATAAGCTCTTAACATAAACAGTAGCAACACTTCTACCTAGCTGTTTAGGGCCAGATGTGCACTCGAAGGAGAGGGGAAAGAAGAAATTCTGACTGACTTGTAGAGGACTAGTAAGGATTTGTGTCTTCCTGTGTGTACAAAACAGCTAGGAATCCAGTCAGGTACCAGAGAATCAGTTTGTCAGTTGACCAATCAAGATAAGTGAAAGGAAGCATTAGATGCCTACAAACCCACGATTTTTTTCTGGATCATCACTTATACCCTTTGCCAGAGTAAAACAGACATTAAGTAGGTGATTGTCATTGTCCTCATGGAAGCAGAGCTGTAATTTTACAGCTAATTCATTGAATGGAGATAGTGCATGGAACTTGGATCACTCTAGAATTTGAAAAGCAGTTACAAGATTTCTTATTATCAGCCTGATTGCCAGCTGCTGTTGTAGCAAATAACTGTACAGTAACTAAAATTTCTGAACAAGAAGATAGTAAAGAAAGGAGCCAAAGATCTACAATGTAAGTCAGTAAGATACAGGTATAGATGAAACCTTCAAGGAAAAGCAGGAATGAAAGACCTTTTACTGTGTTTGGTCCAATACAGTGCACTACATCTTAATGAGTTTGAAATACCTTCTCATTGTGAGTTTCTCCAGTTTCAAATCTGTAGCTGGTTTTTGACCACATCACAAGTTTGATTGTGGGGAGTGAGGTCCCACAAAGGGGGCAAGACATCAACATTTTAGCCAGGCCTATCAGGGTGTGTTATTAACAATGAAAGAAGAACCATGAGAGAAATCTATCTATAAAATGCATGCAAGATTTTAGTCAGTTCTCATGCCTCATGTGTAGTATGGGTTTAGAAAGAAGTGGTAGCATTGGAGTGTTGTGAACTCTGGCAAAGAAATTATGTCACTTAAAATAATTTTGATCCAGTATCCAGAGAAGTAATATACACTGGATGTTTCATCAAACTAAATTTGATTCTTTACCCTCTGTTTCCTCAGCCTGAGGACTAGAGAAAAGCCTATGTCACTCCAGTCTTCAAAAAGTGACAACAGATGACCCAGGAAACTACAGGCCACCTGGAAAGATAATGGAACAGCTCATTCTGAATATCACCTCTAAGCATGTGGAGGAAGAGAAGGTTATCAGGAGTGCTCAGCGTGGATTCTCCAAACAGAAATCATGCTTGATCAATCTGAGAGCCTATCATGGCATGACTGGCTGGGTAGATGAAGGGAGATGAGAGTGGATGTTGCCTCAATTTCAGCAAGGCTTTTAACACTTTTTTCCATAACAGCCTTGTAGGGAAGCTTAAGAAATGTGGGCTTGATGTGTGGACAGTGGGGTGGATTAAGAAGTGGCTGAACGACATTACTCAGAGGGTTGTGATCAGCTGCACAGAGTCTCGTTGGAGGCCTGTAGCTAGTGGTATTCCCCAGGGATCAATACTGGGTCCAATCTTGTTCAACATCTTCATCAATGACCTGGATGAAGAAAGTGTATCCTCAGCAAGTTTGCTGATGATACAAAACTGGGAGGAGAGGCTGACACACTGGAAGGCTGTGCTGCTATTCAGAGAGACCTAAACAGGCTGGAGAAATGGGAGGAGAGGAAGCTAATGAAGTTCAACAAAGGCAAGTGTAGAGTCCTGCACCTGGGGAGGAATAACCCTATGCACCAGTAAAGATTAGGGGTTGATCTGCTGGAAAGAAGCTCTGTGGAAAAGGACTTGAGAGTCCTGGTGAACAATAAGTTAACCATGAGCCAGGAATGTGCCCTTGTGGCAGAGAAGGCAAATGCTATCCTGGGGTGTGTTAAGAAGATTGTGGCCAGCAGGTCAAAGGGGCTTCTTCTCCCCCTCTACTCTGCCCTGTCAAAGACACATCTGGAATATTGTGTCCAGTTCTGACCTACCTAGTTCAAGAGAGACAAGGAACTACTGGAGAGAATGAAGCAAAAGGCTACAAAGAGGGGACTGGAGCATCTCATAAGAAGAGGCTGAGAGACCTGGGGCTTTTTAGCCTGGCGAAGACCAAGAGGGGATCTTATCAATGCATATAAATGGACTTGTTGAGCTTAGTGGTCTCTTCCAACTGAAACAAGTCTATGATTCTTTGATAAAGATCTAAAAAGTGAGCATTAAGAAGATAGGGACAGACTCTTTTCAGTGGTGTCAGGACAAGGGGCAACAGGCACAAACTGCAACACATGAAGTTCCATCTGAACATGAGGAAAAAAATTCTTTCCTGTTAGAGTGCCAGAGCTCTGGACCAGGCTGCCCAGAGGTGCTGTGGAGTCTCCTGTAGAGATACTAAAAACTTGCTTGGACATGATCTGGTGCAACCTGCTCCAGGTGAAAACTGCTTCAGCAGGAGGGTTGGACTATATGATCCCCAGAGGTCCTTTCCAATCCCTACCATTCTGTGCTTCAGAGTAATTTCGAAGTGCAGTATTAGGAGGTGGTTCACAGAAACACTGAAAAGATTGTTTTCCTTTAGGACAAGGTCAGCAGCAAGTTAAAGTAGCAGTTGTGGTGTGCAAACTACTAGCTTTGTTTGAAAACTATTTGGTCATGTTTCTCCCTCAGCTAGGCAAAATATTCTGGTATATGCTGCAAATGGTGTAAAGCTTAAACCTACTAATCAAAATAAACTTCAAGCCATATGACTTATTTCTTAAAGACCCTGCTGGAGATAAGGGGAGAGACTGGGGGCAAATTATTATCTTTTGATAGAAAGAAAATAATCTATGCAAAATTAGTTCTCCTCTAGAGGCTGGTAGACATGCAGTTTCTGCAGGGCTTTTCTCTTCTGGAAGTTCTTTTGTGGGTTTGTCAACATTGCAAAAGTGTTTCATAAGTTGGGGAAGAAAAAGAAACATCTCAGTGGCTGAGAGATGTTGTTTGAGAACTTTCA
Source organism: Melanerpes formicivorus (assembly GCF_026170545.1). Classification (NCBI taxonomy): domain Eukaryota; kingdom Metazoa; phylum Chordata; class Aves; order Piciformes; family Picidae; genus Melanerpes; species Melanerpes formicivorus. Next base: position 4,817,920 of record NW_027142401.1, on the reverse strand, counting down.
GTTCAAAAAGAAACTGTAACTGCCACTGTATCAGTAAAACCTCTTTCTTATCAGATATGGGAGCTAGTGCTTACATTTGAACTCAAACATTGTGGAGGTGATTCTGTGCAGCAGAAGTCTAAGCCCTCTTGCACCACTGGACAAGAATTAATAATGGGTACATAACCTGAAAATAACTTTCATGTGTTTGAAAGTTTCTCATCACAATGGGTCTTCTGTTCTTTGAGCATGGCTGACACAGTCATACAGTGTTAAGAAAACACAGCTTAGGTAATGATTGCTGAGTTGGTTTTGTTTTGTTTTCTTTTCTTTTTTTCACTTGTACCCTCTCTGCTACTTTTGAAGCCATTGTCTAATTTAGATCTACTTTTACATGAGAGTATTAAAGATACCAAGTTTCTATGTGTTTTGTGAAATGGTATCTGGAGCAAAGAACCCCTATGAATGTCCCACAGAGGGAATCACATAACAACTTTGACCCTTCCAAGGGACAGCAGTCAGCTCACCAAATTGCTTAAAATGCATTGTGAAGATTTAATTGTAGTCAGGCCTCTTGCTCATCTCAAATAGGACTAAGCAAAGGAAGGATTGTGGTTGTAGAAGATGGTGACTCATGGCATTCAGTGGCTGGAGTACAAATCAGCTTCGTTAATCCTGTAGCTCCTGGAAAAAAATGCTCAAGCTTGAGATCTTTGGTGGTTGGAAAGACTGTAGTGTTCTGACTTTGTACCAGATGCTCATGAAAAGGGATTAACACTGATACATTGCTTTAAAAAGAAAGCAATACAGCTAGAATTGGTTGGTCAGGAGAGTAGAAGCTTATGAAGAGCTCTTTCCCTTAATTACAGAAGCATGCAGATTCCAGATGTCACCTATGAGATATGGAATTGTGGAAATGAAATGGGAGTTTGTACCTTTTTGCACAGGAACGGGATTTTGTCAAAGGAACAGCTAGCTAGAAATATCTTAGAGTATTCTGAGAGTTGACTGCTTAGGTCAAAGTGGCCAACATTTCCAGTATCAGGAAATTACACTCGAGTACAGAATCCTGGTTTTGACTACTCAAACCTTAACTATCTAGGTTTGGGGATCTTTTTCTCAAATTAAACAACTACCAATTAAGTTAACTAAAGATTTGTAACTCAGGATGGTTCCCAAACAGGAATACTGTAGCCCAAGCAAAGCCATATACCCAGAGGATTACAACATGCCACCCTAATGCCCAGGGTGCAATTTAAAGAGGCTTCTTTCTCAAAAAGCAAGACAACGCCCTCACCTAGAAACTGTGGAAGGTTGTATAGAAAAGTAGAACGAGGAGTACACAAAGAAAAGCCTCAAAGCAAACCAACTGATGAGCTAAATGTGAAGAAGTAGCAGTGGAACACTTAAAAAAAAGCCTTTGAAATTTTCTCTTGAAGGACTATGCAGGCAAATAGCTCTTCAGTAGAATATAAGCATGCACCTCTGGGGGATCAGGTTTAAGCCTCATGCTAGCTACCTGAAAGAAGGGAAATGGTGAAATCCCGAGTAATTTTCACTCACTGTGAAGCATGTACCTTAGTGTGGTGTAAATATTTGTAAAGCAGGAGTTCCAGAAACTTACATTTCTGGAAGTGAATGCCAGAATCTAACATGTAGTCTAGCCATTTGAAATATAAACTGTTGAACCTAGACTAGAAATGAAGAGCTTGTGCTCACTCTTTTATATATATATATATACAATCTATATATAAAATATAAAGTATATAAATAATATAATAAATATATATATATATATAATATAGTATTTTTAAAAGTACTTGGCAACAGCTGAATTCTTTGGAAATCATAAATCCTAAAATGAGTTGTGGGAAGTTAATTGATGGTATGAATGTGACCCAGTTGTCCCCACTACTTTGAGTGCCCTATGGATCCCTGTAAGAAGAGTTAAAAGAAGTGAGGGTGTGGAAGTTCTGGAGCACTTGTTTACATGACTCCTTTAAAAGTTCAGTTCAACCTGCTGATGGGGGGGTCTCCTCACGGCTGGACAAAAGTATTTGAACAGTTCTTTCTTTAAACTGGATATGCAAAGAACTGGGTACAGTAATAGCTGCCTGGAATGCAGCAGAACCTAGCCCCTCCCTAACTAATCCTGCTACTTTCTAACCTTGTCCTCCACGCACAAAGGCATGGAAGTCACATGCCTCAAAGTCAGGCCTTTGCAAGATCAGGGCTCTCCCTGTGCATAGAACATGTCCCTCCTGACTGGTGTGCTCTACACAAGGAGATTCACCATAGAAGCCATTATTATCTTGGTCAACAACACTTCCTCCTGCCAGTTAGTATTTTGGTGATGTACTAACTCTGTTTGTTATTAACTGTTTTGAGTCAAAGACCTACAAATTATTAGAAAAGTAAGCAAATTATTCAAAGAAAAGATATTTTTAAAACATTGTCAACATACAAAAACATGCCTGGGATTAATGAAATTTAGAAAACAAAGTGAACCAATATATCACTGTCAGATCTTGGAGAGTTAAAATATACTGCATTATGATAAAGTAAAAAGATTGTAACACTAGCTGTTTCCTAACACTGCTCTCTTCAGATCTCATTTACAGAGATGGTGGAAATATGAGATGTTCTGGGACAGACCACATAGGTAGGCAGATGACACTGACTCCCTCAGTGATGCCCTGCTAAGTGAATCCCACTGGCCTTATGCTGATAACATGAACTGTTATTGGTCATGCACCTCAATACTCAGATTATGTCATTTATGTTACAGGTATGAAAATGCTGACAACCCTTAAAATTTTGTAACAAGTCTCAAATAGTTAAATATTGCCAATATTACAAACTCTAGCTATTGTAATCAGACTCTTACCTCAGGGGAATGGATTCTCTCAATGCAAAACTGAGCACCAGGGACTATTTAAAACCATCCAAGCAAACAGAAACTGGAAATAATGATCCTTAAATGATACAACAGCAGATGTTTAATGAAAAGTCCAAGAATTCTCTATGTCTTGACTGTAAAATAATGTCAGACTTTTAGGGGGAACTTTGGGCTTTTTCAGTATTACTAATTCATCCCTCAGCAGCAGAGTTTATATGGCATCTGGTGCATTTCTCCAGCTCTGTTCGCAGGCCTCACTAGCGAGGTGCGTGTGACTGGGACAAATGCAGGCTCCTGAGCCTTTTTCTGGCTTTGCTGTTGGAGCAGTGTGGTCGTGACCATTCCACCCATCACAGAAGAAACGAAGGGGCCCCAGACCGTCACACTGGACCCAGACATGCCTGATGGTCCAGTCTCGATGCCAGCGCTGCTGCCAAAAGCGTGGGCAGTGAAACTGGGAAGAAGTAACTCTGGCTAGGAGCTTGTGGCGAAGAGTTGCAGCACCGGTGTGGAAAGAGGAACTACAAGATGAGACACATCGTTGCCAGTTGCACAACTGAGGGCTGAGTGAAGGATTGGAGTCACTGTCTTGGTGAATACAGTCCCCGCCTGGATTTTAGTTTTTTATTCCACATGGGATTCATCCCTTACCTCACAACACCTCAGTGTTGCTGTATAAGCAGAAGTAGCAGTCTAAGAGGATAACTTTATATTTCACTTATAAAACAGCGGGGAAAAAAGTTTCCTGTACCAGTTGCTGTGACCCAGTTGCACGGAGGATCCTGCAGAGAGCTCCTGACTTGCCCAGCTCCGATGCCCGCTCTCTGTCCTCGGGCAAGGAGGCCCGTAGAAGGCCGGGACAGACGGGCATCCCCGCCGGCGCACTGCCCCTCCCAGGCATGAGGGAGGAGCCGCGGCCCGTCCGCACGCCGCGCCTCGGAGGTGCGCTCGGGAGGGCCGTCCGTGACGTCACGGCGCGGTTGCCATAGTGACGCCTGGGGTCGCACCTGACGGCTGTCGTGAAGCAGCGGGAGGAGAACGAGGGAAGGAGGAAGGGGGAGTCTAGGCCTGGCCCGGCCAGGCCCCCCCCAACCTCCGGGGAGTTAGCTGCGGGCCGCGCCCCTCCACCCGCGCCGAGTCGGAGTCAGGAGGAGGCGGCGGCGGCGCTGCCGCCCCTGGCTATGTAGGGGCCCCGGAGCGGGCGGAGCCGGAGGCCGCTGTCCGCCTCTGGAGCACGGCGCCAGGGCCAGGCCTGGCGGGATGTTCTCCAAGAAGCCGCACGGGGACGTGCGGAAGTCCACGCAGAAGGTGCTGGACACCCGCAAGGACCCGCTCACCCGCCTCAAGCACCTGCGCGTCCTCATCGGTGAGGCGGCCGGGAGGAAGGGAGGGAGGCGATCAGCGGGGGTCCACGGCCCGGGCGCCGTAGAGCCGCCGGCCCCGAGTTCCCGGCGTAGGGAACACCGGGAACTTAGAGGGACAGGCTGGGTGGGTGGTTGGGAGGTGGACTCGGGATACTGCACCGGCGAGAGACTCGTTCGGCCCAGCCTCACCTCAGCACGGCTGCCAGAGGGAGGGCCCCACGTCCAGCATCGCGGGGCCGGTGGTGGCGAGGTTTCAGCTGTACGGGGGCCCGCAGGATCTGGCGGACGCAGAGGCAGATGCTTTGCTCGCCGCGATAACACGGTGTCACGTACATTGCCGCCGCGTTTAAAGGCGGAATTCATTTGACAACTGTGAATGGAGGCGAAAAGGTGGTGTGCGCCCCTGTGAATTGTTCTCTAGAGCTACCTAAATGCTGCCAAGTCGGTAGATTTGTTTAGAGGTGGTTGGTGAACGTTAATGATGCCAGCGACTCCCTAGTCAATGTCCCCAAAACGCTTACAGCAGCAACTTCTGCTCGTATGCATTTTCAAGGTAAAAGCCTACAACATGTGCTTACTGGAGTAGATGCAGATGAGCATTCACACAGCTAGTCTGAAAACACTTTTGGTTTACCATTTGGTCAAGGAACAAACATAAACACTGAAGTACTGCTGTAGTTCCATGTGACCACTTGTTTAACCTAAACGCTAAACTAAGAATTATGATTATATGGAATAATTGCTGGGTGCAAAACAACGTTGGAAAAACTCTAGAGTTAACCATATAAATATCTGTTATATATATCTGTTAGTTCTGTGGTTTTGTAAAAATCTAAGTTGCTGTCATCAAGCTGTCCTTGAAAGAAGGGGTTTGTTTGCTCTGGAGCATCTTATGGGGCCTTCAGTGTTGTACATGCATGGGTTGCTTTCTAGCAGTTTATCAGCACGTGAGCAGGGCTCACATTGCTCAAGGGCAACTGCATTCCGTATTTAGCACAGAGTACCGAATGGATTATTTTGGGTTGTGCTCACAGTCTGTGAGCATTTAAGTACCTTGTCTTCTAAAGCTGGATTCTTTCTTTTCAAAGCAAAATGGTTATTGCTCCCCTTTTTTTTCCCCTTTCATATTGGTGTTTAAAGGCACAGGTGTTGTTCCCACATGGTAACATCTGCTGTTGCATGACTTACTTTCTGCAACATAATTATTTGGGGTTTTGAAATGGGGAATAGTTAAGTGGTTAGCTAGTCAAGACACTTCAGTAGTCAGATACATCCTCTTGCCTCGTTCAGCATGTTACCATTCTGCCCTAGTTTTGATGTTTCTGTTGCTTGTCTTTAATTTACAAGAATTTCCTTCAGCTCTGTTAATATTTGGATGCGTTTTGTGAGATGCAAGCCGTGACCTCTGTGTCAAGGAGACCTCTAATCTGAGGTTTTTGCTTACTGGCTGCAGGACAGACTAAATCTGCTGGGGCATGCTTTCCTGTGGTGGCTATTCTCCTTTTTCCCCTGCACATGCATGTACCTCAGCTGTTGAAGCAGAGGCCCCACATATCCTTTCTCCAAGACTGGGAGAATACAGCATGTGACTGTGTAAGTTGGGAAAGATGTAATAGTACTTCAAGTTGTCTGACTTGGATGCATCTACAAGATTTTGTCACTGTGTTTAGATACACGAGGTACAAAAGATATTCTTAGATAAGGAATGATAAAATGTCTGTCTTGGGTGGAGTGGGACGTTTTTCTACATGTTCTTGCTGTAACGCAAGAGAAGTATGTGGCAGATTATGTGAAGCCTGTCTTCTGCTGTGATGACCTCCTTGCCTTACTCCTTACACTGCTCCCTAAACTGGCTTTCAAAGCATAAGCTCTATGCCCTTTCTTCTCCAATTGTTTATTTGACTAGCCTGCAGATTTAAAAAATAATGTGCCCACATAAGATAAACTGCTGCCTGAGGTGGTTTCACATACAGGCACCGTCCTGCAGTTTAAGCGGCGTAGTGCTGCATTTTCCTGTTTACCCATTTTCTTCAGTGACACCTCCCCAGTGTAATAATGGGTGTATTTCCATGTGGTCAGGGGAGTCAGGCTAGCTATTGCTCACAGACCTGAGGGAAGAAGGGAGGAAATCTCAGTTATGATCTGTTCAGCATCTTTAGGAATGGAAAGTTGTCTTCTTTATTGCTCTTAATCCCTGCATACTGGAGACTGAATGACTCTCCAGAAGGGAGTTGTCTGATGTGTCACATCCAGGAGAAGGAAAGAATTTTCTCTTATTCTTAAACTTAAAATCCTTTCAGTAGGCCTGCAAGGTGCATTGGTCCAGAGTTGTTTTGGGTTTTGTTGGTGTACTTTTTAGTCATTAGTTCAGCAACTGTAGACTAAAGCGTGGCCTCAGATTCGTGGTTAAGAGTTGAGGGGAGGAAAGGAACTACTAGTTCATTTTCTCTCCCTTATATCAAGGCATTCAAAGCAGCAGTTCTCCCGTAAGCTAAAGTAGTAGAGTAGTCATGAAAAGAGGTGAGTGCTTATGAATTGTAGGCTGATTGTCATCTATTAGCCAAAGAAGAGAAATCTGAAGATGATAGGTGCTTGGATCCTGCAAGGCAGTGGTGCAAGTCAGGCACTATAGTGTAGTGGTTAATAAAGACTAGAAGAAACTCGACAATTTCAGGGAACCTAATGTAAAGCTAAGTGAATGAATAGCACAAAGACAACTGGCATTTATTTTTCACAAATTAAAAGTAGGGTGCATTAGATGGAATTATTTCAGTACCTTTTACAAAGTATCTTAGAATGCAGTGTCATGACATTGAGACTCTTGAACATGCCCAGAGAAGGGCAACGAGGCTGGTGAGAGGCCTCAAGCACAAGCCCTACGAGGAGAGGCTGAGGGAGCTGGGGTTGTTTAGCCTGGAGAAGAGGAGGCTCAGGGGGGACCTTATTGCTGTCTACAACTGCCTGAAGGGAGGTTGTAGCCAGGAGGGGGTTGGTCTCTTCTCCCAGGCAATCAGCGCCAGAACATGAGAACACAGTCTCAAGCTGCACCAGGGGAAGTTCAGGCTTGAGGTGAGGAGAAAGTTCTTCACAGAGAGAGTTGTTAGCTGTTGGAATGTGCTGCCCAGGGAGGTGGTGGAGTCACCATCCCTGGAGGTGTTCAAGAGGGAATTGGACGTGGCCCTTGGTGCTATGGTTTAGTAGTCATGAGGTGTTGGGTGATAGGTTGGACTTGATGATCTTTGCGGCCTTTTCCAACCTTATTGATTCTATGATTCAAGAGAAAGTATCATGTCATGGGTGACAACTTGGTTTAATGGAGTAAAAATGCATATTAGTCTGCATAAGGCATATAGAAACTTTTGTGTCTTCATTAAAACAGTGATATACTTCACACCAAGTGTCATTGCAGATTTAGTAGTATAGCATTTAGTACATAGAGGATATAGAGATGAAAATGACTCAGATGTGAGTAGAACTTCCATGTGAAAAGATGTAGAAAGCTTTGGAATACCTTTCAGCAGAGGGGCATAATGAAAAATATGCAAACATACGTGGAAAAAAAAACTAGGAAATAAACTCTGTTAAGGCTGACCAAATTTGAAACGTTACAGTGAAAGATTTTTGGCTTGGAAAGCTGCTTAGTGCTAGGCTATCGGTTAGGGGCATACTGGGGGAAATGTTGGTTTGTGCTTTTTGTGGGGGTTTTTTGTGGTCTTGTTGGTTTTTTTGGTTGTTTTGGTGTGGGTTTTGGTTTTTTTTTTGTTGGTTGGGTCTTTTGGGAGTTTGCTGGGTTTTGTTTGTTTAGTTTTCTTCTGAAACTCTTTTGTAGCTAACTGCTCTTTGCCACTTCGGTAGTCCTGCCTCTGTCTGATTCTCTGCAATTCTTCAGTATGCTTCTATTCAGCCTTGTTTGTGATTCAGGAACCAAGGAACATTCAGTGAAATTCTACTGAATAGATTAAATTATTTGTGAAAGTAAATATAATGCATGATCAATTTATGCATGTCACAGCATAAGTTTGTTTTTATTAAAGGTTAGAGCCTTTCGGAGAGCTCCAAGTAGTGATAAATATTATTGCTAAGAAATGCTAAAAAAACCCCAAAACAAAACATGGGAAGAGACTGAAGTCCATTTTCCTGGGACATAGCAATCTGTGACTGAATGTGACCTCCTTTTTGTTGTTTTCCTGCTGCACAGTTTTTCTTGAAGCAGCTGGAACTATCTGATTCTTTGAGGTACAATAGTTTCTTTCCCTAGGGAAGTATTCATCCTCCATGGTTGGTTTTTGTTTGTTTTGGTTTTGTTGGGGGTTTTGTTGGCTTGTGAAGGTTTTTTGTTTGGTTTTTTTTGATTGCTTGTGGTGTTTTTGTTGTTGCTTGGGTTTTTTGGTTGGCTTGTTTCTTTTGGGGGAGATGTTGTTTTTCTTTGCTTGCTTGCTCGCTTGTTTTTCTACTTAGTTCTGGCAAGTACCTTTTAAGTCTTACACAGTTCCCTCGTATTATCTTGGTCAGTACATGGCTTTTCATCAAACTGTTTCTGTACACTAGAAAGGCTGTAACAGTTTTGTTTACTGTGAGCTATGCTTGTATGCAGTGGTTGATGTGTATCAACCTTGAGTGGGACTGGAAAATGGGATTCCTTTAGGGCTTTTATGGCAGTGGCTTAGCATTGTCGGAAGGGAGGCCCTCCTCTAAGGAGAGCTGCCAGCTGCACTCAGTGCAAGTGTGATCATTGAGACTTTCCTTGCAGGTGCAAATGGAGGCACACAGTGTACCTTATGAAATTAGGCATTGCCTACAGCATGAGGCCTGTGACTTGACAGAAAATGGGTGGTTTTAGTAGCTCCAGTGAATTAGCAGCTAACTGCAATTTTTAGGATCATTAAGGGGAAATAACATGGAAATCGTGTTGCATCATTCTTATAATCAGTGTTGCACTGTTTAATCAGATTTCACTGTCAAAATGAAATTCCATGTTTTTAAAATGATGATTCTTAAAAAAAAAATAACCTAGTAATCCTTCAAGTATCAGATCATGCTTGATTTGTCCTTTTGTTAACACTGTTTTGAGAACTCTATAATTTAGGCAGCTAGATAGATGACCCTTTCATAATGTCACACCTTATCAGTATTGACTTTCTGCATTGTTCTGATAGCAGATGTTGCTACCTGTTGAATTTGTAGTTTCAGTTAGAATTTGTAAACATATGTGTGTGTTTGCATACAAAAAAACTACTACAGCCCATAAATAGTTAATGATTTCTGCAGGATCTTACTACGTGCAAGCAAGAGAATTGAATATACTTGGTTTAAGACTTATCCCCCCTTATGTTTCTATAGTGCAGAAGTTATGATGCAGAGTAAAGGAAAAAGGAGTATCTCATTTCTCATTAATTCATTTGCTTCAGATAACTTAAAAATAAACTGCATGTATCTCTGGAGAGAATGCCTGTAAAATGTAATGTGAAGAGAATGGTGTATTTGCAGTGTGGTGTGGGGGGTTTTATTATCGTTGTTTTTGGTGGCTGGTTAGTGCTCGAAACTCTCATGGAGGTGATCTCTGAAAGGGAGAAGTCAAGCTATACTGGAGAGAATGTAACAGGCTGCATGGGACATCCATTCTCTGTTGTTTAATACATCCATGCTCTATTGTTTAATACTAAACAATGTACTTAAACAGAGATTGCATTTGTTTAAAGGGATTTTAATTTAAGAAATCTCTTTGACTGGCAGCCAGCCCTAATGCTTCATCTGGATAGCATTCGCTGGTGTTGCACCTCGTCAACATCACTCATTATGCTATCACTTACATACCATACTATACGAAACGAAAAATGTTTAATGGTCATTGAAGTGAGAGGCAAGTGAGAAGCTGCAGCGTAACAATCTGTCTGGAATTTTCTTTGCAGATAACTGTTCCAGAATTTTTTATGGATGTGCAAAGCTGCATTATTTTTTGGCAAGAGTTTTAGATCAATTTTTTTGTTTTTCTTTCTTTCTTGGTAGCTCTGACTGCAGAGGACATGTCACTGCTGTAATTCATGGATTTCTCTGTGGGTTGCTTGAATGCAGTTTAAGAAAGTAAACTTGACTTAACCTCGAAGCTGTTCTGTTCTATTTTGGCCAGGAGAAAAGGCAGGGGGGAATTGCTTTGCTTTAGGATTCTCGTTAATGTTACGGTCGAGTTGCAGAGAGCAGCAGTGGCTTGTGCTGCTGGCTTGCAAGGGTAAGGGCTGGAGTCAGATCAAAGCCCCAGGCTAGACAAAGGGACGACTTTGACCGCTTGCATGTGAAGAAAAAGTCTATGCGAGTTTAGCTTGTGGCAGTTTCAGCATGAAAATAAGTACTTTACTAGGGAAGTGCTTCAGGTTGCTTAAATAAAAGTGTTAAGTTCTGGGACGTGCCTGAGTGGTGGGAGCAGTTCTGGGACGTGCCTGAGTGGTGGGAGCAGTTCTGGGACGTGCCTGAGTGGTGGGAGCAGTTCTGGGACGTGCCTGAGTGGTGGGAGCAGTTCTGGGACGTGCCTGAGTGGTGGGAGCAGTTCTGGAACATGCCTGAGTGGTGGGAGCAGTTCTGGAACATGCCTGAGTGGTGGAAGCATTCCTTTCAAGTTTACTAGTTTTAACTCTTCTGAAGTCTGCAAGCAACCTGAAAGAATGAGATTGGAGAGCTGCCAGCTGCTTCCGCTCATTCCTGTGGAGCACGGGTGTTGAAATTTGTGGTGGTCTGTATGTAGATGATATTCATTGGTGCTGTTAACCTGCTTATCAATTTGTGATTTTTTTGATTACTTAATTTTTCTTCTGTATTTGTATCTAAAAATGGTGGTGGTGAGTTCAGACTTTGTCTGATGCAAAATAGAAGCCATTAAAGGATTTATTGAAAAGTGTTCCTTTTTCAGTACCAAACCCCTCAAAAATACTTTGACAAAATTACCTTTTAAAAAATATTTGTTTGTTTATAGCTGTTAGTGTTCTGAAACAGTGAGGGCTAATATAAAGCACTTACTGAGTAGATTTACATTTGTAGCTCATTGTTTGAAACATGGTGGCTTGTGATCAGGTCTCTTTCACTTTGACAGTCTGGTAACGATGCCAGAGCCAGCACTTAGTTCCGGAGGTTTTCCACTTAACCTTCCTAAACGACATGCTCTTCTATTTGAGAGACTGTCCATATGTAACTCAGCCTCTGTACTGCTTTGCTGTAAACCAGCTGTTAATTTTTTCAGCTTGAACAATTAAGAATGGCTAAGTTCTACTGACCAGCTGCAATTGAGGGCACTCAGAAACTTCTTGCTTTCAAGTGGCACCAGTTTGTTATGAGAATTTATACTGAACACATCAGTCTATAGCAGGCCTCTGCTTTACAGAAATAGAACTGGAAGTCTGGCTGAATTCCAGGTCATTGTTTGCTGCAGTTGTCATTGTTAATTTATTTTTGGGTAAGGATGAGAGAAAGTGACTTAAAAGCCAGTAAACCTTGGAATCCAACAGGATAATGTTTTCATTATACTATATCCTGGTATAGATAGATAATACCATCCAGTTCTGAAAGGCTTAAAACTGAACAACAACTCAGTCTACAATGATGTAGACTATTAGAATAGAATAGAATTAACGAGGTTGGAAAAGAACTTTGAGATCATCAAATCCAACCTATTATCCGACACTATCTAATCAACTAAACCATGGCACCAAGCACCCCATCCAGTCTCTTCCTAAACACCTCCAGTGATGGTGACTCCACCACCTCCCTGGGCAGCCCATTCCAATGGCCAATCTCTCTTTCTATGAAGAACTTCTTCCTAACATCCAGCCTAAACCTCTCCTGGTGCAGCTTGAGACTGTGTCCTCTTGTTGTTGTGCTGGCCACCCAGAAGAGGAGACCAACACCCTCCTGGCTACAACCTCCCTTCAGGTAGTTGTAGAGAGCAATAAGGTCTGCCCTGAGCCTCCTCTTCTCCAGGCTAAACAACCCCAGCTCCTTCAGCCTCTCCTCATAGGGCTTGTGCTCCATCCCCCTTCCCAGCTTTGTTGCCCTTCTCTGGACACATTCCAACAACTCAACATCTTTCCTAAACTATTCTGTTAAATGCTGATGCTAAGTTTCTGCAACAATGTAAGTGACCCAGCAAATGTTAATGTTCACTTCAAAAAAGTTAATATATGTCTGAGATCTGTGTGGAGCTTTGTTTTGTGTTTGAGTTTTTTGATTGTTTACCTTTAAAGTTCTGTGCCATACCAAAAGTACAAATTTACTTGTTTGAATATTTTAATCATCTAAATAGTATAGATCTGTTTGCCTTTCTAACTCAACTAATGTATAAATACATAATAGTTGTTGTGGATTAATTTGTAGAGTAATATGTAGAGAAGAAAATAAAACAGAACAAATTTGTGTATAAGTTAAAGCCCAGAGACATCCTCTTCCTGTAGAGGATTGGGACATTGTGTGTGTAAACTTGGTAGCTTTGCAGAATCTTGCTCAGATAATCCCTTACAAGTTTAAATATATGGTAACAAAATTGTGTTGCTTTTTCTGCTTTGTCTTTTACATCTGCCAAAGTGATTATTTTTTTAAGCTCTCTGAGATGGTACTCTTTTAGTTTTGAGTATAGTATCCTCTTTCTGTGCCATGTAATATAAAGGACTTATATTTTAATGTAAACATTTTCATGGATGTGAATTATTCCTGGTTAAATAGGAATGAGCTGATAATTAAACCACAATAAAAGCATTGGGACAAATGAGTTTACTCTCAGAGCTGTGTGGCAGAGCAATTTCTTTCCAAGAAAAGGAGCATCTTCTCTTCCTAAAATGATCATTGAGTGCATCCTCAGCAAGTTTGCTGATGACACCAAGCTGTGTGGTGCAGCAGACAGGCTGGAGGGAAGGGATCCATCCAGAGGGACCTTGACAGGCTGGAGAGGTGGGCACAAGCCAACCTCATGAGGTTCAATAAGAGCAAGTGCAGGGTCCTGCATCTGGGTCGAGGGAATCCCAGGCACAAATCCAGGCTGGGCAGGGATTGGCAAGAAAGCAGCCCTGAGGAGAGAGACTTGGGGGTGCTGGTGGACAAGAAGCTCAACATGAGCTCTCAGTGTGCACTTGCAGCCCACAAAGCCAATCAGATCCTGGGCTGCATCAGGAGAAGTGTGGCCAGCAGGACAAGGGAGGTGATTCTCCCCCTCTGCTCAGCTCTGGTGAGACCCCACCTGGAGTACTGTGTCCAGTTCTGGAGCCCCTATTACAAGAGGGATATGGAGGTGCTGGAAGGTGTCCAAAGAAGGGCCACAAGGATGATCAGAGGGCTGGAGCACCTCTCCTATGAGGACAGACTGAAGGATTTGGGGCTGTTCAGTCTGGAGAAAAGAAGGCTCCAAGGGGACCTAATTGTGGCCTTCCAGTATCTGAAGGGGGCTTACAGGAAGGCTGGGGAGGACTTCTCAGAATCTCAGATAGTGATAGGACTAGGGGGAATGGAATGAAGCTGGAGGTGGGGAGATTCAGGCTGGATGTGAGGAGGAAGTTCTTCACCATGAGATTGGTGAAGCCCTGGAATGGATTGTCCAAGGAGGTTGTTGAGGCCCCATCCCTGGAGGTGTTTAAGCCCAGGCTAGATGAGGCTCTGGCCAGCCTGCTCTAGTGTGGGGTGTCCCTGCCTATGGCAGAGGGGTTGGAACTAGATGATCCTTGTGGTCCCTTCCAACCCTGACTGATACTATGATACTATGATCTCTGTGGACACTTAACATTTTTTTATCGTACTGAAAAGAGTGCTAACCTTTCAGAAAATCTTGAACAATTACTTGCAAAAGAGTTGACCGTTTAAAAATACATGAAAATAAGGAGAGTTGGCCACTTGAAAGTATAGGAAAGTAGGTTCCTAAAAATACAGCCACATGTAAGCACAGAATTTGGTAGGTGGAGGGGGCTTTTGTTTAATTGTTGGTTGGTGGTTTTGTTTGTGGGCTTTGTTGTGGTGGGGTTTTTTTTGTTGGGTGGATTGTTTGGGGTTTTTTTAGAATAGAATAGACCAGGTTGGAAGAGACCTTCAAGATCATCGTGTCCAACCTATCATCCAACACCACCTAATCAACTAAACCATGCAACCAAGCACCCTATCAAGTCTCCTCCTGAATACCTCCAGTGATGGTGACTCCACCACCTCCCCAGGCAGCCCATTCCAGTGGGCAATCACTCTCTCTGTGTAAAACTTCCTCCTAACCTCCAGCCTAAACCTCCCCTGGCACAGCCTGAGACTGCATCCTCTTCATAGTTTCATAGTTTCATAGTTTCATTCAGGGTTGGAAGGGACCACAAGGATCAGCTAGTTCCAACCCCCCTGCCATGGGCAGGGACACCCCACACTAGATCAGGCTGGACAGAGCCTCATCCAGCCTGCTCTTAAACACCCCCAGGGACGGGGCCTCGACCACCTCCCTGGACAACCCATTCCAGGGTTTCACCACTCTCATGGTGAAGAACCTCCTCCTCACATCCAGCCTGAATCTCCCCACCTCCAGCTTCATTCCATTCCCCCTAGTCCTATCACTACCTGATATCCTGAGAAGTCCTTCCCCAGCCTTCCTGTAGGCCCCCTTCAGATACTGGAAGGCGACAATTAGGTCACCTCGGAGCCTTCTCTTCTGCAGACTGTACAGCCCCAACTCCTTCAGTCTGTCCTCATAGGAGAGGTGCTCCAGCCCTCTGATCATCCTCGTGGCCCTTCTCTGGACACCTTCCAGCACCTCCACATCCCTCTTGTAATAGGGGCTCCAGAACTGGACACAGTACTCCAGGTGGGGTCTCACCAGGGCTGAGTAGAGGGGGAGGATCACCTCCCTCGACCTGCTAGCCACACTTCTCCTGATGCAGCCCAGGATCTGACTGGCTTTGCAGGCTGCAAGTGCACACTGAGAGCTCACGTTGAGCTTTTTGTCCACCAGCACCCCCAAGTCTCTCTCCTCAGGGCTATCCTCCAGCCAGTCACTGCCCAGCCTGTATTTGTGCCTGGGATTGCCTCGACCCAGATGCAGGACCCTGCACTTGCTCTTATTGAACTTCATGAGGTTGGCCTGTGCCCACCTCTCCAGCCTGTCAAGGTCCCTCTGGATGGCCTCCCTTCCCTCCAGCCTGTCTGTTGCACCACACAGCTTGGTGTCATCAGCAAACTTGCTGAGGGTGCACTCAATGCCACTGTCCATGTCCCCCACAAAGATGTTGAATAAGACAGGTCCCAGGACTGATCCCTGAGGGACTCCACTTGTCACTGGCCTCCACTGGGACATGGAGCCATTGACAGCCACTCTTTGGGTGCGGCCATCAAGCCAGTTCCTTATCCATCTAGTGGTCCACCCATCAAACCCATGTGTCACCAGTTTGGAGACCAGGATGTGGTGTGGGACAGTGTCGAAGGCTTTGCTCAGGTCCAGGTAAACGACATCAGTTGCTCGCCCCTCATCTATTAATTTTGTCACCTGCTCATAGAAGGCCACCAGGTTGGTCAGGCAGGATTTGCCCTTGGCAAAGCCATGCTGACTGTTCCCAATCACCTCTTCACTATTCTTTTGAGCGAGTAGTGACTCCAGGAGGATCTGTTCCATGATCTTTCCAGGCACAGAGGTGAGACTGACTGGCCTGTAGTTCCCTGGTTCCTCCTTCTTGCCCTTTTTGAAGATGGGGGCAATGTTTCCCCTTTTCCAGTCTGTGGGGACTTCACCAGACTGCCAGGACTTTTGAAATATAATAGAGAGGGGTTTAGCAACCTCATCTGCCAGTTCTCTCAGTACCCGTGGGTGTAACCCGTTGGGTCCCATGGACTTGAACACTTTCAGGTTCTTCAGATGATCACAAACCTGATCTGCACTTACAATGGGCAGTTCTTCCTCCCTGTCCCTGGCTTTGACTTCCATAACATCAGGAGTGTGGCTAGAGGCCCTTGCAGTGAAGACTGAGGTAAAGAAGTTATTAAGTACCTCAGCCTTTTCCTCATCACAGGTGACCATGTCACCATTTTCTTTTCTGAGGGGGCCCACACCTTCCCTAGTCTTCTTCTTCCCATTAATATACCTGTAAAAGTTCTTAGTATTCCCTTTAATCTCCCTGGCTAGATTCAACTCAAACTCTGCTTTGGCTTTCCTGACCAGGACTCTTGCTGCTCGGGCAGCTTCCTTGTATTCCCCCTGTTCTACCTGTCCTTCCCTCCACTTCCTGTAGAGTTTCCTTTTAAGTAATAGTGTGTCTTGTTCTGGTGCTGTTTGCCTGGGAGAAGAGACCAACCTCTGCCTGTCTACAACCTCCCTTAAGGCAGTTGTAGAGAGCAATAAGGTCTCTCTCTTTCCTCTCTTTTGGTGATTCTTTTTGTGTTTTGTTGTTTTGGGTTTTCATTTGATTTGGTTTTGGTGGTGTTTGTGTGTTTCGTTGTTGTGTGTGTGTTTGTTTTGGTTTGTGGTTGGTTGGTTTGTGTTTGTTGGTTGTGTTTGTTTTTTGTTTTTTGCTTCAGCTCCAGTCTATATATTGGAGAATAGTGGAACTTCCAAATTTCAGTGTATTTAATGGAAATATGAATTCCAGTTGATCTGGTACTTGAATGCTTTCATGGTGCAGCTCGTGCAAATAGATTAGATAACTAGTCTTCCACATCTAGTTCTGTTCTCTACTTCATGCATTAAAATAGAACAGAAATACATAAACTGAATACAGTGTTTGAAACTTAAACTGAAAAAAGGTAGCTTACCTGCTTAATGCTGAACCAAGACACAGCTGAATCTACCTTTAGAAAAGCTCTATCAGAGGAAGAAAATGACAGAGCAGCTGTATGATGTCGCTTTGTGCCTAAATGTAACTTTTTCCTCTAAAAAATATTCCAGAAAGCACCACTGGACACAATTAATGCAGAGATCAGATTTATACCAGTTTTTAAGTTACAGAAAATAAAGCAAAACCTGACAATTGAAGCTTGGTGTGCCTTGCTTCTGTGAATCATGAAGAGAACTGCATTTTCTTGACAAACAGCTTCCATAAATGATGCTGGAAACCTGGATTTTAGTGCACTGGAACTATGCTTTGTAGAGTAGAAGCTTTAGTGTTTACATTGTTGGACTACAGTAATATCCCATTTCCTCCTCTCCTATTCTGAGAAACTTTTCTAACTGTTTTATATGGTGCCAGGTCTATTTCTGAGTCCTTCCGTTCTCTCGGTGTGGGCATAAGCACCAGGAGCACAAGGAATACATTAATTTGTATTACATGACTCTGTGGTAAGAGAATACAAAGCTCTTTTGTTTAAGAGTAAATGTACTGTAAGTTAGGGAGGAAAGCCTGTTTCTGTGTAATCCCACTTCATGTAAAAAGAAGGCTGTGTCCCTTCTCTTCAAAAGGCAGTAAACTTTGAGTGGTCAAAGCAAATTCCTTCAAATTCCCAATCGAGTGCTCTGTGAAAAGGGCATACATATGCTCACAGTATCACAGTATAACTAAGGTTGGAAGAGACCTCGAGGATCATTGAGTCCAACCTATCAACACAAACCTCATGACACAGTATCTAGACGATGGCACCAAGTGCCACATCCAATCTGCTCTTGGACGCCTCCAGGGACGGTGACTCCACCACCTCCCTGGGCAGCACATTCCAATGATGAACAACTCGCTCGGAGAAGAACTTTCTCCTCACCTCGAGTCTAAACCTCCCCTGGTGCAGCTTGAGACTGTGTCCCCTTGTTCTGGTGCTGGTTGCCTGGGAGAAGTGACCAAACCCTTCCTGGCTACAACCACCTTTCAGGTAGTTGTAGAGGGCAATGAGGTCACCCCTGTGCCTCCTCTTCTCCAGGCTAAACAATCCCAGCTCCCTCAGCCTCTCCTCATAGGGCTGTGTTCAAGGCCTCTCCCCAGCCTTGTTGCCCTTCCCTAGACACACTCAAGTGTTTCGATGTCCTTCCTAAACTGAGGGGCCCAGAACTGGACACAGGACTCTAAGTGCAGCCTAACCAATGCAGAGTACAGGGGCACAATGACTTCCCTGCTCCTGCTAGCCACACTATTCCTAATGCAGGCCAGGATGCTATTCTCCTTGCAGAAAAAAATTATGTTGACCTCTATGCAGCATTCATGATACTTTGGGGTGGCAGAGAGAAGAGACAGTGTTGGGAAAAAGGGTTTAAGATGAGAGAATTGGATAGCTGTATCTTTAGTTGGTCACAAGGATAAAGGTGAACTGAATGTTACAGACAAAAAAAAAATCTTCTCCTTAATTAATGAAGAAAGCTATAATAGCAGCTTACAGCTGGAATTTTCGATGTTAATCAAGGAGGGCAATAGTCTCTCTGTGCATGTATTAGTCATATGGATTGTGCTCACAATAGATCTAGCTGTGAAAAGGGATGATGTATGCATGTGGTCAAACTACACAGTTTCCAGATCAGACTCTTCTAAGGTCTACATTATTATGCTCCAGGGTACAAAGGCACTGCAGAGATACCTGGGCTGATTAAGGTGATGGGCTGAGGTCAACATAATGAGGTTTAACAAGACCAAGTGGGTCTTGCACTTTGGTCACAACAAACCCGAGCAACACTAGAGGCTTGGGGATGTGTGGCTGGAAAGCAGCCTGGTGGAAAAGCATGTGGGGGTGCTGGTGGACAGTTGGCTGAACACAAGCCAGCAGTGTGCCCAGCTGGCCAAGAATGCCAATGGCATCCTGGCCTGTATCAGAAACAGTGTGGCCAGCAGGAGTAGTGAAGTGATTGTGCCCCTGTACTCAGCACTGGTGAGGTTGCAGCTTGAGTACTGTGTTTAGTTCTGGGCATCACAGTGTAGGAAAGGCATTGAGATCCTGGAGCATGTCTAAAGAAGAAGAACAAGGTCGTTGAGGGGTTTGCAGGGCACGTCATAGGAGGAGCAGCTGAGGGAGCTGAGGTGGTTTAGATTGGAGAAGAGAAGGCTAAGGGGACATCTCGCTGCTCTCTACAACTACCTGAAGGGAGGTTGCAGAGAGGCTGGTGTTGGTCTCTTCTCCCAACTAATTAGCAATAGCATGAGAGGAAATGGATTTAAGTTGTGCCAAGGGAGGTTTAGACTGGATATTAGGAAAAACCTCTTTACTGAGAGAACGGTGAGGCACTGGAACAGGCTGCCCAGGGAGCTGCCATCCCTGGAGGCGCTCAAGGAGCATGTAGATGTGGCTCTCCAGGATATGGTTTAGTGGTCATGGTAATTGGGTTGTGGTTGGACTAGGTGATTGTAAAGGTCTTTTCCAGCCTTAGTGATTCTAAGATTCCTATGCTCTATCTGCTTCCCCCCGCAACTTCCCTTGCAATAATTCTTTGTCAGCTTCAGTCTTCTTGACTAATGCAAGGTTCCAAATTTCTGAACCACCAGCTTACTGAATGACTACAGGTGTCATTCGATGGATGAGCAGGTGCTTTTGTGCTCTAGGTGGCAAACCCAGCATATACACAAGTGTGTTCTCCCTCCCTTGGAAGGAAAGCTGTTTTTCAGCATCAACAAATAGTTTGTGGGCTGTGGAAAAAATGTTGGTGTGGGTTTTTTTGGTTTTGGTTTTTATTTTTAGATAATGTAAAGACAAAATTCCATTAAGTATGAAAGTAAAGTAAAAGGTGTGATTTTAGTGTTAATTGGGTGTTAATGTTAGTAAGTTTGCCTACAGACTGTTGTGTTAAGATTGAATCTTTTGAGGATACATGTGATTAGTATTTTTTGTCTGCTTCAGAGTTGACCCATGTCTGGGGAAAGAATGAGGGCCTGTTTCAGGAAATGAAACATTTTATGTGCCTGCAAAAATGCAGTATTCCTGTGTGTTGATTGGCAGAGACTGTTTAACTGCTTCAGATCCCTTTAGGTTTGGAACTGGTGTTTTCTGCCCCGTGCATCAAGTGAACCATTGCAGTGCTTCCTATGTGGAATTACATTTGAACAGTTAAATATATAGATTAAAAGATTTCTCTTCTGCCACCCTCTCTTCTCCCAAAGCTTTCAGTCATTGTTTTATTTTTCCTTTTAATTCTCCTGAAACCCTTTAGATTTGCTTTCTACTTCTACTGTCTTGTTCACAGTCTAGAATTCGCAGTTCTGCCCCATGAGTGGAAGTGGTTGCAATAGCTGTGCCTGTGCTTTAGTCATTACTCTATTTCTTGTGCATTTTACCCTGTCCACCTGATTTTTGAAGTGGATTTTTTTCCCCACCCTTTGTCCTTACTTTACTGTTTCAGACTTTTAACATGTAACTGCTGATCTGTGGTACAGCAGTTTCTGCAGATCTGGAGGTTTCCTCATCCTATAGATGATCAGGCACGTGCTCGCTGTTCTGGACTGCTCAGTTTATTGCTAGCTAAGCCACCTTGCTGTAAGAGTTGCTCTTAACTGTTAATATAGTTGTGTCTTTTTTTAAGGGCACTCTGGCTCCCCTACAGTGTTTATGTAAGACTTTGGCAAAAAAATTAGACATGTATTGGAAACTTTTATAGCAAGATTTGTAATAAAATTGCACTGAGAGTCCTCTAGAGGCACATAATAAAATAGAATTGAAAATATACCATGCTTTTGGACATCCTTTCAATTGATTCTTTCTGTGCTTTATACTGCACCAGTTGTCTATCCAGTCATGTGAGATGATAGATATTGATGTCATTTTTAAAAGGGTTTAATAAAACCCTCACCAATAAAGAATTAGAAGGGCACTTACAAAAGATGCTTCTGTAGTGAGAGAGATGATGCCTCTACATATAGAGCTGGTGAACAGTATGAAGTTCTTTGGTTGGTTTTTTTTCATCCTTACCTTTCTTCATAGTTTTAGGATTATTTTTTGTTTGTTTGTTTGTTTTGGATTAATATTCTGAAAGGGAGGAGTTTCTCCTTTTAAAATCCTGTCTCTTTGTTCCTCTGCTTCCATAGTGTTCTGTCTGCTTAGTTTCTCTAGTCTCATGTAGTTAAATAAAAGGACAGGGAGTGTTTTTTGGTTCGGTGTATACTAAGGCTTGAAAGAATTGATTAAAAGAATCTATTTAAAGTGAATCTAGATAAATTATATATTTAACTGAGGATTTACACAAAAATAATGGGAAGAGAGTCTAGCAGCCTTCCAGAGTACACAAGAAAGGACATCTCTCTGTAGTCACAGTGATGTTTCCACCTCAAGGCATCCCTGCGATCTCAGTTCCTGATCTCCTGAGACCACATTGTGAGTGTGAGGGACTGGGCCTGACTGGAAAGGAAAATGCATGTTGGATCTTGGAGGGAGTAAGGAAGCAGTAGTGGGAATCCAGTTCTGCTGTTTACTTACTCTTAACCTTTTTTCTCTCTGGAGCAGAGGTGATCCTCACCATCCTTCTGCCACTTAAGTAAGCTTATTTATGTCTTATAATTACAGTTGGGGACAATGATCTTTCTGTTGTAGATGTCAGGCAGCATCATTAACTTTGCTTCTATTAAATTAACAATTAAAACAACTTTCATCTGTACAATGCCAGTCCTGAAGGAATTCTGGTTCCTGACTGAGGTTTGCAGGCATTCCTGTCAGGCAAGCAGTGAGTGTGCAAGACACTGCTTCCTGTTTTAAAATTGATTAGACACTTCTGGCATGCCATATTGAATTCCATAACCTTCACTTCAAAAACAATGAAAACTTCAAGAGCTACTTCTTTACTAGTTACTTTCTTCTCAATATCTTCATTTCTTATTCCTGGATAATGCTATGCTGTGGTTGACATTGAATGTTTCAAAGAAAGACAAACAATGTTCTGTTCTGTTTTTCAGAGAACGCAGAATCAATCGATCTCAAACAGTTTTTCGACCTCCATTTCTCACATATATATTATGTGTTCTTTGAAAATTTTGTGACTATTGAAGTAGGCCTTAAGCAAAAAGGTAAGCATTTAAAATAGAGCACTTTCTGCCTTGGTGCTTTTGGGTTTTGTTCTAAAGTGAAGCAGGATGTGATAAATAAGCCGTGTGTCTGTGGTCGCAAATGGCAACATTGGCTGCGCAGAAATATGCGTAAACATTGACTTTGCAAATAAAATCAGAGCAGTTAGAGGTGCATGCAGTGGAGGTAAGCAAGGAATGTTCATTCTCTGATGATTGGTTGTGCTATATTTGCCAAGTAAGGATTCTTAAGGTGTTACACTTCTGTGTTCTGCAGAATTATTCTGAGATTTGTCTTCAGAAAGATACTGCATAACTGTTGATGCCATAATAGGAAGTTACACAAACTGTTACAAACCATAACGATGAAAAGCCTTTTATTTGCAGGAGGAGTGCAAAATTATGGCTGTAGAAATGCATGGCTTTGTTCTGTACATAGTATCACAGTATCAGTCAGAGTTGGAAAGGACCACAACGATCATCTAGTTCCAACCCCCCTGCCATGGGCAGGGACACCCCACACTAGAGCAGGCTGGCCAGAGCCTCATCCAGCCTGGTCTTAAACACCTCCAGGGACGGCACCCCGACCACCTCCCTGGACAACCCATTCCAGGGCTTCACCACTCTCGTGGTGAAGAACCTCCTCCTCACATCCAGCCTGAATCTCTCCACCTCCAGCTTCATTCCATTCCCCCTAGTCCTATCACTATCTGAGATCCTGAGAAGTCCCTCCCCAGCCTTCTTGTAAGCCCCCTTCATCTAAGGATGTTTGTCTGTATTTACATTTTGTTTTGATAAAGTGCATCTTCTGTTTATTTGTAATTGCATCTAGGTCACAAGTCTCAGAGAGAAGAATTAGATTCCATTCTTTTTATTTTTGAGGTAAGATAATTTGACTATTCCTGTATGAATTTTTTTAACTTGAACTTAAGTCCTGTTAAATAAGAACAATACAGCTGTTACAGTTGCCTAGAAATACCTGTTACATTAAATGGCATTCCTTTTTCCTGTTGCTTAAGGTTGAACATATGTGCTTTGTGAGAGAAGAAAAATAATTTGCTTGCAGTTTTGCAGGGAGATGTCTTAACTGGAGATCCAAGCTATTTTCTGCAACTGCAGAGAGTTCATTGTTTTGCCATTATTCATGGCACTTCTTCCCCCACACTTCAAATGTACTATACACTTTGAAATTCTTGGAAAGGTGATCTCTGATTAGTCATGATATTTTTGAGCCTTTGATTGCATGTTATCTCCAGTTTTTCTCATAATAGATGACTGCTGCAGAATTAACTTTCATAGATCCCTTGTATTTGCAAAAAGATTTGTTATGGGAAAATAGCCTTTTACAACAGCACTACCAGAGGCACATCTTGACTTCATTAAGATGACTTAGAAACTAGTTTAATGAAATCAGAACATTTCTGAGCAGAGAATGTAGTTTGGAAATAGCTTAGAATGCCAAGCTTGTGTCGTTTGTTTTTCAGTGGAGGCTTCTAAGTATAGAACAAGGGTTGTGGTTTTTAAACATAGGTAAAATTTGAAAGCTGGTGAATGCTTGTCACATGGCTGAGTACAAATTCAGGGAGGCAGGTATTTTTGTTATCTGTTTTTAGGAAGGTACATTGGTGCTTTAAACTATAGGGTTAGTTGTTACAAGTACAGGGAATCTGAAAAGAGCTGATTAATTTGTTCTCTGGTTCCTGCATGAAGGGACAGTAGATGACCTGTTATTTGGAAGCAGGGCCACAGACAGGAACTCATTGGGGAAATGAATGCTAATGCCTCTAGTATAAACATCAGAGTGCAACATAATAGATTTTTGACTGTTTGTGTCACTATCTGTGCTCTGTTCCTTACCCTCCAAAGATGATCGTCCACTAATCTATCTGGACGGGTGTTACACTATTATTGTTGGAGCTCATGACCCCTCTGAGTAGGCTGAAGCAAATGTTTGCTTTGGCCACACAGGCAAGTTGACAGCTGGGCATCCTACCTGACATTGCTATGAAGGTGGAATAACCTAGTACAACCTGTTGTGAACCAGAGCAACTGAGACAGAGACTCATCCCATGCTGCTCCCTATGCTATGGGCAATATCCAGTGGAGAGAGGGGGAGCCAGATAAATTGTGGTAACATCTGAAGTCTCTAGTGAAGGACATGCCAGACAATGTGTTGGAGTCTTTGGGTTTCTTAGCATTAGGAATGGGGTTGTCTTGAAAAGAGTGTAGTGCTTCCAAGGAAAGCAGTGTGGAAATCTTCTATGTTAACTCTTCAGCTTCTGATCTGTTTCTTTTGTGAAAGTACTGTTTGGTCTTCTGAGGCTGCTGTTTGCAACACATCCCTGGGTTCTGTTTTTTTGTAGAAAATTTTGCAACTCCTTCCAGAAAGGATTCATCAGAGATGGCAATTTCATAGTATTGGTAAGATTATTTTCTTTCTTTTTCTTTTCTTTCCTTTCCCCCTTCTTTTTTTTTTAATCTTATTTTTTATTAGTAGCTATTGGTAGTTTGTGCTACTCATTTCCTTAACCTTTAAATGACATAACAGGGATATGTCTGGCATAACTTACCATAGTGTCAGTCAGGGTTGGAGGGGACCACAAGGATCATCTAGTTCCAACCCCCCTGCCATGGGCAGGGACACCCCACACTAGATCAGGCTGGACAGAGCCTCATCCAGCCTGGGCTTAAACACCTCCAGGGACGGGGCCTCAACCATCTCCCTGGACAATCCATTCCAGGGCCTCACCACTCTCATGGTGAAGAACTTCCTCCTCACATCCAGCCTGAATCTCCCCACCTCCAGCTTCATTCCATTCCCCCTAGTCCTATCACTACCTGAGATCCTGAGAAGTCCCTCCCCAGCCTTCCTGTAGGCCCCCTTCAGATACTGGAAGGCCACAGTTGGGTCACCTCGGAGCCTTCTCTTCTGCAGACTGAACAGCCCCAACTCCTTCAGTCTGTCCTCACAGGAGAGGTGCTCCAGCCCTCTGGTCATCCTTGTGGCCCTTCTCTGGACACGTTCCAGCACCTCCATATCCCTCTTGTAATAGGGGCTCCAGAACTGGACACAGTACTCCAGGTGGGGTCTCACCAGAGCTGAGTAGAGGGGGAGAATCACCTCCCTTGACCTGCTGGCCACCCTTCTCTTGATGCAGCCCAGGATCTGATTGGCTTTGCGGGCTGCAATTACACTTTGAGAGCTAATACAAGCTGTTGTGAACAAGAGCAACTGAGGCAGATACTCATTCCATTCTGTTTCCTATTACAAGGACTCTTGAAACTAAGCTAGGGAAAGGGGAAAAAAAAAAAACAGAAAGCAAAACAAATAACCCCAGCAATGTAATGAATGCTCTTCTAGATTGAATTAAGCCTGAGGATCTGGAAGTAGAACAGTGGCTGAGAAGGAGCAAGGGCAGGTGAAAAGTTGCTTTGTAATGTTTTAAACTTTTTTTTGTCTCTCAGTAATAAATTCCAAAGCTGTGGTGATACCTGTATTTGTAAATGGGGAAGGCTGATACTATGCACATTATTGACTTGAGAATCCTTTATTTTTCATGCACATATTCCAAAAAGTCCTGGGGGGGAAGATATTATGGGTTATGAGGAAGGTATGAAAGAAAGGTGATCTTTGGTTTCTTTTTTTCCTTCTGGCATTGAGAGAGTTGCCTGAGGGTATCAAGTTCACCAAGATTAAATTGGAGATTGCCAAGGACTTGTTTAAAAGCTACTATCAAGTCTGACCGAGAACTCTTGACATCTTAATAAAGAACAGAAGAAAACATACAACATGTATTTTGATATATATTATTGTGTATATATTAATGTCTCTGTATTTTTTTTCCTTCTCTTTTTAGGATTGATTTTAAAGAAGCTTCTTCACACTGGAAACTCATTAAAGGTATTGGAAAAAGTTGCATATTACTTTAGTGTAAAATGC
Source organism: Melanerpes formicivorus (assembly GCF_026170545.1). Taxonomy (NCBI): domain Eukaryota; kingdom Metazoa; phylum Chordata; class Aves; order Piciformes; family Picidae; genus Melanerpes; species Melanerpes formicivorus. Next base: position 4,791,859 of record NW_027142401.1, on the reverse strand, counting down.
AAATAAGGACATAAGGGTGAATTTTTGTGGGCTTGGGGTTCAGGCTGTCTTAGAAGTGGAAGGTTATCTATGCCAAGGAGTAACATAGTTTTGATACTGCAGCAGACAGCCATGCCACTCATCTGTAAACTATGTGCAGGCTTTACTGGTGCTGGACAAGGTTCTGGCCAGGCTGATCTAGTGTGGGGTGTCCCTGCCCATGGCAGGGGGGTTGGGACTAGATGATCCTTGTGGTCCCTTCCAACCCTGACTGATACTACTGAATTCTCCCATCACCTTTCTTGGAGAAAGAATTGAAGAGGGTAGAATGAGTCCTGATGCTGCAGAAAGGTCACTCTGTTATAATTCATGAACACATTTAGAAATTTTATTGTGGTCTTTGTATTTTGTGAAAATGTCAATGTGGCATCTTGCAGTGTGCTGTAGTGAGGCAAGTGACTAGACATATGTTGGTTTCCTTCCTTTCCTTTTCCAGAAAGCCCTGTGAAAAAGATTGTGAGGCAACCAGCAGTGAAGGTGCCAGGGCTGTCCTTGCATTTCAGCAGGAGCTAGCATGGCTCTGCTGGTGGTCATACTGTGCTCATATTTTCTTCCCTTCTCCCTCCAGAACAAGTTCATAGAATCAACAAGGTTGGAAAAGACCTTAGAGATCATCAGGTCCAACCTATTACCTAATACCTAACACCTCATGACTACTAAACCATAGCTTCAAGTGCCATGTCCAATCTTTTTTTTGAACACCTACAGGGATGGTGACTCCACCACTTCCCTGGGCACCACATTCCAATGGGCAATCACTCTTTCTGTGAAGAACTTTCTCCTCACCTCGAGCCTAAACTTCCCCTGGCACAGCTTGAGACTGTGTCCTCTCTTGTTCTGGTGCAAGTTGCTGGGAGAAGAGACCAACCCCCTCCTTGCTGCAATCTCCTTTCAGGTAGCGTAGAGAGCAATAAGGTCTCCCTGAGCCTCCTCTTCTCCAGGCTAAACAACCCCAGCTCCCTCAACCTCTCCTCATAGGGCTTGTGCTCGAGACCTGTCACCTGCCTCATTGCCCTTGTCTGGACTTGTTCAAGTATCTCAATGTCCTTAAACTGAGGAGCCCAGAACTGGCCACAGTGAGTTAACTGGTTCCATTTTTTTCCTCTCTCTTTTGTCCTTTAAGATACGGCGAGAGGGTGTACGTCTCTTTCTTTTGTGGCTGCAAGCACTTCAAAATAACTGTAGTAAAGAACAATTATGGATGTTTTCTTGCTTGATTCCTGGATTTTCATCACCACAGTCTGAGTACGGGCCCCGAACACTAGATAATCTCATTAACCCTCCACTTAATGTTCAAGAAAGTAAGTACCTTGGTAATACTCCTCAAATCTCTATATAATTTGATTTGTAGCACAGAAAAGGCAAGTAGAAGTAACAAAGAACTAATACACAGATGTACCCAGGGATATTATGGAGCCATGATTTGTTTCCTAGCTGTTTATCATGTCTTCCAGCAACAAATTTTGTCTTTCCTTTGTTTGTTTCTTTTTCTTTTCAGGGTGGATTTTTTTTGGTTTGCCTTTTTTTATGTTAAAGAAAAGTTTGAGTGTGGCTATTGTAGCTTAACACAGAGCAGATGAAAATAAGCTGCCCAATGTTTTGCAATTCTTCTTAATAATTACAGTCAGAAGCTGCATCTACTGCAAACTGGCACAGGCAGGTTCTACTTGTGTTGAACATTTGCTCTTTGCTTTGGCCATGCTTTAGAGAGTAATCTAAGCAAAGCAGTTTCTGGTATAGCCTTCAAGAGAATGAGTGGTTGTTAGGGCAATGTGTGGAGCCAAATAATTGAGCTTTCTGCTGTGTCTGTGTGTGACCAGGCAGTTAAAGCTGTTATATTCTCATGGCTCAGAATCTTTCAGAAGAACTGGACCTTGAAGATGGCAAAACCTGTGGTCAGAAGGGTTTTTTTTCCAGGGGAAAGGTTTGAGCATTCTGGAATCAGCTTTTTTATACTTTCTAGTGTTTTATTATTATCTTGACCTTAATCAATAGAGTGGGGATGATTTTTTTTTCTCTTAAGATGATTCTTATGACAGTTTTTTTCCTTTGACTGTTCACTCTAGCAGTAAGTATCAGGTACTGGTTGCTTTGTGGAGGGAGCCTCTTGCCTCCTAACTCAATTTATTCCTGTTAGCAGGATTTTAAGCTCATTAATTCCAGTTGGAAGGGGTCATTCATGTAACAGTGAGTAAGAAGCTAACTGGGTTTTCCTCTGAACATGGAGTGCTGGTGCCTTTTTTCTTTTTTCCATCTCCACCCAGTGTTTTAGAGCTGAAACAAGCACTGCTTGTAGAATTAAGCAGTGTCACCTTGAGCGGTAATGAAAATGTGCTGAAATGTGGCAGAGGGATTTCGCAGCGGAGTAGCTCTGCAGTTGAAAGTTTGCTACGTGCATTAATAATTCCAAAATAAATGGAATGCACCTTCTGGCAAAGCTTCTTCTTGGCAGGTAGATTCCCAAGATGCATAGGGAGAATTTAGTTATCATTTGCTGTGTTTTTATGTATGTAAGGAATCAGTTCCATCAGTTCCAAACTACTTTAATAGCTAAACTGTACAAATTTTAATTGATCTATGTTAGATTGTTTTGCCTGTAACTGACTCTGCTTAGTCCAGTACACCTCTCCTTTCCTAACTGGGTAAGTATTTATTTATACATGAAAAGAAATGGTCTAAATGTTGTTGATTCTTTTTTTTTTTAATAGCTCAAGTAACTATAGAGGAAATTACTCCACTTGTGCCTCCACAATCAGGAGATAAAGGACAAGAAGACTTAACAAGCTATTTCTTAGAAGCACTTTTGAAATACATAGTAATTCAGGTATGTTGTATGGTTTGCAGAGAAACAAAGCTGAAATAACTAATACCTGTTTACCTGTTGCAGGAAGACATTTCCAAGTAGCACTGCAGCTGTATATTGCAGTGTTTCAAACATTGCTTGTCCTCACCTCTCCCTCAAGTGTCCGTCATGATAAGAAAATTCTCCTAGAAAATCTTCATGTTTCTTTGTGAAGATTCATAGGCCTATTACCACAGGAACTTGCATCACATTGTAGCACAGAGGGAAAACAAGACCTGTCAGTCACTTCCAGCAATGTTAATTCCAGCTCCCTTCCCATTTTCACCTCCCCTTCTGCTCCCTGTTGCTTTCTCTTTCTTTTTCTGATCAACAAGGTATCCAGATCTTGCAGAGTTGGTGCCATGACTCCTATTGCTATTTTAACTGTACTTTCTAGGACTTCAGTTTTGGGAGACTTGTAGGATGAGGCATAATTCAGTACACTGTATCATGGTGATTTGAGATCGCTGCTACAGCTGAGCAAGTGAACCTCTTCAAAAGAGTGGAGTAGGAGCCAGTACATACTTGGGATACTTCAGATCTGACAAAGCTTTAGAGTTATGTTCTGATTGAAAGTAGCTGCACTGCTGAGTGCACACTGATTTAGTGGTATTGCTGTGTGGATGCTAGGTAATAAGATCTTGCAGATTCCAAACTAGCTAAAATGCAGGTTGTGGAGCTGAACTGCATAGAAAATAAAGACTTGAATGAGTATGTAGTATACAGTGTGCAGCTCTGGCACCTATTATGTCCTTCACTTGAAATAAATGCCTTGGACAAGGTCTCTGCCAAAAACTGTGGCCTAGCTATTACATTTCATGTAATCTATTTGCTGGCTAGTTAGCACATCCTGCTTCTGAGCCTGCTTTGCTGTCATGTGCCTAGAAAACTGCATGGCATGCTGTAGGTGTTCCAGGGTACTACCTTCCAGGTGAAACTTGTCCTGCAGAACCCAGTTCAGTGCGTATCCATAAGGCATTCTTCACACTTTTAGAGGTGGTTCTGGAGAAGATAGACAGTGCACAAATATGGCCCACCTTAAAATGAAACAGTTCCTTCCCTTTAGCTAGCTTGCTGTGAACTTGCAGTGCTGGAATAATTTGCAACCTCATTGTGTAGCTTCCAGCATCTCCCAGTTTGGATAGAGGTCATAATTCTTATGACTTGTAAAACTAAGCTTAATGATGGCTGTTTAGTTTGTATAAAACTATCCCCTACCTTCTTGAAGACAGCTGCCCTCTCAGTAATAAATTGGTAGCATTACAATTAAATGTAGGTAAGTGATGAAGGCAGGTGTCAGAGCACTCACATAGTGAGCAAATTCTAAATTCTTTTGCTGAAGACCTTTTAGAGGCACTGATAACTGCAAGTCAGATAGTTACTTCTTTGATACTAAGATTTGCTAAAGGACTTTGTGTCACTAATTTCTGTGTCTTTTGTCACCCATTCTGTTGAGTTATACTGGGGTTGCATATAGATGTGTGTATGTATATTCCATTCTGAAGGCCCTGAAAGTAGATCATAGTAGTACTGTCCTGAAAGTAGATCATAGTAGAACTGTGGATTTTGTGTGAGGAATAGAGAAGGGGAAAAAAACCTACTCCAATAAACAAACAAAAACCCCACCCCCAAACAAACCAACCCCAAAACACACACACAAACAACCCCCCCAAATAAACCTGAACCAACAAACAAACAAAAACCCCAAACAAAGCCAAAAGCAAAAAACCCTAAAACACCCAAAAACCCCAAAACCAACCCCCCTACCCTCTCCAAACACACAAAAAGCCAAACCAAACCAAAGATGCCCCTATAAACCCCAGCAAAGCTTCCTTTATTTTATTTATCACAGACTTGGCAGATTCCTCAGCTCTGCAGGCAGAGGGATTCTCCAGGACTGGAAACTGTGTGTTTGGTTTATTATTAAGGAGTACTTAGCTTGCTATTGTATCACAGTATCACAGTATAACTAAGGTTGGAAGAGACCTCTAGGATCATCGAGTCCAACCTATCAACACAGACCTCATGACTAAACCATGGCACCAAGTGCCACGTCCAGTCTCCTCTTGAACACCTCCAGGGACAGTGACTCTACCACCTCCCTGGGCAGCCCATTCCAATGATGAACAACTCGCTCGGTGAAGAACTTTCTCCTCACCTTGAGTCTAAACCTCCCCTTGTGTGGGAAAACATTTCATTATAAGAAAAGCTTAGCACTCATGAGCCATGAAAGTAGATTTGTGTACTTTAACACAAAGTTATATCATCTTCTGCTTGTGGTTGCCAGACTTGTTTCATATTGTCAGCTGCACAAACTAATCCACGTACCTACTCTGATAAATACAAGGACACTTGTTAGGTGAAATGTTTTGAAAGAAGCTGTCAGATATTCAGAGTGCCATGAGTAATTGCCCTTTCCTTTTAAAACTTTTTAAAATGCAAAAGGTTTTATTAAAAACAATTCATTTGAGTTTACTCCTCGACATGGCAAGGTGGCCATAAAAGCAGATGTATTTCTATTACTTCCAGTATCTGATGTGCTCAAGTTCATTTTGAAGCAGTGTTTTGGAAGAGAACAGACTTTGTTTCACTGACCTTTCCCAGCTAGTTTCTAGTCCATCTTTCTGAAAGTGTTTATTAAAATGCATATGATTTTGTTCCAAAGAAATAGCTTATAACAGAGACATTTCATCAGTTGTCTTTCTCTTCTGCTTCTGGACATTTAATTTACCCAACTTCTTTTTTTTTTTTTAAGGTTAAGAGTTTAGAATGGAGGAACAAGGAAAACCAGGAAAAGGGATTTTCATTTTTATTCTCAAATTTTAAGAAATACTACTTACCTTCTATTTTCCCAAACATCTGTAAGGAGACCAGCTTATATAACCCTATACTTGGTAAGTGTTAACACAGCAGATAAAATCATTACCTTTTCTCTAACAGAGAATACAGCAAAGCAGTTTTGCTTACATCATGTTGCCCATAGAAAAGTATTCCTTAGAAAAAGAATGTGCTATGGTTCCTGTTCATGGTTTTCAATTCTCTGTTCATGGAGACCCCTGACCCTTTCATTACAGTCAACCTTGCTACCTGCTTCAGGTAAATTAGTTCTTTACTATGACCTCTGTTGTTGATTTAGGTAGTGCTCTGACGAGAAACTACTGCTGCTGAGATAGGTGTTGTTAGTGTGCTGTTCTTTGGAGTGTGTTGGCTTTATCTCTAGAGATCCATAGTGTCTGGATACAGAATACAGAATTAACCAGGTTGGAAAAAGGCCTTTGAGATCATCGAGTCTGGCGTTATCATCCAAAACCTTCTAATCAACAAAACCACGTCACTGAGTGCCCCATCCAGTCTCTTCTTAAACACTTCCAGTGATGGTGACTCCACCACCTCCCTGGACAGCACATTCCAATGTACAGTCACTCTTTCTGTGAAGAATTTCTTCCTAACATCCAGCCTAAACCACCCCTGGTGCAGCTTGAGACTGTTCTCTTGTTCTGGTGCTGGCCGCCCAGCAGAAGAGACCAGCCCCCACCTGGCTACAACCTCCCTTCAGGTAGTGTAGAGAGCAATAAGGTTTCCCTTGAGCCTCCTCTTCTCCAGGCTAAGCAACCCCAGCTCCCTCAGCCTCTCCTCATAGGGCTTGTGCTCCAACCCCCTCCCCAGCTTTGTTGCCCTTCTCTGGACACATTCCAGCAACTCAACATCTTTCCTAAACTGAGGGCCTCAGAACTGGACACAGAACTCAAGGTGTGGCCTAACCAGTGCTGAGGACAGGCACAGAATGACTTCCCTGCTCCTGCTGGCCACACTATTCCTGATCCAGGCCAGAACGCCATTGGCCTTCTTGGCCACCTGGGCACACTGCTGGCTCATTTTCAGCCTACTGTCAACCAGTACCCCCAGCTGTCTTTCTGCCTGGCTGCTTTCCAGCCACCCTGACCCCAGCCTGTTGCTCTGCATGGGGTTGTTGTGGCCAACCTGGCACTTGGATGTATTAAATCTCGTGCCACTGGACTCCGCCCATCTGTCCAGCCTGGCAAGGTCCCTCTGTAGAGCTCTCTTACCCTCTAACAGATCAACACCTGCTGCCAGATTGGTGTCATCTGCAAATTTACTGATGATGGACTCAATCTCCTCATCCAGATTATCAATAAAGATATTGAACAGGCTGGGGCCCAGCACTGATCCCTGGGGGACACCACTAGTGACTGGCTGCCAGCTGGATGTGGCACCATTCACCACCACTCTCTGGACTTGGCACTCCAGCCAGTTCCTAACCCAGCTCAGAGTGCTGTTGTCCAAGCCACAAGCTGACAGCTTGGCCAGGAGTTTGCTATGGGGCACAGTGTCAAAGGCCTTGCTGAAGTCCAGGTACTTCATCCACAGCCTTCCCCACATCCACCAAGTGGGTCACCCGATCATCCAGTGCTTGCTAATAGGTCAGACAGGACAAAGCTAGTTGTGGTTTTGTGCCAACTGTATTTTGTCAAAAGCTTGCAGTAGGAAGAAGAAACCATGATTTTAACACAAGCTTTAAAGGTGGTGGTGCTAGAATATATTTTCCCATAGAGAAAGAAGAATTTGAGATGTTTGCTAAGCAAACCTAACTAGAGTTTTGCTCTGAAGTTTTTAGTCCATTCTAAACTGGAAGGTTATTTGCAAATCTTGATTATTTTTTTTTCCCCCCTCTGGCTCAGGTTTGAATGCCCTCATGCACATGTTGGTTGTAAGCCAATAGAGTTCAAGAATGTTCACAAAGCAATACCACATGCAGAGGCTTTAAGCTGCTATGTCATTACTTGAATAATATAGATTCCTCACTGCTCCTCTTCTTTGTTGATGCAGCATCTCAAAATAATCAGTAGTGGTCTCTAGGCACAATTTCATCTTCTGAAACCAAGCTGTCAGAGGAGTTTGTGGAAAAGGCCTTAGTATCTGCCAGTCCATGTATTTGGATTGTGGCTTTCTTCAGAGATGGGTATTTCAAAACCCTGTTCTCCTTGGGAAAGGCAAAGAGTGGACCTTCTCATCTAGGGCAGAAGAAACAGTATAAATCCATCTATAAACAACAACAGAACCAGAGTTGTTTGAAGATATTGAAGAGGTTCTGTGATAAAATAGCTACAAGAAGGATGGCAAGCAATGCTGAGAAAGAAAACCTACTGCTGCTTGACAACCTCAAACAAGAAATGTGGAAACTATTTTCTCTTTCTGTGAAGATCCTGACTGAGTTTCCCACAGAAGTATTGCTGTAGTTCTCTGGGAACCATAAACAAGAAACTTAATCAAGAAGAGGGTAATGGTGACCAAGAAGAAATGGGCACAGATCCTCAAAGCTGCTGTCAGAGACGTAAACTGTGCAAAGAATTTTGGGAAGGATGCAGTAATGAAAGCAACAGAAACACTGGTAAGTAGAACAGTCTTTTCTCTTCAGAGTTGTTCTTCTCTGGCATGCCTCTTCCCACCCAGTTTAAAAGCAGTCCTGTGCCTGGACAAGATAGACAGCATTTAGGCAGAAAACAGAGCAAACTTGGGCACTGAGTCTGCTACTAAAACCAGTTCTTTACTGATGTAATGTTTTTTACTTCAGGAGAAGTTGTGAGTTGTGAATCAAAACAGTAGTTTTAGTGAGCAAGCACTTATGCAGGGCTGTACTGGAGATAATATATTGCATTGAGGTATTGTAAAATAGTTTTTACTACTTCTTTCTGTTAAGGCAGAACTTCAGATATTGGTTACAGTAACACATACCAAGCATTTCACTTACCAGAACCTATTTTAAGTGAGGCTTACAAGAACCCATGAGACTGTTGGGGTATTTTTTGTTTTGTTTTGAATGTGTTTTAACATCTGTTAAGCTTCAGTAGTAGTGTCTTTAGAAACTGTTTAGTAGACTGCAGATAGGCAGTAAGATTCCATAGGCGTTGTTTCTTCTGTTAGAGTAATGTGCCTTTTGTGTGCCATTTCTGAGCCATTTAGATGAGCTCCTTCATTTGCAAGGAGATAATAAAGTGGGCTGTCCTACAGCTCTCTGCAGCTCTTCATTCCTTCTGAGCCCTTGATTGCCTTAAAAAGTAAGCATGGTCAAAACTAAAAGCATCCACCATCACTACTGTGCTTTTGTTAGCCTTTTCACTTTCTACCCTGTGTGTGTCTTCCACCTCTTACAGCTGGCTTCCTGCTGACTTTGGCACCAGCCCATGTAAAATTCCCAGAGGGAAAGGGTGGGGTGTGGGACAAGCCCAAAACAAAATAGAAAGGAAAAATGGGACTTTGAGGAAGGGGAATATTTCCACTTGTGCTATTTGAGCAAATCTAATAAGCTTCTGTTTTGCTTTGTTTTTGCATCAGTGTCCTCATCTGGAGCCTTGACATCTACTTCCAGTAAGGACAGAAGTGTGAGAATACAAGAAAAGAATGAAGGAGTAGAAGAAAGGCTGAGAAGTAGCTGCAGCATGTAATACAGTTGAGAGGGAATAGAGAGGATGCTCTGAGATGATATCAAGAACCTACAGAAGGAGACTGTGCTGCAAAGACATGTTTGGTGCACATCTACTGGATGTCTTGTTCTTTTGAGAATAATGTCAACACTGCAGCCTTCACATGCTGATGGATGCTAATAGATACCAGCAAGAACTGATTTTTGGTTTTTGATTACTGCACTACCAGCCACTTGCTTCCTTTTCTCACTGATTGTGCTGTTAGATGCTTCTACTTAGGATATATTCATTTTTACTTTTCATACCAGCCTGCTGCTTTTCACAGAACAAAACCAGTCTAGTGGTTTTATTTGTAGTAAATAAACTCTCTGTAAGCTTTCAAAAAGTATTCTGTGCATTTCTTACTTAGGTGAATGGTATGCAGGAGTCATGTAGCTTTGTTCCTCTAGAAATAATGCTTCCACTAGTAGTTGTGGATGTAACTTTAATGTCTGTTCTGGAGCCATTCTTCAGTTTAGCAGCATCACAGTGAGTTTATCACTACTTCTGTATATGGTTCTTGAAATGACACTGAGAGACAGCAGCTTGCTTATCCTCAGTGCTGGTGCTGCATGTTGGGTTTTGTATTTGTAGTGTTAACAAGGAAACCTTTACAGCAGTGTGGCAGGTAGCCTGTATTGACTTAAAAGCCATAAGTTATGATACCATGATCTGGCAGAAGTTATGCTGTATCTCTTGCAACAACTCTTGACCTTGCATTAGAAAGATATAGTGAGAATAGAATAGAATTAACCAAGTTGGAAAAGACCCTTGAGATCCCCACTTTGCATCTTCTTTGACTTCCTCCATTAGTATCTCTGAACTGCCTTCTGGCCTGTAAAACCACACAATTTACCTCTTACCCATGTACTGCAACCTATGGGAGAGGTGAGGCAGTGCTGAAATACCATCCAATCTATCACTCTTCATATCTGGATAGCACCATCACTTTCCATGTCTCCTTCTTTTATTTTATCTTTTTTTTTTCTCCTTTTTGTTTTGTTTTGCTTTGGGTTATTTGTTGGTGTTGTGTGTGTCTTGTCACCAGATGAAAATCAGGGTACTGAAATGCCAGCAGCAGGCTGTGTCCTGACAGCACATGTCATAATTAGTCCTATTGCTTTTATAATCAGAGCAGAGTTCACACATGTCTTTCTAGAGCTAGGAGCAGAGCTGGCATATAGCTCCCAGAGAAATGTCATTCACCCTTGGAAGTTTTGTAGCTGCTTCAGATTGATAAGGATTGCAGAACCGTTCAGCGCCCTGTCCTGGGTTGCGAAATGACATTTTGCAGCATTGGAGTTGAACTGGCCTGTTGATATTTGTCCCTGTAGAAATGTGCATTATGCACAATTTACAAACTGTCTCTGTATCTGTCCTGACCCCTGTCTTTGTAATGTTTTTACCATGGGTGTCAATGTCACCCCCATTTTGTTGTGAAGCATATTCAGGAATGCTGATGAGACTGTCGGCACCTTTTGTTGCTAACACAGTAGGGAAACAAGAGCTAAACAGTTCTGAAGTGTCATGTAGAACATGGGATGGAGAAAGTGGAGTTGTAGGTCATAGACTACAAATAACCACAGTTCTGCCAGCTGGCATGCTGCTGGGCATTTATTACATTCCCTGCAAGCCAGTAGAGAATCATCTTTCAGCTAAGTTACAGAAAGATGCATGTGCCCTGGCTCTGGCAGCCAGCTCCAGCAAAATTTGCTAGTGCAGATGAGACTGTGAAACTCACATGGCTTTGGAGCAGTATTTCTCCCTGATCTATTCATCTTTCACCTGTTTTCAGGGCCAGGAGGGGCTGTGTTTATTGCATCTACTGTTAAAATGCTGTTAGGAATCAAAGCTCTCCCATTGTAGCCATGATGACATGTTGGGATCTGTATCTGTAAAGAACTCTGCAGCCATATCACTACATTACACTGCTGTACAGTGGATTGCTGCAGACCAACACAGAGATACTTCTAGGGATGCATTAGGAAATATGGTGATCCCAAACATCTGAACTGCATCTGCTTTTCCCAGTAGGTTTGGTAGTAGGGGAAAAGTGACATGTAGGACTCCCAAAAGGCTGCAAAATGATTCAAGTTACTTAAATTATTGCTTAGTGACTTAAACAGCTATAAACACTTTGTCAAATTTCTTATTTTTTAAGCTATCTTAATTCTGTATGAAAGTACTTTTCTTGTATGGGCCATGTCCTAATCCAGTAAAGTTGTTTTGCTACTTGGAACTTCTTTGTAGTTTTCAATGGAAGTGTGAAGTAGTGAGTTTCCTGGAATTTTTCTTTAGCTATTAACTACAGCACATAGCTTTAAAAAAGGTGAGAAAGCCTGAAAAATGTGTTGACTTGTTTAGGAAACCAAAAGTCAAACAAGGCTGTAAGGCCATAGGAACCACTTTCAAGTTTAAAAAATAAAGAAGGTTTTACATAGCAAAACCAAGTTGCTGTCTGTTGCACCAAAAATACCACCTATTTCTAGGAGACAATTACAGCCTTTTGATATCTTATTCTCTAGTCTTGAAATTTTCTTTCTTGCATCCATTTTGGCACATACTGGGAGGAGCTGTGCCAACAGTGACTACAAAAAAACCCAGCACCTTTGAAATTTCACATGTGTTGGTTATGGTTTTAGGCTTTCTTTCTTATGGAGAGGTTTCTCTCTGCACATACTTTCAAGATGTTGTATTTCCTTACAGATATACCACAAATGAGACCAAAGCCACACTATGTAATAGTTAAGAAAGATGCTGAAACCAATGAGGCAATGTATTGCACAAAAGAACCTTTTATCAAGGCTCGTGTTATTGTCATTCGGTGGTTGGTGTCTTTCTGGCTTGAGCCAAAACCTCATACAGGACCTCATATTCCTGGGATGGAAGGTGAAAATGTGCCAAAGAATATTCAGGTAAAATCAAATATATATATATATATACATAAAAAGAAGTATGTTTTCCTTTTATTCCCCTTAATTGGTATGTCCATAGTGTGTAGTCCTCCAATAATTACAGCTAATGAAGAATTAAATGATTTATAAACAAATTTTCTGCCTGTGAGTTCATTTTAGAAGGACTCACTCTGATGCTGCTTTGGGTTTGGGGTGGTTTGGGTTTTGCTTTTTTAATTCTACTATTTTGGTTTTAATCAAATAGACCTAGATGTGAGGAGGAAGTTTTTCACCGTAACAGTGGTGAAGCCCTGGAATGGGTTGTCCAGGGAGGTGGTCGAGGCCCCCCGTCTGTGGAGATATTTAAGACCAGGCTGGATGAGGCTCTGGCCAGCCTGCTCTAGTGTGGGGTGTCCCTGCCCATGGCAGGGGGGTTGGAACTAGATGATCCTTGTGGTCCCTTCCAACCCTGACTGATACTATGATACCATGATAAGAAGCCTTGAAATGTGGTGATTTCTGCCCCCCCCCATTCCTGAATTCTTTGTACTGCTTTGAATTCTAGCGTTGTGTCACTTAGACTGTACTGTTTGGTGGTTGTGCTAAAGATGAGCTATGAATTCTTCATCAATTGTTGTTTCAGAGAGCAGCTGCCAGCATGGCTTCGAGGGAGGACAGCAAAAATGACAGTACTGATAAGCAGGATAAAAACGCAGAGCCAGAACAATCCCACTCTAACACGAGTACTCTAACAGAGAGAGAACCGAGTTCTTCCAGTCTCTGCAGTATTGATGAAGAGCATCTGACTGATATTGAGATTGTCCGAAAAGTGTTTTCTTCTAAAAGGAGCAATGTTAATTTTCTGACTGAGATCTTTCGACAGGTAAAGAACCCTCTTTAAAAAGCAGGAATAATGAATATTCTGTCATAAATGACCATTATGTCATGGGGTTTTTTTCAAGAGCATTTGGTAAGCAAAACATTATACAAAGAGAAATGTTCTGTCTATCCTTGGAGGTGTTTAGGAGGAGACTGGGTGGGGTGCTTGGTTGCATGGTTTAGTAGATTAGGTGGTGTTGGATGATAGGTTGGATGCAATGATCTTGAAGGTCTCTTCCAACCTGGTCTGGTCTGATCTGGTCTATCCTATTCTATCCTATCCTATTCTATCCTATTCTATTCTATCCTATCCTATCCTATCCTATCCTATCCTATCCTATCCTATCCTATCCTATCCTATCCTATCCTATCCTATCCTATCCTATCAAGAGGACACAGTCTCAGGCTGCGCCAGGGGAAGTTCATGTTGGAAGAAGTTCTATACAGAGAGAGTGATTGCCCATTGGAATGGGCTGCCCGGGGAAGTGGTGGAGTCACCATCATTGGAGGTGTTCAGGAGGAGACTTGATGGGGTGCTTGGTGCCATGGTTTAGTTGTTTAGGTGGGTTGGATTGGTTGATGGGTTGGACACAATGATCTTGAAGGTCTCTTCCAACCTGGTTTGGTTTATTCTAAATAGAAATAAAGGTTTATTCTATCCTTTCCTATCCTATTTTATTCTATCTCTTCCTATCCTATCCTATCCTATCCTATTTTATTCTATCCTATCCTTTCCTATCCTATCCTATCCTATCCTATCCTATCCTATCCTATCCTATCCTATCCTATCCTATCCTATCCTATCCTATCCTATCCAATCCTATCCTATCCTATCCATCTTGCCTTTAAGAATTAAAAAGTTAAAATCCTGAAACTTTTTCTGTGTGGAATACCTTCAGTCCTTGACTTTTCTAGTTTTATTTCTTTAATAACCAGTTCAATGACGTCTAATTTGGATTTTGCAGTTCCTCATAGCTAGGACTCTCTCATCTTTTCATACATCAGCCCTATAGCTGTTAGAGCTCCCAAGCAAACAAATGAAAATAGGCCTTCTGTGGGAGTCTGCAGCTGTTGAAGAGTAGTTTATTTAAAGAGGTAGTGTTCATGAGAGTGGGACAGATAGCTATAGAAGGTAACAGCTTCTGGTCTAAGCCTTACTGTAACTACCAAAATATTGGCTGAGCATAGTCAAAGTGGCATTCTGAAACTAGTAAACAAATTTCAGTGGAGCATATGCCAGAATATGGAATCTGTGTTTATGTTGTGAATGTGACACAATATGAAAAGATAGACTTTCTTTATGCCCTGTGCTGTAGATCAATAGATGCAGTGACTTTTCTGAATAGTAAGAAAAATTATACTTAGTTTACATGTGAGACATTAGTTGCTTTCAGCCACAGAAAAGTAAACATTTATATCTGGTATATTTGGATGGAGTGGATGTTTTTGAATGAGGCAAACATGTCAGAAGCTTTTTGATGTCCAATGTGTTGAAGAGCGTGGTCACATGAAGGAGAAGGCAGTTTCAAGGTCCAGCTTGACAGGGTACTGGGCAAGCTCATTTAAACTATGTTCTTACCCTGAAAGGTTGGACTAGATGATCCTTAAGGTCCTTTCCAACCTGGTGTTCTATGAATCATATGAATCTGTGAAGGAGATAAAGATGTTGCCTGAGTTCAGCTGCTGCTCAAGGGTTTACAGAGTCTGAGGCACTGAATGTAGAGCCTAAATTATTGATGGTCTATTTAGAAACTGTCTGTTTAGAAACTTCTTCATTCTTTTCACAAGGGACTCTGTGAGTCATTTAAATTATTTAGCTTTCATGTGCATTTACGAGATCTTTTTGTAAGTAATCATTTAGGCAGAAGCTTTCAGGGTAAGTTCATTTCTAATATGCCAGATATTTGTCATGTTCCTAAGACACTGCAGCCAAGTTACTCCAATCAGGAGGTTTCAGTTACAGTGAATGATGGGAAGATTGTAGGAAAAAAGTTTTGTGTATCACACTACAGGGTGCAAAAAAAGTTTCTGGGCTTGCAGAAGACTGTTAGACATGCTAAGTGATCGTGTGTGAATTATAAACTTGTCAGTTGAATTCTGTAGTACACACCACAGTTCATTTTAGTGTGATACTGGTATGAAATGTCTATTTCCTGAGAGAGAACATTCTTCTTGTGTCAACTGGGCACTCCTTAAAAACATGGACAGTGAGTTTTTGACATTCACACCACAGACTCCATAAAACTATGTGTTTGCCTCTTCTTTTTGTGATGCAATTAGGGCATACCTGGTAAAGTTATTTATAGTTTGTTAAAACCTGACAGGTTAAAAGTTTTGGCTCTCTGACTAGCTGTGAGTGTAGCAGACACAGAAAACCTCCTGAAGAGGGCAGTGATCAGCCATCACACTGACTTAAATGCAAGATTTTTAAACATTACCATTCTGTAGACTTTTAAAGACCTTTTTAAGGATAGTTTTTAATTAAATTTCATTTATGTAAAAGTAAGATACATGCCTACCCAGTAATGTGTCACTTGCCTTTTTCTTAGTCACTTAGGACTGATTTAACTCTACCGTTACCAAATCCTCTGAATGGGAGACCTAATAGAAACTTCTTCTCATTTGTTTTGCAGACATTTGAGAAGTGTTTGAGTCGTAATTTCAGTAGGCTAAACGTTGAGTTAGGTGTGTCCATATGGATTCACAGAGTCAGAGATTGGTTTGGGTTTTAAGAGGCCTCTAAAGGTCGTCTAGTCCAACCCCCTCAGCAGTAAGCGGGGACATCCTCAACTAGATCAGGTTGTCCAGAACCTTGTCAAGCCTCCCTTTGGATATCTCCAGGGATGGGGCCTCAGCCACCTCCCTGAGCAACCCTTTCCAATGTTCCACTGCCCTCATGGTAAAGAACTTGTTTCTAAGTCTAATTCCAATATCTTTCTTTGGCAGTGAAGTTTTCAAAGTGCTTTCTTGCCAAGTTTTCTTGGTTTTTCATGTTTTTAGTTTACAGATGAAAGTAAGCAAGGTTAGGAGGAGTTTATTTGTTAAGATCCTACAGTGGCTGTCTTTTTCCCCCCCTTAACCCTTAGAATGTGTGCATTATAGAACCCAACTTGATTTCAAGTATTGCAGCTGGTTTGATTTTGGTTTTTGTTTCTTTTTCTACTCATAGGCATTCCTGTTGCCAATATGTGAAGCAGCTGCCATGAGGAAAGTGGTAAAGGTGTATCAGGAATGGATTCAGCAAGAAGACAAGCCTTTATTTATGAAAGAACCTGAAGAAGTAATGCAGTGCACAACTATAGATTGTGATGAAAACGTTGTTGACCACAATTCATCAGAAAAAGCAAAAGAAAGAGAGGAGGTAAAATATCATTGGCTAATATTTGTACATCTTTTTGATATGCTAGTAGACAGATGAGTGTGCTCCTCAACAGGTTGTGTGTGGTTTAATTTGATGTCAAGAGTATCTGCTGGTGAAATACAGTGGTAATTAAGCAATGCATGAATGAGCTACCAATTTGATCCATTATCAGTAGATTTTTAGTATGGTTAGTTACAGTTAAATGAATGCTCAATAATAATACAGTTTTAAGGTATGGATTATAAATAATGCCAGACTTCAGCTGTGTAAAGATTATACTCACATGAAAGGATGAGGAAA
The DNA here is from genome assembly GCF_026170545.1 of Melanerpes formicivorus. Lineage (NCBI taxonomy): Eukaryota > Metazoa > Chordata > Aves > Piciformes > Picidae > Melanerpes > Melanerpes formicivorus. The sequence goes on along the minus strand of NW_027142401.1, from coordinate 4,775,062 downwards.
ATAGTAATTTCATCCAGCTACCTTAAAATCAATCCTACAAGCATCTTAAAATACAAATATATTTATCAATATAAAATATAGTTGTGTCAAGATGCATCTTAAACATTCTTTATTCTTTTAATATTCTTTTTCCCCCTTAAATGTAAACCCCAAATCTCTGGGATTTAAAACTACGTAAACATTTCCAGGAGAAAGGGATGAACTCCAGTCACGTTAGAAATTCAAAATGGGCAAGAAATGGCTGTTATGAAGACACTCTGTATAAAATGTCCAAAGCTGATACTGAAGAGCAAAATGTACGAGCTGGAGTGCAGTCAGTACTGCAGGTATGAAGTAAACTTGATATTTCACTTTGAAGCTAACAATTAAGCTCTTGTTACCAGTGCATAAAGCTCTCTTCTCCCAGCTGCATGTGGGTGGTTTTCTCTGGTTTGTGGGGGACATTTTGCATTCATTATATTAATTGTAGTGAGTCATTGATTGGACTCTGTAAATATGAGAGCAAAAAGATGCAAATATGCTTTGTAGGAAAAAAAAAGGGGGGTGGGGGTGGAAATCAGCCTTATTGTTGCTTTATCACAGAATGATAGGGGTTGGAAGGGACTTCAAAAGATCATTTAGCCCAACACCCCTGCCACAGCAAGAGCACCTAGAGTAGGTCACAGAGGAACGCATCCAAGCAGGTTTTGAATGCCTCAGGAGGAGATTCCACAACCTCTCTGGGCAGCCTGTTCCAGTGCTCTGTCACCCTCGCAGTGAAAAGGTTTCCCTTGTGTTTATCATCACATTGAGCTACCTTATGTTTAAATATGCAGCCTTTTCTGGTGGTGACATTTTCTGTTTCTGGTTGCTGTCAGTTGAACCTTATTGCTGTCTACAACTGCCTGAAGGGAGGTTGTAGCCAGGAACGGGTTGGTCTCTTCTCCCTGGCAGTCAGCACCAGAACAAGAGGACACAGTCTCAAACTGCACCAGGGGAAGTTTAGGCTTGAGGTGAGGAGAAAGTTCTTCACAGAGAGAGTTGTTAGCTGTTGGAATGTGCTGCCCAGAGAGGTGGTGGAGTCACCATCCCTGGAGGTGCCATGGTTTAGTAGTCATGAGGTGTTGGGTAATAGGTTGGACTTGATGATCTTCGCGGTCTTTTCCAACCTTATTGATTCTATGATTCAAGAGAATTGCTGAAAATACCAAAGTGCTTCTAGCCCCTAACATCCACTCTTTTCTACTTGCAGGTTTTTATAATAAATTCATCAAATATATTCTTTCTTGAACCTGCAAATGAAATCAAAGCTCTGCTGGATGAACACACTGATATGTGTAAACGCATCCTTAATATCTACCGGCACATGGTAGTCCAAGTGACTATGGACAAGAAGACATGGTAAAATGCTCATGCTTTTCTCTTAGATTACTTGTTCTAAAGAGAAGTGTGGAAATTTACTTGGGTAGTACACACAGTGGAGTGGTATTGACTGTGTGAACCAGTTTATCTAAACCAGTCAATACAGCAACTTAGTGCAGGGAAAGAGGTTGTCTGCTCTGTTAAAGCTGGTAGTAGGCACCTAGCTAGTTTCAGCCAGCTTAGCCCATAGTGAAAGAATGTATGTCCTAGGCTATACAGCCTATTGTTAAGGAGCTCCTAATTACTTTTTTTTTCCAGGGCATTTTCCTCATCTGTTGAAGTGCTAAAATATAAAAACACATATGAAGCTTCAAGGCCTCATTCAAAAATAAACATAAGTCATCAGACAAGCATGGGGAACTGTGACAATCAGATGTGGGTTGCCCTTTAGCTGGAATTGTGTACAGGAGTCTGTGTACTGTTTAACTCTTTTGTTCCTTTCCATCACTTAAGGTGCCTAGCCAGGTACAAGAGACTGCACTTCCATATTAATTCCTATTATTTCCCCCTCTCCTTTAAAAAGCTCTCTCTGATGAGGTAGTGTATTGTAAGGAAGCAGTGGTAAGGGGATTTCAAATGGCTGCTTTACTCCATTTTAACTTAACTTGCATTCTCTCAGAATGAGAGTACCTTGAGTACTGTGTCCAGTTCTGGGCCCCTCAGTTTGGGAAAGATGTTGATTTGCTAGAACGTATCCAGAGAAGGGCAACAAAGCTGGGGAGGGGTTTGGAACACAAGCCCTGTGAGGAGAGGCTGAGGGAGCTGGGATAGTTTAGCCTGGAGAAGAGGAGGCTCAGGGGTGACCTTATTGCCCTCTACAACTACCTGAAAGGTGGTTGTAGCCGGGAAGGGGTTGGTCTGTTTTCCCAGGCAACCAGCACCAGAACAAGGGGACACAGTTTCAAGCTGCACCAGGGGAGGTTTAGACTCGAGGTGAGGAGAAAGTTCTTCACCAAGCGAGTCATTCATCATTGGAATGTGCTGCCCAGGGAGGTGGTGGAGTCACCATCCCTTGAGGTGTTCAAGAGGAGATTGGACGTGGCACTTGGTGCCATGGTCTAGTCATGAGGTCTGTGTTGATAGGTTGGACTCGATGATCCTCGAGGTCTCTTCCAACCTTAGTTATACTGTGATACTGTGATAGCACTTGAATGACCTGGTGGAAGATGTTAGAGGGCAACAGGGATTTCTCACTCTCAGGTGTGAAAAGAAGATTGGAGTAATTTCTTTTGCAGCAACCAAGATAAACAGTTTGGTAATCACTGTCCTGTTTGGAGTGTGCTTGAGCAAGTCAAGCTCTGTTATTACCTTTAAAAGTATATACAGAAGTATAACAACATAGTGACTCTAAGTTTAATATTTTGCAGGGAACAGATGCTACTTGTGCTACTCAGGGTTACTGAATCTGTGCTGAAAATACCACCCCAAACTTTCTTGCAGTATCAAGGAAGGAAAAACTCCACGTTAGCTGGAAGACTTGCAGGACCTCTTTTCCAGGCAATTAAACATAAATTCACTTTAATTCAGCTTAATTTTTAGATTAGATGCAGCAACTGCTGTTGGCTGTATTGTCATCTTAAACCATTGATCATATTACCCAGATAATGTGAATGGTATGGTTTAAAGAACTGGCTACATTTATTACTTTGTCTGATATTTAAGGACACCATGACAATGGCTTTTGGGGTACTGTGAAATTAAAAATTAGCTATCCTTTAGTTGATTTGGAGTAACTGTCAGTCTGTGCAGTCTTAGCCTGCTTCCATTGCTAAAGGAGCTCAAGTCAGCACAAAATCTGTGCTGTCCATGCCTAACCAACTGAATTTTCACTCCTTACAGTAAGCTGTAGCAGATCCTTTCAAAGTTTCAGAGTGCTGTTGTGGTGGCTTATCTGTGAATAGGATCTCTTTAGCAGGGGAAAGGAAAGGATACACAGGATATAAATGTGATGAGAACTAATTGAGAAACAGTATTACAAAACTGTCAAAACTTGTGGGATCACTGAAAGGTCTTTCATGCGTCAAACCTGATGCTTCTGTCTCTTCAGGCAGAAGCACATGTTAACGTAACATTTGATAATTCATGAGAAGTCTGTGTGTACTGGTGACAAAAAGAGTGTCAGGACTGCACAGAAAGTTCAGTGGCAGTTAGAAGTTTCCTCTTAAGAAGCAACATTTAAATGTTATCTTATGTTCAGAACCCAACTTTTCTCACTTTATTCTTTTAGACTCTTATAGTAGCTTGGATCAAGGCAAATCTAAATGTGTACATCTCTCGAGAACTTTGGGATGACTTGCTGTCTGTCATGTCATCACTGACGTACTGGGAAGAGCTGGCCACTGAGTGGTCCCTGACAATGGAGACACTAACTAAAGTATTAGCTAGAAACTTGTATAGCCTGGACCTCAGTGATCTGCCATTGGATAAACTAAGTGAGCAGAAGCAGAAAAAACACAAAGGCAAAGGTAAGTCAACACTGTGTATGCATCAGTTGAATCTTAATTAGGTAATGAGATGTTGAGCATAGCATAATTTTGGTCTAGCCTTTTTAGTGTGTGTATATATATATATATATATATATATATATATATATTTGGTATATATAACTAGCTAGCAAGTGCCTTTTGCAAGCACAGTTGGAATATTGATCCTGCAATCCAATGAATGTTGTTTAAAGATGGAAAATCAGAGAATCACAGAATGTTAGGGGCTGGAAGGGACCTTGAAAGATCATCTAGACCAACCCCATTGCCAGAGCAGGATCACCTATACCAGGGCACACAGGAATGCATCCAGGTGGGTTTTGAACATCTCCAGAGAGGGAGACTCCACCACCCCCCTGGGCTGCCTCTTCCAGTGTTCTGTCACCCTCACCCTCATGTTTCCATGGAACTTCCTATACCTCAGCTTCCACCCATTGCCCCTCATCCTGTCATTGGGCATCACTGATAAGATCCTGCGTCCATGCTCTTGGCACTCACCCTTTACATATTTATAAACATTAATGAGGTCACCCCTCAGTCTCCTCCAAGCTAGAGAGCCCCAGCTCCCTCAGTCTCTCCTCCTTAGGGAGATGTTCCACTCCCTTAAACATCTTTGTGGCTCTGTGCTGGACTCTTTCAAGCAGTTCCCTGAGGTCCTTCCTCAACTGAGTGACCCAGAACTGGACATAATACTCCAGATGCAGCCTCACCAGGGCAGAGTAGAGTGGGAGGAAAACCTCTCTCAACATACTAGCCACACCCCTTCTAATACAACCCAGAATGGCATTGGCCTTCTTGGCCCCAAGAGCACACTGCCAGCTCATGGTCAACCTCCCATCCACTAGGACCTCCAGGTCCTTTTCACCTTCACTGCTCTCCAAGATGAACATAGTTTTGTTAGGGTACTAATTCATCACTAAGCCATAGTGAAGACAGGTTTTTTTGAAGTGACCTTGAGGCTATTTAAGAGGATGGTGCTGTTCATACTGTTAAAAGTATCCTGCTTTTAAACTGGTTCCTAAGCAATGCAAGAAATACTCTGTAGGACATAATATGGAGAGAAGTGCCTGCTTATAATGGTACAGTTCTGAAATTGAGAAGGACCAAGAAGTCTGTCCTTCTGGACAGAGGGCTGAATTGAGAGTTGCAAAGCCTGCATTCTCTTCCCAGATCAGAGACTTTCTTCATGTAACAATAAGCAATCGTGTGAGTGGCAATACTGCTCTCCTTGAAAAAGTACTTTGAGATCTGACAGTAAGAGGCAGGATTATACTTAGAATGAGTAATAAAAATGGCAGAAAAAGTTCTTACCAGTGAGAAGTAATCTGTGTGGATTTCCTCTCTTAGAGGATATTCCTGTTGTCTGGTTTTGCTTGTTTCTTATGCTTTCAAATCTCTCATCTTGGGAAGAGCCATTATTAACATTTCCATTTTGTCCTTCTAGTGTGTGACAACTGGACAAAAATACTGTAGCTGATCATGAGAGGTTGTTAAAGACCATGCATTTTTGTTTTCCTGTACTTTACAGCTTTTTTTCTTGCAAAAGACACTGTTTAATAAAAAGAAAGAAGAACTCTTATGTGGAACAAAAACTTACCTAGTTCTTGAAATACAGGCTTGAAAAGCTTTGAATCATCTCTATTACACATACTGAGCCACATGAAAAAAGCTTAGAATAGCCTTCATAATGGACTTTCAGAGAAAGCCTCCATTATTAGATGTGCATTGCAGAGTTAATAAAGCACTAAATATAATTCAATTTATGCCAGATTTCTTTGGTCTTGACCATTTGCTAATGCTAATGAACATGTGCTAGGGCTCACCTCCTCACACGGTGCCCTTTTACTGATTGTAATAGTTTATCAAGTATAATTTTGGATTATATGAATCATAGAATCAATAAGGTTGGAAAAGACCGCAAAGATCATCAAGTCCAACCTGTCATCTGAGACCTCATGACTACTAAACCATGGCACCAAGTGCCACATCCGGTCCCCTCTGGAGCATCTCCAGGGCCGGTGACTCCACCACTTCCCTGGGCAGCACATTCCAATGGCTAACAACTCTCTCTGTGAAGAACTTTCTCCTCACCATGAGCCTAAACCTCCCCTGGCACAGCTTGAGACTGTGTCCTCTTGTTCTGGTGCTAGTTGCCTGGGAGAAGAGACTAATTCCCTCCTGGCCACAACCTCCCTTCAGTAGTTGCAGACAGCAATAAAATCTCCCCTGAGCCTCCTCTTCTCCAGGATATGAATTTAGTGTGGGTAAGAAAATACATTGCAAATATTCTTTAGCTCATTTTGGGTTTACATACAGTTATTTTGATAGTTCCAGAGGTGGTGGAGTCACTGGATGAGGCACTTGGTGCCATGGTTGATTTGATTAGATGATGTTGGGTAATAGGTTGGACTTGATGATCTCAAAGGTCTTTTTCAACCTGGTTTAGCCTATCCCATCCTATCCCATCCCATCCCATCCCATCCCATCCCATCCCATCCCATCCCATCCCATCCCATCCCATCCCATCCCATCCCCATCCCCATCCCATCCCATCCCATCCCTCATGTGAGCTTTACCTACTTCAATATAAATGTCAAATCTGAATTTGTTCTATCTGTCTTTCATCTTAGTGTAGTATTTCTTTGTCAGTGTCCACTCAGCCCATCATCCCTTTCTTTTTCTTTTTGCTTTTGCATTTTAGGTTAAAATATTTTACTATCTTTATTTCCTGGTCCTCAAATGTCACAAAATTATTTGGGAAAAATCCAGCAATATTAATGATTTGTAATGTATGATTTTGTGTGCCTTATCTAATAGGAACAGGAAACAAAACCTTTTCTCTAGTTACACATTTTATTAGGCTACAACTCCTTTAAACCCCGTTTTCTTGTGATTTTGCACTTGATTGGTCAGGAAAGAAACTCACAGTTGCTTAATAGCATAACATTTCTGAAGAAGTTGAGTATCCTGCAGAGTTAATGCTGACTGACTAGTTTCATATTCTCAAATCCCAGTACTGAGCTGTTTAGCTTTGATAACTTACTCTGTCTAGCTTCAAAACCCTTTGAGAGAACACAACTGCAAATACGTGGTGATGATACCAGAATAGAAGTGAACAGATTTGCAATTCTGGTTTTGCAGGAGTTGGGCATGAATTCCCCAAATCTTCTGTTGATAAGTCCTTTTCTAGAGGCTGGAGTCGTGATCAGCCTGGGCAAGCACCAATGAGACAGCGCAGTGCTACCACCACCGGCTCTCCAGGAACAGAGAAAGCGAGAAGCATAGTCCGGCAGAAAACAGTTGGTACGTATCTGTAACAGCTGATGCAGCTGACATTTGGGAGAGGAAAGGGAATTCCTAACTGACTTCTGTAGCAGCTTGGAAGGCTTCTTTCCACAACAGTATCCTGTCTGTAATGATTAGTTAAATGTGTAAATGATGAAGCTTTAATAGCTTATGGTTACTAGAATTATAGTTACTGCAAATGAAAGCAGTGCAGTCGAGCACTAATGAGTTTGATTACATGCTGAAGCTGGATGGCAGAAGTAATACTGTTGTATGTACATGGAAAATAATAAAGCAATGGCGTGGATGGATGGGTAATAGAAGTCTTTTTAAGTGTGTGTTTTTCTAAAGTTTGTATCAACTAGGTTGAGTATTTTCCAGCTGTGCAAAGAGAAGTGTGAGCAATATGCATAGTTTATAAAATGTGTTCTTCTACTGTGCCCTGAACCTTCCATTAATGAAGGATTGGCATTGAGTGTGCAATTCTCCGCTTCTGAAGCTGTCTATATTTCAACCAACTTACTTGGAGATACTGCAGATTCTAACACAGACTTCCTGTGTTAGAAATGAGTGATGCTGAGCAGTGGTTTAGCTGGATTGCTCAAAAGAAGACTCATGCTGGTATGATTTGCTCAGAGTATCATAACATAAACTGGACTACAAATTTCTCTACTCTTTTGTCTCTTCTTGATGATCTTGGCTGTCCCTTATGTGAAGGAGTATTAGCTGATTTCACTTTTTATTTGAAAGAAGAACCTTTTAAGGAATACTCTCTCTGTAGTAGTAGTGATGGCTTCAGTCATTGTGCGTGTCATTGCTTCGCTGATACTTCTTGGAAGCAAGTATATTCTGACATAGTTTTATAGACTACTCTTGCATATTGGCAGTTGAATATATAACTGTGTTAGCTTTTCAGAAACTGACATTTTCTTTCTTCTCCCAAAACTATTTGCAGGTTTGTTTCAAGGCACAGTTTAGCCAAATGATTTGATATGAATAGTCTTCAAAATTCTCCATTAAAAAAATAATGTTTTCTCCTAAGGCTTCTGTTAGTGTGGGAGAGTTAATTGTTCTATTAGCAGTACAGACATGTGAGAAAATGAAGTCACTACTCTAAAATGAATTTTTTTTTAATGCATTCAGATGCTGCATGAGTTTTCCCTGTATTTCTTGCTGACAGCACCTTATTTGACTAAAGTTTTCCTTAGGGATCACAGATAGTTTAAATGTCATTTCTGCCTCGCTGGAGGTAGTCTGTGATTAGCCGTTGCATTGGTCTTGTTTTAAATCTTAATTGTCTTAACAAGGTAAAGCTCATGTTAAAATTTCTCCTTCCCAGATTGTTACCATGTCAGATATTCTGTCAGAGGGTTATGTTGTTTGCTCAGTTTATTAATGGTTTTGTTTTGCTGCTGTTTGAAAGATGACTATTTATATGTTGTTAGCCCTAAACTGATTGAAATTTATCCTAATCAAGCTACACGTTGACCTGGTTAGCGGCAAACTAATCTGATTTTAGTTTTGCTGTACTTTAGCTTCCATGGTTTTGTTCCTTTCCTCTAATTGCCTTATGTATATGATTATTAATAAGCCCTTTGTATTACTGAACCAGTTAAAATTTCAGCATTGTTCGTATCGTAGAATACCATCTGTGGACAAGCATCACAGCATTAGTAGGGTAATGTTGAAAGATAAAAAGCCTAAAAAGAGTTGGCAAAGCCAGAATTCTAAACTGTTCAGTTTTGTTAATGAAGAATATGTTGGAAAAGCATATGTTTTAACTGTCTGCAAACAGTTGCTTGTTTTTGTCTGTCAGGTCTGCTAAGAGAGAGCTATTTGGATGCTTCTTTATTTGTTTCAGTTTATAGTTACAATAATTAAAGTTTTCTGTAGGCTATTTCACTGGTCAGGTCTTCTCCTTTAGTTTAATTGTAGTTCCACAAGCTAAGTCTGGAACTAAGACTTCAGATAATCTGCATGGTACCTGAAATGTGGTATATTTTGTGATTGCAAGTGATATGCTCTGTATCTGAGTTAGGGGGGGAATGTGCATGTTGGATATTTTATAGGAAGAAAAAGCTGGGGTTTCTTTTTCATCCCTTTTGTGTTGTACACATTTTGTGTACCTCTGTGCACCACTCTTTTTTGAGCCATCCTCATGCCAGCACATATTTATTGCTGCACCAAATTTGTGTGTGTGTGTGTGTGTTACTCAGATAAAAATCACAGCTTTTCCTATATGCAGTGTGAACATTTTTAGCCTGAACTTATGTAAAGTATTTTTTTTTGGAAAGGGCCTTTAAACATGATATGCATATGGGTTGAAAAATCTTCTGTAGGGCTAGATAAAGAATTTATGGCTTAGGCAGCAGATTCTAGTCCTATTAAAATAACAGATTGGAAAGGATTTACTAATCTGTTGTTCTACTTTTGTCTATAGACAACAGTGGAAGGTTATAAACTGTTAAATATGTAGCCCACATTGTTTCTACTTAACTACTTAATCAAATGTGACACATCTTATTAAAAAGATAAATAATTCACTGAGATCACATTTTCCTTGTACGACATCTCATTGCTTTCAATACACTGCCCCTGTCTTTCAGAAGTTTTTCTTGCATTTCCACCTTCCAAACTTTAAGTATCAATGCTAGCAACAGTCTGTTATGGTGGAAAAGGTCCAGTGGAATTACAAGGCACCCTTTAGGTCAAGATTTGTAATCAACACATTAACCAGTCTCAAAAACTTGGTTCACTTAGAATCATTTAGGTTAGAAAAGCCCTTTAAGATTTATTCTGTGGCTTGTTTTTTATTTTCCTTCTCTTGCCTACATTCATTTTAAGATGCACAGTGATGAATGTAATGCATCTGTCACTGTATCCTGAATTTTATTACTCTCAAACCAAGAGATGTTACAAGCCTTTCAAATAATAGCCTTTAAAAAAAATTGATTTCTGTCTTATAAACTAAATTTAATAGAGAATGGCACCAGTCTTAAAATGTCTGTCTTTTAAATTGGTTTTTTTTGGGTTGGTTTTTTTTTATTTCCAAACTGATGTTGACTCCACTTAAGTTGTGCTGCATTTGTCAAATGTGTTTTCTGCTCTGTGTACATTGACCTACCCAAGTTACCTGCATGCTGCTGGTAGGGACAATTCTTTAAGCTGATTTAGAAGCATGATGCGCTCAGCCTTCACTGCACCCCATTTGTGTACTTCTGATTCCCATGCAGATCAGGAGCAGGAAGATTCTAAGCTGTATTCCATATTGTTTTGAAAACATACAGAGAAAAGTTCAGAGAGTGGTTAAATATTGCGCTGACAATATTTCAGTTAAGACACACTGAAGTTTCCTTAAAATAAGTTTATCAGGAGCCATTTTAAAAGAAGTTGTCAAATTTGCAACAGTTTGGAAAGGCAGCTGCTCAGTACAGTAGATGCTACTTGTTGAAGAAATTCACGTGTACTTTGAGAGTGAGTGCAGTGTGAATTCTTGCTGTGTCTTGCTGTGACGAAGGAAAAAAGCATCATGAAAACTCACTTCAAGTCTGTTTAAAAAGCTGCAGATGCAACCTTGATCCTGATGCCACAATTCTTATGTAAGTTTACCATTCTCTAGGGCTGTTGGCACGATGTGAGAGAGGCTGAATTAGGGTCAGGTTAGCAAGATTTATCCAGTATTTATTAAAAGCTAGACCCTATGAATAAGAAACAATTCAATGCTTACTGTTGTCAAACCATTTCACTTCAGTCGTTTCATTTCTAATGTGGAACTATAACAAGTTGTGTCACAAATTTTTCCACACAGAACTGGTCATTTTCTCCACATGCATTTGAATCTCTTTTGGAGAGTCATGAATTCCAGAGTATGGGTATGTGTAAAATTCAGAGATGCTTTCTCAGGAGTAAACCAAAGGAAAGTAGCAAAATGCACATGTAGTGTAAGTTGCTTTTTATGTTAAAAGATTTTTTGAGTTCCGAGTGCCTGCGGAGTAACTTGAACTTTTGATTTTTCAACCCTGATGCAGTGGGAGCAAAAGTGTTAATTAGTTTCTTGATTTTTTTTGAATGCAAAAATCTTGGTAATCATCATAATAAAGGCATGGTTGGTGCTTTACATAAAAGTTAAAAACTCAGAATGTCTTATGTGTCCACTGATTTTTGTTTTTTTTCTTTCTTACAGCTCTGCCAATATCTGCCGTGCTGAAATGTTTTAATTTTTGAATTTTCTTCCTTTTTATCTTTGTTTTCTCTGTTGCTGCTTTCTCTGTGACACAAGCCTTTCATTATAGTCACTCTTCTTTTTTCCTTCCCCACTTCTTTCTTTTCCTTTTTAAAGCCATGAGAAGCCGATCCATTGGTGAATGTGCTCTGCCATCGGCCTATATACGCAGTGCTAAAAGTGCTCCTGTTCTGATCCATACTTCCAAACCCTTCTTGCCTGATATTGTTCTCACTCCCCTTTCTGATGAGCTTTCAGGTAGTGCCACCTCTGCTAATTTCTGCACCCCCTTTATCACTTTTTAAAACCTTCTGCTTTCAAATTCTGCTAAACCATTAAACTTTTCAAAGTAAAAATAAATACTTGGGGGATGGGGGGGAGAGGGGAAGAGATTAAGAATGGATATTTTGAGTTATATAAAATACCATGCTATTTTGCAATTCACTCTGGAACTGTTAGAAGTTAGTGCTGTGCCAATGTTTACTACCATAAAAGTGAAAATTAGAGAATTTTATTATTTTTTTACCCCCCCCAATTTACTGGTAAGCAGTAATATGGCATCTGTCTACCAGAGAGTACAACTAATCTAAAGGTTTTTATCTGTGATGAGGGGAGGGAGGGAAAGAAAGAGCATTTGTCATGTGCATCTTTATGCGCATTTAATTTGGTGTCACAGGTGTTGTGTGGACAGCCACCATAATTGACATGCTTTAGCTCCCATGAAAAAAAGGATGTCTCAAGTATATGATATCATATTAAACACTTTACAGCCTGCCTGGGTTGGCATAATACATAGAAACATTATGCAGTTTGGAATTCTGAAGTGCTACATTCTGGCGGTGTTTTCTAAATGGTCTATTGGGTTTTTACAGAGTTGTAGTTTTCCTCAATATTATTTGGTCCAGCAAGAGTGGTTGGCTGTAAGTTAGACAGTAGGTTGCTTTGGATCATTTTCTTTGAACAAATAGGTTCAACAGTTAGATTAGCACATAGGTGTTTAAGACCAGGCTGGACGAGGCTCTGTCCAGCCTGATCTAGTGTGGGGTGTCCCTGCCCATGGCAGGGGGGTTGGAACTAGATGATCCTTGTGGTCCCTTCCAACCCTGACTGATACTATGATACTATCTTAAGGCTACATACATATGACTTTGCAGGTAATGTTTTTTGGGGTTTGGGTTTTGTTGGTTGGTTGGTTGTTTTTTTCCCCTCCACTTATTACTCAGGTGTAAATTGGTAGTGTATGGAATTAAAAGGCCTACAGTTACATTATGCCTTTGTTTCAGTGAGTGGAAAAAAGATGACACAGTGGCAGGACTCTATATAGAGTCAAAACTGTGTACAAATTTAAGCATTTAGTGGCAGTAATTATTTATTAGCAGGTGTTTTTCCCCTCTGTCTCTCCAGCCTGGCTTTGTTACCCAAGAAATATCATGAACTGTGTTTTCATAATGGTTTTTTTATGTGTTCAAAAATTAAGTCGTCTTTTGTGAAACAGAAGCTTGGTACCTTAGTATTCAGTCCCAAAATGTAAATGGAGAATTAGGGAAGTTCAGGGAACCACTCTAAAGAGACCAGACTTTCACAATAAAAAAAAATCATAAAATACATGAATGCAAAAAAATCTTTACACCACAAAGGATAATCAAGTGCAAATTGTATGTAGCAAATTAATGAATGTATGACTGCAAAGGATATCTCCTCTGAAATATAAATGATTAGAACTTAGAAAAGATTTTTTGGATAAGAATGATACATGAACAACCTTTTAGTAAAAAGATCTTACCAGACCATGATGTTGTTGGAAACAGTTCTTAATGAAGATCTTGAGCTGCAGAAGGAAGTGAGCTTTCACAGTGAACTATTATTTTGTCATATAGTCACTGTTACTTAATTATCCTGTCTTAATGAAGGCCAAAGTGCTTTTACAGTCTACTTTATCATCTGTGATTCTGAAGAGTCCTGACTTGTATCTTCTGCTGTGTCCTAAACCTGGTGGCTTTCTTGCTGTCATCCTTTCTGTTGATGCTCATCCAATACCAAAACTGTGTGAGCAGTGGAATTCTTAAAAGTGAAATGATTTTCCCGACCCTTACACTTCTAATGTCGAAGTGTAGTCCTAGATGCTCTCTCCTCAAACAAATGGGTGTCCAAAGAGCCTCATGATGTGTCCAAGGGTCTTGAATAGTGCCAGACTAAATAGCTGTAGTGAGGAAAAGCAAGCCATTAGGATGTGGATGGGAAGGTAGCACAGTAAAGGAGAAACTTTCCACCGGATCAGAGTGTGCTTTGCTCTTTTAATTTTCTGTGGGTTTTTTATTGCACTCTCTCTCTTTCTTTCCTTTTTATTGTTTAACCACAAAGCTTTATCATTTTCCCTGGCTTTTCTTCTTAACAGTAAATATATTCTTCTCCTAAAACCTTCTGTGTCTAGAAGCACAAGATGTAATTTGAGAAATAATAGTGTGTCATAAGTGGACTTTTAAGTAATTAATTGTGTTTAGGTAGCTGTCAAAGGCCTTCCTCTTATTTTGTGATTATATAAATATCCCTCTTATCCAAACTGACTTTCAGATCCATGTTAGTAAAAAAAAAAAAAATAAAAATAGGATGCCCTGATCTCCTATAGTGTAGAATAGAATAGAATAAACCAGGTTGGAAGAGACCTTCAAGATCATCATGTCCAACCTATCATCCAACACCACCTAATCAACTAAACCATGGCACCGAGCACCCTATTTAGTCTCCTTCTGAACACCTCCAGTGATGGTGACTCCACCACCTCCTCAGGCAGCCCATTACCAATGGGCAATCACTCTCTCTGTGTAAAACTTCCTCCTAACCTCCAGCCTAAACCTCCCCTGGTGCAGCCTGAGACTGTGTCTTCTTGCTCTGGTGCTGGTTGCCTGGGAGAAGAGACCAACCTCTGCCTGTCTACAACCCCCCTTCAGGTAGTTGTAGAGAGCAATAAGGTCACCCCTGAGCCTTCTCTTCTCCAGGCTAAGCAGCCCCAACTCCCTCAGTCTCTCCTCTTAGGGCTTCTGTTCCCAGCCCCTCTCCAACTTTGTTGCCCTTTTTAGCTGTGAAACTCCTGGCTGAACACTGAACACTCCTGTATCTTGACAGATAGTCTGAAAGAAAGCATTCATGACAAAATCTTTGCCTTATGTACATGACGGTATAATAGTTTTCAAGAATAAAGCAGAACACTCCACTGTAATTTGCTATTTCCATAATGTTTCTGCCTGAAGATCAGGGAGCCAGTTGAAATTTATTGCAAGATCTGAGGCATGTAGCATCTTACAGGATCCTTTTCCTAGGACTGCAATTCCTTCATATGGTTTCTTAGTTACACCGTATTTCCACGTACAGAATATTTGCAACTTTTTAAATAGGATCCAAGAAGTGGGCATCTATGCTTTTTGTGTTTTGTTGAAATGATTTGGTACAGTGCAATTGTTGCAAATATGCTGTATAGCTGAAAGGCACTATTAACCTGCCAGAATCATAGCAAATGCAGTCTGACACATTTCATAGAATCGTGGAATGGTTTGGGTTGGAAGGGACCTCTATGGATCATCTAGTCCAACCCCATCCTGCAGTCAGCAGGAACATCCTCAACTAAGTCAGTTGCCCAGAGCCCTGTCAAGCCTTGCCTTGAGTATCTCCAGGGATAGTGCCTCAACTACCTCCCTGGCAACCTCTTTCAGTGCTCCACCACCCATTTAGAGGGTATCTATCAATCCAACCCTTCATTCCTGTAACTGTTGAGGATTTTCAGGTACAAGACTGCCTATAAATAAAAGTTTCAGTAAGATGTAGGCAAGATTGCTGGAAGCAATGGGCCACAACAGCAGACTAATTAGTTGCAGGTGAAAGATCTTTCCTTATTCCCTGGGACTGTAAGAATCAAAGGAAGTATTAACATGAAAGGGAGATCTCTATTAGGCCTTTATAACCTTGCTCCCTAATCAGTAAGTAATTGTTAAAATTAAATATAGTGTCAGTATGGTTGTAATTAATCCCAGAAACTCACAGAATGATTGCTCTCTTCTAAAATTCAAATTAAAAGATGAGAAGTAAAATAGCTTATTTTTTCCTCTGCTTTTCTAACTGACTTCCTATCACTGAGTGCAGTCCTGTCCCACTGCTGTACGATGACCTTGCCAGAATGTCTGTCAGTTTGTATTTTAGCGTGTTTGTCTCCCACTTGATGCTGAGAAACTACCTTTTCTTTCTGCCTTCCCACAGAAAAAAGAGAAGTGAGGGTGATTTAAGTGAAGTTGAGATGGAAATTGGTAGTTCCAGCCAGTCTCACCCAATCTCTTCCTCACTGTAGCATATGAGGAACCAGGCCAGCGTTTATCTTAAGCGTGTGTCAGGCACGCAGCCTTTGGGAGCACAGTGGCAATGTAGTTAGGGAAAATTCCTGTAGAGTTAGCTGATGGTGTCCCAGTTTGACTGTATACCTGTGAGCAAGGGTGAGCCCTGGTTGTGAAGGAACTGTTCTGTGGTTTTAGACATTGTATTTTCAGTGCTGTCCTTTACTGTCCTTAATTTCTTCCTCTGGTCTAGAAAAGAGAAATCCCTATTGGCAGAAGCACTACACATTGTTGGAAAATGTTTTTTCTGTACTTGTATGTGCTAGTCATGTTTATCTGAGCACCTAAAATTGATTCTGGATCAACATTGAAAGAAATCTAGCTGAATTTGTTTCAATGTGTGGAGCTGCTTGGCGTGCTTTTGGAGTTGTACATCCAGTAATGTTTAATGTCCTGTAAAGTCATAACAGCTGCATGCATGCACAGTATGCAATCCTCAGGCTGCTGCTTTAGATAAGCTTGAGTTTATAAGAGGTATGAAAGATGCACATTGAGGGCTCAAGATGAGATCGATGTAGTTACATGTATTATTCTCATATATGACATCACCATACACGTTTCCTATGCTTCTTTCTTTGTGGCTGTAAGGAATACCTTTGAGACTGTATAAGCATAACCTGTGTTAGTCTCTGCCTAATTCAATAGAATGTTTCATAGAATGACTTAGGTTGGAAGGGACCTTAGAGATCATCTACCCCAACCTCCCTGCTGTGGGCAGGGATGCCTCTCAACTAGATTTGGCTTCTCAAGGCCTCATCCAACCTGGTCTTGAACACCCTCAGGGAGGAGGCACAACCTCTCTGAGCAGCCTATTTCAGAGTCCCACCACCCTTGTATTGAAGAACTTCTTCCTAAAATCCAGTCTAAATCTACTCTCCCTCAGCTTAAGACCATTCCCCCTTGTCCTATTGCTTTATACCCTGATGAAAAGTCCCTCTCCAGCCTTCCTGGAGGATCCCTTCGGTTATTGGAAGGCAGCTATTAAGTGGAGTCTTCTCTACACTGAACAACCCCAGCTCTCTCAACCTGTCCTTCTGTCCTTATGGCAGAGGGGATCCAGCCCTTGGATCGCTTTTGTGGCTCCACCAGCTCTGTGTCCTTGTGCTGGGGACACTAGAACTGCAGTATTTGAGGTGGGGCCTCACAAGTAAAAGGGCACAATCCCCTCTGTTGACCTGCTGGTCACAGTAGAGAAAGGCACCATTCAATTCAAAGGGTATTAATTCATAGAGTTCAGTTGAGCAAGAGCAATAATGAGAATTTAGTTGCTGATTAAAGCTGAAGAGAGAAGAAAGTGATAACGATTTGGGTTGTATCTGATGATTTTCAGCTCATCTGTACTTTCTGAAATAGCTTGGATGTCTATTCTCTTTTTCCAGTACAAACCTCTTTGTTTCCTGTCTAATAGCTTTACAGCTCAGTAAATTTTGTGTCAGGACAAACTTTCTTTTTAATTCTAACTTCTGAAAAATCAAGCATGCAGATACCACTGCTCATCCTCTTCTGACATACATATTTAATTAAGTAGAGCTGCATCTCATTCCTCCAGTTTATATGCTTTGCTCAGGAGGAAAATAGGAAGAAATTCAGTTCAAACTCTTAATGTTCTCAGAAAAAATTTACAGACTTCTATGATGACTGCAGACTATTAAATATTACTGAAATAGGTATAGAGATCCAGGAAGTAATGATTTTAAATGCTTTTAAATTAATTCAAGGTAGTTTCTTTATTTGGGCAGTAGCACATCAGATTTCAGGGAGGGAGAGGGGCTTAAATTTTGTGCTGATTTTGATTCAGTTCCCTATTGCACTCCTGAGGATAAACTCTCTAGAAAATGCAATAAGGTGAGTCTGTTTATTGTGGCAAGGAGCACTTGCTGGTGTTCATTTGAGCTCTTTGTTGTTATTCCTGACTTTAAAAACACATCCACAAGTTCTTAAGTGGTAAGTAGTTAAAAATAAATCTGGGGAATAAAGATTATATCAAAAAGAAAATTGAGAAAGCTCTTTTTACCTTACTGTTTAAGTGCCTATCCCATAAAAAGACTGCAAAGGATAGCAAAACTTCTTGCAGTTAGTGGAGCTGTCTGTAAGAGGCAGTTAGTCTTGCCTACAATGATGGTTTGACAGTGTAAGGTCTTCCTAAAACAGAACAGGAAATCTGAAGAGAGTCATGAAAATTCTTTGTTTTGGTGGATGATGTGGACTGAAGATACTTCTGTACCGTTCCTAAACGATCCATGTTGGAACTGCAGCTTTCATTGCAGTTCACTATGTTGTGTACTAACGTGAACGTAGTAGCAGTCTCAGCAGAGACAAGGAAGCGCTGACTTTAACGGTCATAACAGATGTTCTGATCTTTCAGAACAAAAGTGGGTTTACTCTAACTGTTGTGAAGCTCTTTCAGGATGTTTTTCAGTAGCAGAGTCCTTTAATGTGGTAATTCTCATAAATGTCACATTTGCTTGAGGAAATCTGGAAGAAGTGGGGGTGGTAAGCCTCCATTAAGTATTTAGCTTTGCATTTTGAAGATGAGAGACGAAACATCTTTCTAGGGTAAAAGGCTTTCTCTCTATCCATGATGTATAGTCATCTTTTCTGTATAGGGCCTGTTCTTCCCTCTCATTTAGGCACACACTCTCTTCCTTATGCCATAATATCCATAACCGTATGATAATGTTCTTTCTGATATTTCAGTAGTTTATATATACTCATACAAATAATAGTTTGCCGATTCAATAAGTGATTCCAACTTCCCAGAAAACCTGTTCTTTGTGGAGTTGTGCATTTCTCTGAAGATGAAAATTTCATGAAGGGTGTTACTGTTAAGCTAATCTGTATTCCAGGTAACCATTTGCTGAACAGGCTAGCTGGAATAATACTGAATTATTGAATTTATTGGCACAGCCCTAGCTTTAACTGTATTTCCAAATGTTCCATGGTCTCACTGTTTGTTCTCATGCATGTTAACATTTAAAACCGTGTTCTGATGGTCTAACTCATTTATACTACATTCTGTACTGGATATTATGTGCGTGTGTTTTTAACATTCTAGTACTGGAAAAAGTGCTTTTTGTTGTACTTAAGAAAATAAGGCTCTGGACTTTCCTGGCTTTTAAAGTCGTGTAATTAGGATATAACAGTAAATAAATACTGCTTCTGTATAAATTCTAGTGCATGTTACATATACTTTTTTCCTACAGACATTGACGATGCTCAAATTCTTCCACGTCCACCTCGAGTCAGACATTTTTCACAGAGTGAGGATGCTCCAAGTGAAGTTTTTGGTGCATTAAATGAGGAGCAACCACTGCCAAGAAGCAGCAGCACCTCTGACATCCTGGAACCATTCGCAGTTGAACGAGCCAAAGGTGCAGTTCCTGTCATTGACAGTTCATCCCATCACGCTCCGAGCTTACAGAGTTCCACTGAGACCTCTTCAATGCATAGATCCACTGAAAGCCATATCACTGATACAAATAGCAGAGAATCCTCCTTGGAAGTTGGGGATAGTATTTATGACCATCTTTGTCATTTAATAGGGCCGGTAGAATTTGCAAACACAGCCTTTGAACAAAGCCAATATGTTGACCTTGAAGGTGAAGATGATCTCCTTTCCTCTCTGAGAGAATATCTTAAAGAAAAAGAAGAACTTTGCGGTAACTTTGAGATAGATAAATGTGAGGCTTCTGCTCACGAAGTTGATACATCAGTAAATAGGAATGATAGATTTCCACTGGATGGATTAGAAAATAGAGATCAGACTGGTCAATGCACAAATAGCACCACTGTTACAGAAAGAGCTGATAACACAGAGCTGTACCTAGAACAAAACCAAAGCGGCTTTATAACTAACATTGCACCTACTCAAGTAGACGTTTTTACAAGAAATGAAGTGCTTGATAAAGCCAGCCTCTTAAATATTGATAAACAGTATGAAAGCCTGCCTAATCATGGGTCAAGTAGTCCTAGCAGCAAAGAAGGGAAGAGACACCTGTACAGGCAAGCAGCTACTGAAGCTGATGTAGATTTAGTTGTGGAAGCAGCAGTAGCTGAACAGCCTAAAAGTGCCCAGTTTAACGAAAAAGTCAGCAACTCACGTGTTACACAGGCAAAGAAAATTCTTCCTAAAGCACAAACTAATCCTCAGATGCCTCACATCACAGGCATAAGCAAACTGTCACCAACTAAAAGGAGTATATCTGAAACTGTAACTCATAGGGCTAAAATCATGAAAATAACAACTAAGAAAAGAAATAGTGTTCATGTTACTTTTAGGCCATCTACAGAATCGGTTCAATTTTACAATCCTCTTGAGAGCAAAGAGGCCGCTTGGAAAGCAAGACTTCGTAAACTTGGTGGCTTCAGTAGTAGTGGGAGTGGTGGCAACAACAGCAGTACCAGTGCAAGCACCAATCCACCACCTGTCGCAGAGCTGGTTAGACCTGGAATGTATAGACCTCTAGAGGCAATCAGTGCTGCTTCAGCTGGCAGCAAGCAAATTAAGGAATCTACAGAAACTCCAGCAGCCATGTTGCAAAAAGACGGTATCGCAGTTAATCAGTTCCATAACCGTAGTGCCTTTAGAGCGTCAGGTCAGGAGTCAGCACAACAGCAGGGCTCCCTGGGTGGTGTTTATAAAACTGTTGTACATGCTCTTTCGAAGCCGAAGGCAAATGTTTCCCCACAGAGGCAGAACAGAATGCCAGCAGAGGCTCCACTGAGGGATCTGTACAGTCATGTAATGGGCTATTTTGGAAGGAAAGCTGCAGGTGAGCACTAACAGTGTGCAGAGCGCAAAAGGAGAAAAGCAGCACCAGTTTGGCTTAATGCAACTGAAGCAAGCTCTGATAAGCAATCAAAAGGCTTTGGGATGATCACTGCTTTCCCTATTCGGTTATGCATGCGCCTACAGCCAGCTGATTTTTCTCCCAGCATAAGTTACTTTTTACATACTTTAAATTACTAATTCCCCTTTTCAAGATATTTAGTTGAACCTCTTTGCTGCTGAAGACCATCAGGTTAGGGAAGAGGAAGAGACAATAAATGACCTAATAAAGGATTAAGCCTTGAGAGTTTTGAATTTTTGTCTGCCATGCAAAGCCTTAAAATTCATCTTGCTGAATGATTGGCATCTGCATATTTTATCAGAATATGCTATTTCCCTTTGAGTTTAGTTTGTCAAAAGGACCTGGCTCTTGACCAGCTATGTTGAACTAATTTTAGTTCTGGTTCATTTAGTGTGTTTTCTTCTTCCTCCTCTTCCTCCTTCTCCAAAACAAACAAAAAAAACAGCCCTTAAATTTACCTTTGGAGGTCAGTTTAGATGACTTTACAAAGACAGTCTGAAACAAATCTATTGCTGGAGTGATGCCATTACAGCAGTTCTCCGTGAGTCTAATCGTAAGGTTTTGTTTGAGTCTTTTTCAAAACATGCTGTAGAGGTTGTTCTGTATTCATTCATTGACATGGATGCAGTTACATCTTGGCAACATCTTTCATTGCTTTCTTTTTTTTCTTGGACTCACGGATGTTCACAAAGGTCTCATGATAGTCTTTCTCCTGCTACCTATGAGACCTCTGTGGACTGATCCAAAAAGAAGACTGTCTCATTCTAATGTCTATTGTCTTAGTTCACGTCACCTTAAAAGAACAATAAATTAACTTTCAGCAGTAATGTAGGTTTTCTTTTTCCCCATTGTTATGCTGGCATGATTAACAGAGGATTCTGTACTGCATCCTGCATCAAGATGTTAATGCCACCTGAGGGCACTCTTTGTAAGCATAGTACCACAAAAGCGTGACTGTCACGGGTCTCAAAAGCAATTTGCATCCCTGCAGACTCTAGACCTCTGATAAAGAGATCTCTAGAAAGCACTGATTTTAAAAGTACCATTTATTTTAAATCTGTGACACTTAACAGAGCCTCATTATTAGAATAAGCAACATTGTGGAAAAATCATTGTAGAGAACTGAAATAACTTGGAAGATTTTAAAGGTAAAGATTATGAAGTGAGGTCTAACAGCGACAGTTAAATATAACACTGATAAATGAGCGAACTGAATTAATTGTTCATAACCGTTGACCATCCAGACTTTGAATTTTCATTCCATGTGCTAGCATGTAATTTAATTACATAACATTCTCCTTGCACTATTTATACTAACTGTATACAGTGCCACATTGACATTTGTCATCAGTACAATTTACAGCTTGGTTTCCTTTCTCCACTACATTGCTTCTCATTAGGAATGCAATGAAGAAGGAGCCTGTAGGAACTGTATAAAACTTGTAGGATTTATGACTTATTTGTCATGAAGTTGGAAGAATATATACTTTATTCTTAAAAGCAAGCATTAACAACTTTGAGTAGTGCTTACCTATAAGCTTCTTGCTCGGAAAGGTGGTACTGGAAATCAACTAACCCCTGCTTAGTGGGAGGAAGAAGCCGTACTAATTCTTAAAGTAGAGTCTGCTTTAAAGGAGGGAAAAATCTTAAAGTGCATGTTTAGCAATTTTGACCTTATTTTTTTTCAAATTTGTGTTGATTAGCAGGTTTTTTCATTTGTTACTTTTTGTTTTGAGACTGTCTCGATGTGTTCTTTACTATATGCAGTTGTTCGTTTGCTTTTAGCTAATAGAGAGGACATGAGTCAAAAGCTGCACTCTATTGATACTGATATTGGCAGTAGCAATACAAATGTCCCTGACCTCATGGATGAATTTATAGCTGAGAGACTCCGCAGTGGTAGTGCACTGGTAAGCCTCAAACTTCCTACTTTTCAATATGTAAGTCTCTGTTATGAATCAGTTCACTAAAATGTATCCATCTGGATTTTATGAAGCAGAAAGAATTGGCAATACCACTCAATTTTGCTTTGCCTTTGCTATTTCATGCCATTTGTGTTTTCTTACCTATTAAACCTTTACTGAGAAAGCAATGCAGAAGTTGCTGTCAGTTGACTATCTCACGGAATTTAAAGAGCCTTAATTGCACTTGTAAAGATCTTTGTACACAGACACTTTCAGAATGATGGTTTATATGTAAATTTGCAGTCCTCAGTGTGGTGTGTAGTTAGGTACCACGCTGTGATATGGTACTACTCTCTGCAGGTACAGTCAGCACAGCAGGCTACAAAACCACACCAAGTACACATTTTTCCTTCCTTTCTTCATTTCACTTGCAAGTGTTTGAATAAGTTTTTTGTAAATAGTCCTTTGCTAATTGAATCAACGTTTCATATACTTTTTTTTTCCCTTACACATTTCCAGAAGTGTCTTGTTGTTTGGAATGTGGTTCATGGTGAGACATGTTAAATCAGTGTTAAATCAAGAATTTCTGGTTGCTGTTGAATGCGTACAGCACGAGATGAGTGATTTGAAGATATGCATGGTTTACTAACTAGCAGCAAAAGGAGAGATATTAAAAAAGCCAACCAACAGTTTCAAATGAAGAACAAAATGTAGTGTTTCAAACTTGTTATTTATTTTGCTTAGAATTTGGTAGGATTTTAAAGAAGCTCCTCTGAAGACGTGCTTCTGCAGAAGGGTTCCCAGCAAGCAGTTTGGTTGTTGCTAATGAGGGGGAGAAGAAGATTCTTTAAAGCAATTGGAAACGTTTGTTTCTTTATCATGATCTTTTATAAATGAGAGTGGTGAAGCCCTGGAATGGGTTGTCCAGGGAGGTGATTGGGGCCCTGTCCCTGGAGGTGTTTAAGCCCAGGCTGGATGAGGCTCTGGCCAGCCTGCTCTAGTTTGGGGTGTCCCTGCCCATGGCAGGGGGGTTGGAACTAGCTGATCCTTGTGGTCCCTTCCAACCCTGACTGATACTATGATACTATGATAAATGGCAAGAGAGGACCTATAGAGTTTGTCCAAATATATGGTTTCTTTTGGTTTTAGTATTGAACTCATGTCTGTGAAACTGGATTGTTGCTGCAAAGTGTTCTTTTTAGTAAGTCCCAAGTTAGAAGACAAAAATGCTTCATTGAAGACTAGGAAAAAAGTTTACTTAGCCTGCAAATTAATAAACAGCTGGCCAAAGAAGAAGAGAGAAAGAGGTCAAATACTATTTGTTTTCACATAGCTGGGCAAGAATATTGATTATTAGTAGCTCAGACAAGAGAATGGATCTTTTCCTTAGGTAGCAATAAAACAGCCAAAGTAAGTTTGGATATTTGGAAATTGCCATTGGTTTTGTAGCCTAGCACATGACATTAGATAGGCCTCCTTAAAACAGAGTGTCAATCTACTGATTTTAGGTTGTTAAATCTATTGAATGCCTTGGATCATTACAAGCTTGTCAGTCCAAGTAAATCTCAGATCTTACCTGGTGCCTGTGTGGCACATGCTAGCCTGAATCCTTGCCCTTTAAGGTATATGCCCAGAAACTAATCATGTGACTAAAATGTGTATTTACAAATTCTGTTACTCTGTGGGTTTTTGACTTGCTGCTACCTGTCTAGGGTTTTGGAAAGTCTTGGCTCCATGCAGGGTATGATGACAATTTCTGGTTTAGGTACCTAAGAGTTATTTTTGATATTCTGACATTTGCAAATGGGAGGTTGCTTCTTCTCTTTTACGCAAACAAGCCATTCGAGATTGTAAGATAACGTAAGTCTCTTCAATATTTAGAATGTGACAAGAAGAGGAAGCAGCCCTGGCAGCCTGGAAGTTCCTAAAGATCTTCCTGATATCTTGAACAAACAGAACCAAATGCGTCCTATAGATGACCCAGGGGTGCCTTCTGAGTGGACGTCACCTGCCAGCGCAGGCAGCAGCGACCTCATCAGTTCCGACAGCCACTCCGACTCGTTCAGCGCCTTCCAGTATGACAGCCGCAAATTTGAAAGCAAGTACATTTTTCCACAACTAAAAACATTTCTCCTTGCTTGCTTGCAAATTGCCTTTTTTAATCTTTTTATCCTTGGTAAACTTCTGTGCCAGCAGTTTTCTGTAAAGAGCCCTTATATCAGTTTCCCAATGAAGTCATTACCACGTTAGGAGCAAGCAGAGTTCTTGAGAGAAGCCATTGTGTTTACAGTGTACTAAACAAAACAGCACTGCAGTATTACTGTGCAAAAAGCAGAACAACAGTGAACAGGAGTTAGAAAGCAATATTTGGCTTGTGCCTGGAGAGTGTCCATCTGTTTTGCACAGAATATGAAAATGAGAGGTTACTTATTTTGGAAGTTACATTCATTCTTTTGAAAACACTTAGGTAAAACTTTAAAAAGGGCTCCTGCTGTTTTTACAGCTATAGATTAATCAAGATACTTACTGTCATGTGGGAACATTATTTGCTTTGTGAACATCACTGTGCTTTCTCTAATAATATAATTAATGCTTTTCATTCATTCTATTTCTCCATTTCCATTCTGGCTCAATAGGAAGGGGTCATTGTGGTTATTAGAGATTATGACTTCATGTATTATGTAAGGGAGAGATAATGTTTATATGGGAGAATTAATTGAATAACTTACAATTTTTTTAAGGATATGTAGATGTTGTGCAACTAAATGATGATTTTCAAATCTACAGTTCAGCATGACATTTTTTCTGTAGCTCTGAATAAGCCATTTGTTAGAATACCATGTAATAAAGCTAATAGAATAGAATAGAATAGAATAGAATAGAATAGAATAGAATAGAATAGAATAGAATAGAATAGAATAGACCAGACCAGACCAGATCAGGTTGGAAGAGACCATCAAGATCATCACGTCCAACCTATCAACCGACCCAACCCACCTAATTAACTAAACCATGGGACCAAGCACCCCATCAAGTCTCCTCCTGAACACCTCCAATGACAGTGACTCCACCACCTCCCTGAGCAGCCCATTCCAATGGGCAATCACTCTCTCTGTATAGAACTTCTTCCTAACATCCAACCTAAACCTCCCCTGGCACAGCCTGAGACTGTGTCCTCTTGTTCTGGTGCTGGCTGCCTGGGAGAAGAGACCAACATCCACCTGTCTACAACCTCCCTTCAGGTAGTTGTAGAGAGCAATAAGGTCACCCCTTAGCCTCCCCTTCTCCAGGCTGAGCAGGCCCAGCTCCCTCAGGCTCTCCTCATAGGGCTTGTGTTCCAAACCCCTCACCGACTTCGTTGCCCTTCTCTGGACACTTTACAAACAAATTTCTTAATGTCTGTTTCCATTATTTTTACTGTACTGTCATGCAGGTGCACTTACAGCAGATAAGCAGAAGGCAGGACGTGCAATAGGAATATCTTCTCCAGCAGTAGTGACAGTTTTGTGATAGAAATGAGAATATTTGTAATAGTGAATTGCTTTCTGTACATTTTTTAACAGTGTGTTAGTACCATGGGAGGTGCACATGCAAATGTTCCATAAAGGATTTTGGAGCTCCTTGGCTTTTGTTTCTGATACTAGTGGTATTTTTAGGTTGTATGTTAATACAATGCTTTCCTTGTACAGATTTCAGCTTTGGCACTGAGGCAGGAACCCCAGCTTCTACTGACGTTGATGCAATTTCAGCACAGCAACAGAGTGCTGAGGAGCAAGAAGTGGCCAGTCTCACTACTCTCCACATAGATTCCGAAACAAGTAGTCTCAATCAGCAACCATTGTCTGCTGAAGCTGCAACTATTACTGGTAAAGTAGTTTAAAAAAGCCCCCAAAAAACCAAGCCTAAAAAAACCCAACATATATTTCAGAAGAATGCAAGTTCCAGTTTCTGCAGTGAATCTATAATCTATATAAGATGATTCTTGGATTTCAGTGGGGTTTTTTGATTGCTATTGAAAAGTAATGAGTGAAATAGCAGAAGTGGAAAACCTTTGTCTGATTTAGTTACCCATATGATCGTTGGCTTGCTGCTAAATGTGTTTTAAAGCCTTCATGGTGAAATCTGTATGATTACCAGGGAGAAAATTCTTACCACATAATGTATACTAGATCTCTTACAATTGTCTGTCATCAAATGGGTAGTTTTCAGGAAGAGGTTTTTTTTTCTTGGAAGGCCTTGACAGTGCTCTGTCAAACCAGTGTATCATGGGATGCTTTTATGTGCATCACCCTGATCCCTCTTTGTGTTGTCTGTTGTGTAACTGGGAACTTGTAATATGCAAAATGTTCATTGTGCCATGTAAGATCAGTTTCTGTTTCTGTAACTTAGGAATTCTTTTTTTTCTTACAACTTTGCCTGTTGTTTCCATTAAAAAGTAAGCCTGTTAGGAAGCAGTGTTTGATAGCCTCAATTGATGAGCTGGAGGCTTCACTAGTTTACTTTGTAACTGTTCCTTCAGGGGGCAGCAGTTAGGTTAGCAACCACCAAGTCATGCAGTTAACTCAAACTGAATGGTCTCCTTTCTGAAAGAGAGAATCTTCCTCTGTGAGGAATATTTGGAAGAAGTCTTCTGCCAGATTTTGTAAAAGAAGTAAAGATGTCCATACTCATTTTCATACTTCTTGTTCCATCATTGTTACCTGCTACCATTTCTGTTACAGCCTTTGGAACAAGTACCTATCTGTGAAAGCTTGTACCTACATACAGCATCTTATTTTCTGTGAGAAACCAGAGTCTGCATTTTCTGAGATACCGAAAGACATCTTTACTTCCCCTGCCTCAGTGTTCATTCTCTAAAAGAGCCTTTCTGCTGAAGGAAGCGTGGTATCAGCTTTCTTGGACATTGTTGTTCAGCTTGTTCAACAATGTTCAGCTTGACCTTCATTTTCTTAATTTTTTCCTTTGCTGTGTGCTTGTTTAAAGCCCATGCAGTGAATCTGTTCCTTTTATGTTTGCTTTTATATGTTAACAATTTCATTACTGTTTGGTCTTTTCATCCAAGTTTGCCCTGTAATTGAACTGATAAGACTGCAATTAATGACTGAGTTGTCCATTGTGAGATTCTGTGGCTGTCTCTTCTTGTTGTTTGGACCACTGTTTTAGAGAGGCAGCTTTTGTGCATCACCTGCATTTGGCTGTGTTTCCTGAGGGAGCAGGACTTTGTGCAATTACACCACCTCTGTTCCACACCGCAGCAATGTCTGGAGCTCAGTGTCTAATTTCTGCTCAGTTGGCATAACAGAAAATAGGAGGAAAATCTTTTCTTCAGAGTTTTATGAAACGTAGGCAGCTGTCTAGTGAAAATTGTATGTATGCAGAATCTACAACAAGGAGGCTGCAGTGGGAATTCACTATGTTAGATATCAGCAAAGCCATGCAGAAACTCAGCCTCAGAATGCACTCTCAAGAAATGAGTTTTGATAGAATGGCTTAGGTCAGAAGGAATCCTAGAGACCATCTACTCCGACCTCCCCACCACGGGCAGGGATGCTGTTCAACTAGACTTGGCTTCTCAAGGCCTCATGCAACCTGTCCTTGAATACCCAACGCCCAGGAGTTTTCAGTGGTTCTGCCACTTAGAAAGCTACTTCTTTCTAAATAGTTCTGCTTTGAAGGTATTTTGAAGGAAGATTTTTACTTTTTGTGTCATATAGGCATGATTTCATATTCTAAGCAAATGGTTGAGTTTACTGATTTGCTGTTTACTAGTCCTAGAACAAGTTGAAGCCATAGTAGTATCAGTCAAATTTGGCTTCACATATGTGAAGGCATCTTTCAGTGTTTCTTAGAAGACTCCATAAGTTCAGCAAATTTTCCATATTATTTCTGTCCATTCTCTTCTATCATGTGAAGGTTTCCTGTTTATTTTCTGGGTTTAGAGGAAATACTACTCTTAACACTACAGAACTTTCCTCAGCCCAGTTGATAGGATAAATACCAAACACTGTCAGTTACTGGTTTGAAGTTTTATTTACCAAAAAGCCATTGTTCCAAGAAAATGTCTACTTGAATGCTTTGCTGAAGAGAAATTTTGGTAAGGGACTGTGAAGGGAAATTTGGTTAGTTTCACAACACTGAAAATGTTGCAGAACAAACACATTAAAAATCACCTGGACCTAAAACAAAGCTCCATGTACCTATCTGATGTCGATGTTCATCTCAGCTTTCCTGCATGTAATGTGTTTTCTTTCAGAGCACCATTCAGAGGCAGATCTTCTTACAGTTCTTAAATCTCTTCTTGCCCAGATCTGATATGTAGAAGTAGTTCAGTTTTGGGGGTTTGTTAATGCTGTGTTTAGACAACATTTCAGTAGCTCAAGAAAACAGAAAAGGCTTGCTTTTAAGGTAACTGTTAAAAATTGCATTTACAGGCTCTGAAAGTGCTTCTCCAATCCAATCTGCTCTTGGATCCCGATCACAGACACCCTCTCCTGCTACTCTTCATGCAGATCATATTGAGCAGAAGGATCTGCAGCTGGATGAGAAGCTCCACCACTCTGTTTTACAGACGCCAGATGACCTAGGCAATATCTGGAATAGAAAATACAAACCTGTTCTTTCTTTCTTTCCAGTGCCATGTAGTGAAGTAGCTAGTGTCACAGTAGCTGTAGAGAATCCTGTACAGGGCTATTGCCTCTGCACTTCAAAAAGCATTTTGTTGCGGTGATTTAAAAGCAAGCAGAAAACTTTGGCATTTTATCTTGCATTTCACTGGAACTGTTGGCAATGGGTTAATAGTTCACACATTTATAACTGTTCTTTTTAATGCTTAGAGTCATGGCAGCTTAATCTAGTCTGTTTTATCATTGCTGTACAAGCAGTAAGACATAATTTTAAAGTAATGTTCTAGTTTCTCCTTGGAGGTTTGTTTCATTTCCCTTTCATATTTGAACAAATCTCTAATTACTTCAACTGCCTTAGCTATTGGTGTGTTTACCTAGTAAATACCAAGTTCTCATTTCTCCCACACTTGGTCTTATGGAAACAGAAGTTCCTGATGTGCATTTGAAGCCCTCTAAGTAGCATACCGATGGTCAGGAATGTAATTGTTTTGCTTTGTAGGTTGTAATCCGCAGCCTAGAAACCATTAGTGTCTCTACCACAGTGGTCCAGATCTTCAAAACAAGAGGCAATGTAGTCAGGCTGAATTCAGATTTAATTTGATTTTGTATGCCTGTGGGAGCTGCAAGATTTTCAGATCTCAGCAAATTCTCATGCTGAGGTGTTTTGAAAATCTGTCTGAGAGGGACAGAAAGGAGATTCTGAATGCCTGCTGCTTTAAAGCTCATTAGCTGGTTTAGTGTGTCTGTTGAGATTTAGTGTGTCTGCTTAGCTAGGTAAGGGTGAACTAAGTGGACTTTAGCCATTATAATCTATTGAAGTTTTCTTTATATGGAGAAACAAGATTAATCATCTTCCACCTAAAAAACCCAGTTCATTTACACGGCACTGATGTATAGAGAGAACTAGTTGAGAGACTGTGGTGTTGGCTACTGAATGTTGCCTCATCACTTGTGCAGATTTACTCCTGAAAGAGCAGTAGCCAGATACAAGTTTTCTCTCCCCTCTCTTCAGTTTGCAAAATCATCTTTTGGTTTTATTGGGAAAAAAATGTAAAGCAGAAATGTCATTTTACTTGCAAGCAGGCAAGCGGAGCTCTGGAGATTCATTGCCTCCAAAGAATGTAAGACAGCAAAAGCAGTGACCTCACTAGGTCGGATCAGATCTTTATTTGGGCTTCAGTAGTGGCCTTAAATGTTATTTAGAGAATGAATATGAGAAATGGGACAATTCTTCCTCTACAGAGTTTGTTAATAGGCACATAGTTAGCTATATCCAGTGCTGAGGCGGCTCAGTGAGTAAGCAGTATCTTGCTCTGAAAGCCTGATCTTTTTTCCTTTTGGTTTTAAGAAAACTGTGTATGTAATAGTTATATCACAACTTTATTTTCTTGGAGAGGTAGGTCTCACTGTACTATTTCCTTTCATTACAGAAACTGCTGAATTCCCCTCAGAGTGTTGCAGTGTGATGGCTGGGGGAACACTGACAGGATGGCATGCAGATGTTGCTACTGTGATGTGGAGGCGAATGCTAGGAATTTTAGGAGATGTGAACAGCATCATGGATCCAGAGATTCATGCACAGGTTTTTGATTACCTGTGTGAACTGTGGCAGAATCTGGCCAAGGTAAAAGAACAGGACCTCTTCACCAACCTGACCTGAGCAAGTGCAGGGTCCTGCATCTGGGTCGAGGCAATCCCAGGCACAAATACAGGTTGGGCAGTGGCTGGCTGGAAAGTAGCCCTGAGGAGAGAGACTTGGGGGTGCTGGTGGACAAAAAGCTCAACATGAGCTCTCAATGTGCACTTGCAGCCCGCAAAGCCAATCAGATCCTGAGCTGCATCAGGAGAAGTGTGGCCAGCAGGTCGAGGGAGGTGATCCTCCCCCTCTACTCAGCCCTGGTGAGACCCCACCTGGAGTACTGTGTCCAGTTCTGGAGCCCCTATGACAAGAGGGATGTGGAGGTGCTGGAACGTGTCCAGAGACGGGCCACAAGGATGATCAGAGGGCTGGAGCACCTCTCCTGTGAGGACAGACTGAAGGTGTTGGGGCTGTTCAGTCTGGAGAAGAGAAGGCTCCGAGGTGACCTAATTGTGGCCTTCCAGTATCTGAAGGGGGCCTACAGGAAGGCTGGGGAAGGACTTCTCAGGATCTCAGGTAGTGATAGGACTAGGGGGAATGGAATGAAGCTGGAGGTGGGGAGATTCAGGCTAGATGTGAGGAGGAGGTTCTTCACCATGAGAGTGGTGAGACCCTGGAATGGGTTGTCCAGAGAGGTGGTCGAGGCCCCATCCCTGGGGGTGTTTAAGCCCAGGCTGGATGAGGCTCTGTCCAGCCTGATCTAGTGTGGGGTGTCCCTGCCCATGGCAGGGGGGTTGGAACTAGATGATCCTTGTAGTCCCTTCCAACCCTGAGTGAAACTATGAAACTATGATAGGGCAGAATTTCCAAAGGAAAAAAACCAACAACCACCACCGTGTATATTTGCACCACCCTTAAATATGTATCTTTTTGTTTTTAATAATTGCAGATAAGAGATAATCTTGGTATTTCAACAGATAACCTAACTTCACCATCTCCACCAGTTTTAATTCCACCACTGAGAATTCTAACACCATGGCTGTTCAAGGTAAATTTGAGCACTCAGCAGTGACACAGTAATGAAGTGCACGTGGGTCAGGGCAATCCCAAGGACCGCTATAGGCTGGGCGCTGACTGGCTGGACATCAGCCCTGAAGAAATGACTTGGGAATGCTGGTGAATGAGAAGCTTCAGTGTGCACCTGCAGGCCCAGAAAGCAAATCATATCCTGGCCTGCATCAAGAGGAGCATAGCCAGCAGGTCGAGGGAGGTGATTCTCCCCCTCTACTTTGCTCTGGTGAGACCCTACCTAGAATATGGTGTCCAGTTCTGGAGCCCCTGTTACA
The DNA here is from genome assembly GCF_026170545.1 of Melanerpes formicivorus. Taxonomy (NCBI): domain Eukaryota; kingdom Metazoa; phylum Chordata; class Aves; order Piciformes; family Picidae; genus Melanerpes; species Melanerpes formicivorus. The sequence continues at coordinate 4,742,990 of NW_027142401.1, read as the reverse complement.
GGAAGGATCTGGACGTGCTGGAGTATGTCCAGAGAAGGGCCACAAGGATGATTAGAAGGTTGGAGCTCCTCTCCTATGAGGACAGAGTGGGGGAGATGGGGCTGTTGAGTCTGGAGAAGAGAAGGCTCCGAGGAGACCTAATTGTGGCCTTCCAGTATCTGAAAGGGGCCTACAAGAAAGCTGGGGTGGGACGTTTTAGGATGTCAGGTAATGGGTAGAAATGGGTAGATTCAGATTGGATGTTAGGAAGAAGCTCTTCATCATGAGGGTGGGTGAGACACTGAAACAGGTTGCCCAGGGTAGAAGCCTCATGCCTGGAGGATTTTAGGGCCAACCTGCTCTAGTGTGAGGTGTCCCTGCCCATGGCAGGATGTTGGAACTAGATGATCCTTGTGGTCCCTTCCAACCTTAACAATTCTATGATTCTATGTAGCTGCAGGAGTGTTTTAATGTGACTTTTTGATTTATTAACAATAAATACTGTTCTAAAACTGTAGGCAACAATGCTGACTGATAAATACAAACAAGGAAAGCTGCATGCCTATAAACTCATTTGTAAGACAATGAAGCGAAGACAAGATGTTTCTCCAAACAGGGATTTTTTAACTCATTTCTACAATATAATGCACTGTGGACTTCTTCATGTTGATCAAGTAAGTTTAATTATGACATTCAGGTTAATATAAATAGAGTAAGTAACAATGAAATTGTTTTCTCAAAACTACTGAATGGGTTTTCAGCTGAGTAACTTTGAACTTTGTCTTTGAAAATACCTGACTGATCTTATTCCTAAACTTTGATAAATATCCCTCATGGTCTTGGTTGTAATCAGAAATGCCTTTTTTTTTTTAATCTATGGACATCTCCACTTTTTGTCAACTAACAACCAGATTGCACTGCTTTTCTTGCTGTATTGTAAGTCTCCCTGGAACATGCTGTGTGTGGCCAGCAGGATTAGGGAAGTGATTGTGCTCCTGGACTAGGCACTGGTGAGGCTGCGTGTTGAATGCTGTTGTTCAGTTTTGGGCCCCTCACTATAAGCTGCAGCATGGAAGGAAGGGCAGTGAAGCTGGTGAAGGGTCTAGAGAGCAAGTCTTCTGAGGAGCAGCTGAAGGAACTGGGGCTGTTTAGACTGGAGAAAAGGAGGCTGAGGGGAGAACTCAGGCTGTGCCAGGGGAGGTTCAGGTTGGATGTTAGGAAGAAGTTCTATACAGAAAGAGTGATTGCCCATTGAAATGGGTTGCCTGGGGAGGTGGTGGAGTTGCCGTCATTGGAGGTGTTCAGAAGGAGACTTGATGGGGTGCTTGGTGCCATGAGTTAGCTGTTTGGGTGGGTTGGATTGGTTGATGGGTTGGACACGATGATCTTGAAGGTCTCTTCCAACCTGGTTTGGTTTATTCTAATAAAGGTTTATTCTAATAAACTTACTGCTCCCTACAGCTACCTGAAAAGAGGTTGTAGCAAGGTGGGGATTGGTCTCTTCTTCCTAGTAACGAATCACAGAATGGTGGGGGTTGGAAGGGATCTCTAGAGATCATCCAGTCCAACCCCTGTTCAAAAGCAGAATCACCACCCAGGAACACATCCAGGCTTTCTCCAGAGATGGAGACTCATTTACAGAACACATAAAAGCTAAACTGAATGAGTATAAGATGTGGCCTGGTATCAGTCTCATACAATAACATTCAAGGTGATGCTGATCTATAAAGTATACCACAGTTTATTTATACTCATATGAGTATATTTAACAAATTTATCTTCTTGTGCTACTCTTTGTTCAGTTATTGTTCAGTTATTCAGGAATCTGCTTTCTTGCTTTTTTCTTTCTGCCTTTGATAAATACTTGGCTCTTTTTTCATTTCCTTGTTCATCTTGTTGATATTCTTAACTTCCCCCCCCCTCCCCTTTTCTTCCTGCAAGGATATCGTCAATACAATCATCAAACACTGCTCTCCTCAGTTCTTTTCACTTGGCTTACCTGGTGCCACCATGCTTATTATGGATTTCATTGTGGCAGCGGGAAGAGTGGCTGCTTCTTCTTTCCTCAATGTAAGTATTCATCAGTTCATTCATGTTTATGTGAGCGTGGAATGGGTTTGAGAGAAAAGTGAGCAGTATTTTGTCTTGATTAGGGTGCTGACTTGTCCCCATAAGTCAGCGTAATGGTTGGCAAATACAGTGTCTCAGTGATTTGTTCTGGAACACTACACATGCCAGTCCTCTATAGGAAAGTGAAGGATGCAAAAGTGACTGTTGAAGCAGGGACTCTTGTTTTACTTCAGAGTTCTTGGATTTGTGGCTGTCATTTATCTGTGACTGAAAATGTTTTATAATAGATGTCCGTTTTGACAGTACCTTCATTTGAAAAGTACACTTATTCCTTCCTATCTCTGCTGTGCAATGACTTGATTCAGGCTTGAGAACTCAAATCTGCTAGTGTTTGCACTATTTGGATGTATTTCTCATATTGTTACCCAGGCAACTTCAGCCTTATATAGTAATACTGATATGATTACCTAGGTGCTGTTGGCCTTGCATGACTGTACTCTCTCAAAGTTTCCCAATACTCCCTTCCAATTGTCTGCGAGTTTTGACTGTTTCTCACATCATTCCCCCTCTAACCAACTATGAAATCCAGCCTCCCTCAAGGTACTCTTTGAAGCCTCTGTCAGCTTCTTACACTGTTACCTGTCATGTCCAGCAATGCCTCATGTCATGTCCAGTAGTTTTCCACATCCTGTTCAATTAGCTGATCCTAAGACCCGAGCCTAGTTAGCAGCTCAGTCATTTGTCTGTAATCCTAACAATTCCTCTGCTTACTTTTGACCATCTTGGAAAATGGGAGCATGGGGTGTGCATGAGTAGCAATCCATGGGGTTGTGGTCTCAGTTTGTTCAGCTCTGCAGAGTTTGCAGGAGAAAGGAGATGACTGTGTAGAGTTTCAACCATTGTTCTCTCTTAAGGCAGCTATACATGTCAGCTTCCTGACTGCTGTGAGAATATATATTTCCCCCCACCTTTTTTTTTTTTTCTTCTCATTTTAGGCACCAAGAGTTGAAGCACAAGTTCTTTTAGGATCTCTAGTTTGTTTTCCCAATTTATATCATGAACTGCCAGCTCTTCACCCAAACATTCCTGACATCGCTGTGTCTCAGTTTACGGATGTTAAGGTAGACATTTGTAAGAATATTTGGATGGTATTCAGCAACCAAATACATGTTTAATATGATGTTGTTTGCAGGATATACTAACTAAAAGTTAATGATTCTAATTTTCAGAAATCATTTCAAATAGATTATCAGTCTCAAGATCAAACTTTATACTTGTCAAACTTTAGACTACTAAATGGATTTTATAATTGCTATTAATAATAAAGTGGGTTTGTATGTTTGTGAAAGGAAATGATGTAGGCCTTTTGAAACCTACTCTCTTTAGAGCTGATTGCAGGGCTCACATATTTAATGAGCTGAGACAAGGAGATTCAAGATACAACACAGAATCACAGAATGGTAGGGGTTGGAAAGGATCTCCAGAAACTGACCATCTCTAGCCCAACTCCCCTGCTAAGCAGGTTTGGCTTAGATCAGGTTGCACAGGAATATGTCCAGACATATTACTGAATTTACTGGGAATTCACAAGTGGTGAAATCTACCTGTGTTTCTAGAGGCTGTAGAAAACCTCTCTACATCAGTATGTTCTTTTAGACAAAAAGCAAAGATGAAGGGTGACCTTACCCTCTCTATCATAACATGGAGTTGGGTAGTGTGCCAGCACTCTGAAAACAGGCAGGGCTCATTTTGTGTGTTTAATTGCTGTATATGTGTCAGGTATGATTGCTATGCCTAAGAAAGGCTCCCTGTAACTTTCCAAAGTGTTTCAATTTAGAAAGAGATGGTGGCTTTGAAGCTACTTCATACTTTACTCCCTTTCAGGGACTGATTTTGAATTTCTTCTTTTGTATTTCTACTGTATAATGGCTGTTTACCTGAGTTTTAATGAGAGGAATCTGCATCAGTTGAGTCAAAATTCTTCCTGAGATCATGCTTAAGGCTCTCTAGTGACTTGTTCTGTAGCTACTTGCAAAGACTTCTAATCAGTGTAACTGTGAAAAAAAATCTTTTTTAAACCTCGAAGTAATAGATTCTTTCTCTAATACCCTTTGCACTATTCACAGAAGCTGTCTTCAGAGAGTCTTTTGTTGTGTTTCTTTTGGCAAGAATTAGATAAATGGCTAATGAGCAGAAATTAGGCCAGTAACCTGTAGAATGTTCTTGGGTTAGCACAAGAACAAGCATCTGGGGCAGACTAGAAGCTCAGAGTAGTAGTAAGCTGGCAGTTCATCTGACCACAAGCACAGAGACTCAACAAAGCAACATGCCTCTGTGTGTGTGCTGGAATAAGATCCCATTTTTCTGAATGCTTTATGTGATGGAGTTATTGGTAAACCAGTGAATATTTTCTTCCTTTTTGGTTTTTTTTTTTAGGAACTCATAATTAAAACTGTGCTAAGTTCAGCAAGGGAGGAGCCATCTGGTCCTGCACGGTAGGTCATCAGAAAAAGAGCTAAATGAATAGATACTTTTATTGTACTGTTCTGAGGTGGAAATATTGGAGACCTTAGAGCAAAAGTTCATGTGTATATTTTCCATGGTTTCCTTTAACACTGTCACAACAGGTGAATTTGAAATTGTATCTAAATAGACATGTTGAAAGAACAGACAACTTCTGTCAGATCAAATGCTGACCTAGTCCAGTATCCTTTCTCTGATAGTGGATGATAGGAAAGGGGGTGTGTGTGTGTGTGTGTATATATAAATACCTGGGTAAGAATATAAGCTGTATGCTTTTCCAGCCTACCCTGGTGTTCAGCTCAGGGATTTTCTGTACTAGAGAGGCTTGCTTTTTTGTTTGTTTTTTTTTGGCTTTGGTTAAAGACAAGATTAATTATGAGGAAGGTATGGTTATTTTCTATTAGGCCACAGAAATAATGCAAGGTACATGAGCCCTTCATTATGGTGTGGAAAGGAAGCAGAAAATACTGAGCTAAGCATTAAACAAGGAATGATTGCTCTGATGCTTAAACCTAGGAATCTTCATCAAGTGGAGAACTTCAGAGAGAACATTCAACCAGTTTTCTGTTTCTTAATTTGCTTAGGATTTTGTTCCTCCTTATCTGTCCCCAGAGGCTTTCAGTTAGAGAGTCCTGCATGTGGTATTGGAACCGGAACCTGTAATGTATGCCAAGGAAGAGCACACTTGTGTGCTTTATGTATTTGAAGTGTTTATATATGCTCAACTAATACACTGTCAATTAACAAATACAAAATGTTAGGACTACATACCTGGAAAATGCTGCTGGAAAGATCATCTCATTGAAACTTAAAATCTGCTGGAAAAGCAAGAAGAGTTTTTCATCCATCCCATTTCCCTGATCTTTCCTTGAGCTGGTAATATCTTTCAACACAGGGGAAGGAAGGAATATTGAGAGTTTCTAATTTCATTTTTCACATTCTTTGGCAAAACAGAATTCTAAACAGCATAATGTAAATCCATTTGGTTCATAGCACTATTACTGATCCTGTGACACTGAAGCACAAAGTATATTTTAATCCTCAGTTCTGGCAATGTGGCTGGGAGAGAGGAGGGGAACATCCTGCATGTCCCCATAGCCTGTCTGGCTGTGAGGAAGTGTGTGTGTAGGAGCATGCCTAGCATTTCAGAAGGAAGAGTTATGGTGCCCCCAAAATGCAAAGTTTGATCCTATGTGTAGTAATGTTAAATGAAGATTAAAAAGGAATAGATTCCCATTGTCTCTTATGCCTTTTTTCTTCTGGGGTCAGAAGCATGTGTCTTCATTGTGGAGATGATGATGTCCCCACAGCTCCTGAAGCTTGACTGCCTTGTTCCTCAGTGTCAGTTTTTCCACAGTCTTTTGGTAATAACCTTCTCTGATGCTTCTTGCTTGACAGCAGTACAGAGTTCTCCTGGATTAGTATCAGAGGTCATATTTAGGATCAACATTATAGTTTTGCTGCATTGACTCAGCCACTAGTAGATGCTTAATTGCCTGCAATTTCCTGGGAGAGAACTGAGATTTCTTGGAACTTAGGTACACAGCTTTGTGTATCTCTAGCAAGTCTGAGTGCTGCAGTTGTTACCCAAGCTATAAATCTCTATTCCTTATCTCTTCCACAAAAGCAGTGTTTTGTGTGAGCTTCAGGGAAGTCAATTATCTGAAATGTGTTCTAGTCTCAGATCTCCATCTGTAAAGATTAATAACTGTATTAATAAAATACATTTTCTGCCACTGACAGTCTGAAAAGGGAAGTGATAGGGTGATAAACTCAGGGTTCACCTCTTCTTTGGCTTATGCTGTTACAGCAGTGATTTTTCAATAACAATATTATGGCCACATAACTACGCTGGGATTCCAGGATTCTTAGGAGAAACCTTATAGACTCCTGGATAATTAGCATGTCAGTGTGTCATCAGACGTGGAATGGTTCTCTTGAGAACAGACTGAAGGAGTTGGGGCTGTTCAGTCTGGAGAAAAGGCTCCAAGGTGACCTTATTGTGGCCTTCCAGTATCTGAAGGGGGCCTACAAGAAGGCTGGGGAGGGACTTCGTAGGATATCAGTGATAGGATTAGGGGGAATGGAATGAAGCTGGAGGTGGGGAGATTCAGGGTGGATGTGAGGAAGAAGTTCTTCACCATGAGAGTGGTGAAGCCCTGGAATGGGTTGTCCAGTGAGGTGGTTGAGGCCCCATCCCTGGAGGTGTTTAAGCCCAGGCTGGATGAGGCTCTGGCCAGCCTGATGTAGTGTGGGGTGTCCCTGCCCATGGCAGGGGGTTGGAACTAGATGATCCTTGTGGTCCCTTCCAACCCTGAATGAAACTATGAAACTATGTGAGGAAGAAGTTCTTCACTGTGAGAGTGGTGAAGCCCTGGAATGGGTTGTCCAGGGAGGTGGTTGAGGCCCCATCCCTGGAGGTGTTTAAGCCCAGGCTGCATGAGGCTCTGGCCAGCCTGATCTAGAGTGGGGTGTCCCTGCCCATGGCAAGGGGGTTGGAACTAGATGATCGTTGTGGTCCCTTCCAACCCTGACTGATGCTATGATTCTGTAGCAGGAAGAAAATTTCTGTAGTAACCCAGACATAGAGTTGCCTACTCTTCTGTGCACTAAAGATCTATTTTCAGAGTCAGATTACACAAATAGTCTACATTTGTTATTAAATCCATGCTATATACTTACTTAATTTTGTTCAAAAGGATTGAGAGGCATACTATGGGAATACCAGCAGTGTAGATTGCTATTCCTCCTCCAAGACTGGAGTGCATTTAAAACATTCCTGGCAGTAGCTTGCCTGAATTATCCTGAATTTTCTCAAAGAAGAAATTTTAGATAGAGTGTTTCAATACTCATCTTAATTTTTACAGCCAGGTTGGCTTTATGACTAATAGTATATAGGACAAATATCTTCTACTGGAAAACAAACTCTTCAGTGCCTTACAACATGTCAGAAGATTTCTTCTAATTTACTTCCTTTATTGTGACCTAGACTTAGAATGCCTTTCAACTTTTACTCCATGTGCAGTATTTGCCAAAGCTGTATATTATTTTTGTCACTTGTTTGTTAGACTTCTTCAAGCTTATCTTTATTCTTTAAATTGTATTAAGCAAAGTATTTTGGAGGCAGTCTGAGATTTCAGTGAGATTTCAGTCAATTGAGATTTCAGTGACAAAGGTGGTTTGACATCTTATTTACACTATCACACACAATTAAATCCAAGATGTCTTTTTGCTACTTGTTAGCGGTTTCCCAATTCTGTGTACCCTTGAAATCCTTTTTCTGCAGCACAGGGTTCATACCCTCTTCTTTTTCTGTTTCTACTCTAGCATACATTTTCCCCTTCCCAGATACACTGCTTTGTGGTTCCCATGGCCAGCTTTCATCTTCTCACTCTTGGATTACTCTCCAATTTTATCCAGAGGACTTTGAATTCTAAAGTTGTTTCCAGAGTATTTGTTGCCTATGTTCTTGAAGATAATTAGTACTGCTTCAGAGAGTCCTTAGGCTAGCTCCTTAAAATTTCTGAACAAACTTCATCCATCTCTGCTGATTTGGATACTTACATCTAAATACTCTTTTACCTTTACATTTCTTTTCTATTTCCTGATTTAAAATGAAGAAACAACAGAAGCTGAAGTATCTAATCACAATGTGTATACTGTCTGGAGCAGTCATTTACCCCTCCTCTATTCATTCTTGTTTATTGTCAAGCTAAAAGAAAATGTGTAAATATCAATGAACAAATAGCATTCCCCTCTCTTCTTTTCGTGACCCAGAAGTGCTCAACAAATATGAACAAACTCTCATGTTGGGAAGGAGGAGCTTTCCACCACAGTTTTTACTTTGTCTGAAGAAAATGCATATGAATTTCCTGTATGGGGTGCCCAAGTCTGCCTTCACCAGGGTACTTGGGATTTCTTCCTTATTTTCAGGTGTTACAGCATTAGACATTTTTTGTGTCATTCTTTTCAAACTATTAAAGCCACCTTGTTGGACTTCAGCAGGACATACCATGAATCATAAAAATTGCACATTCTTATAGCAGGTTTTCCAACAACTTGTCCTCCCATGTTGTTTTGCAGATGTGTTGCTCTTTGCAGCCTTGGTATTTGGATCTGTGAGGAGCTAGTTCATGAATCACATCATCCTCAGATCAAGGAAGCACTGAATGTGATTTGCGTTTCTTTAAAGGTGAGAGACTAATGCTTTTAAAATGCACGTTGCCTGTATGTGTAGAGATACCTTCCTTTGCAAAGTCATGGTCACCTTTTAGCATCCTTACTTCACAGTCTCATTTTCAGTATTAACAGTATGGGGCTGCATCAAGAGAAGCATAGCCAGCAGGTCAAGGGAGGTGATTCCCCCCTTCTATTCTGCTCTGCTGAGACCCCACCTGGAGTACTGTGTTCCATTCTGGAGCCCCTATTACAGGAAGGATCTGGACCTGCTGGAACATGTCCAGAGAAGGGTCACAAGGATGATTACAGGGCTGGAGCTCCTCTCCTATGAGGACAAACTGAGAGAGATGGGGCTGTTCAATCTGCAGAAGAGAAGGCTCCGAGGACACCTAATTGTGGCCTTCCAGAATCTCAAGGGGGCCTACAAGAAAGCTGGGGAGGGACTTTTTAGAGGGTCAGGTAATGATAGGACTAGGAGGAATGGAACAAAACTACAAGTGGGTAGATTCTGACTGGATGTTAGGAAGAAGTTCTTCCCCATGAGGATGGTAAGAACAGGTTGGAACAGGTTGCCCAGGGAGGTGGTAGAAGCCCCATTCCTGGAGGCTTTCCAGGCCAGGCTGGATGTGGCTCTGAGCAGCCTGTTCTAGCGTGAGGGATTCCTGCCCATGGCAGGGGGGTTGGAACTAGCTGATCCTTGAGTTGCCTTCCAACCTTAACAATTCTATGATTCTGTTCATTTAATAATCTCTGCTAAATAGCTGCACTTTTTTAAGTTCTGCTTCCCCCTTGATGAGTGTTTTTGTTTCCTACTTTTTTACAAACCTTTTTCATATTCTCATAAGTAGAATATTAAGAGTACCTCATTTACCATCATTTTGCAGACTTGCATGCTTGTGAAAAATCTGGGGGTTTGATATTTCCCACTTTATTTTCAGAACCTTTCCATATTTCTATAGAATAGCCTAGTCTTTCTGTATGGCAGAAAATTGGGCTGTACACCAGTTGTACACAGCTTGCATCAGATGTTGGGGACTAACTCCTTTTCAGCAATGGGAATCTGAAATGTATCTTAGCAAATCAGTTGATCACATCCTTTGAAGCAGGATTTGAGTCTGTGTCTAAAATGGGTAGCTGCAGGGCTTTTAGTATTAGACTCTAAAGTGCAATTTCCTGCTTTGCAAAATCACATTCATCCTCTGCAGCCTCATTAATACTCTCTTCCAGGGTTTCCCCCTCGCTTTGTAATATTCCCTAACTAGTACATTTTATCAAGTTCCTGTGCAAGTTTGGTGTTGAGCAAATGATGGTGGTGTTATTTTACTTCTGCAATTTGTCAAAGTTTGAACTATTTTTAATCCTGACATTGACTATGATTTCTCATATTTTCCTTTGACATACTGATTAAACAAATCATGAGTATCTCATTTACATTAAGCATAAATTACTTCTTGAATGAGAAGACAAATACCTTTCTATTTCTAATTTGTTTTGCTTTGTGTTGGCAAAAGCATCCAGAGCACACTGGTTTTTCTCCTCTTCCTAGCAGTGGTATACATTCACAATCGAGTTTAATCATGAAATGAAAAGCTCATAAATACATCATGAGAGAGAGAGATGAGCCTTGATTTGTTTGCCTAAGCAATCTCCTGGTTTCCTAGTAGTCAGAGATTTGTACTCTCTTGTTTTTCAGGAGAAATGAATGGATAGGGAGCTATTGTTCTAGTCCAACTTACTGATAAGTGCAATTGAGCAAACAGCATTGAGGAGAAATGTTACCAACAACTGTATGCCCATTTCTGAATTACAGAAGCATATTCAGAACTATAGCCCAGCAGCTTACTCTGAACATAGCTAGCAATTCTCCCAGCAGTGTGGTGATAGTGCTGTATCTGTGTTAACCTCTGCTGAAGTCTGACACAAAGGATCTTAACTAGCAGTCCACTCTTACACCTCATGATTGTATTATGCTCCTCTCAACAATGCTGCAGATAGTCACCAAATTGCAGAAGAGAAGGCTCCGAGGTGACCTAATTGTGGCCTTCCAGTATCTGAAGGGGGCCTACAGGAAGGCTGGGGAGGGACTTCTCAGGATCTCAGGTAGTGATAGGACTAGGGGGAATGGAATGAAGCTGGAGGTGGGGAGATTCAGGCTAGATGTGAGGAGGAGGTTCTTCACCATGAGAGTGGTGAGACCCTGGAATGGGTTGTCCAGGGAGGTGGTCAAGGCCCCGTCCCTGGAGGTGTTTAAGCCCAGGCTGGATGAGGCTCTGGCCAGCCTGCTCTAGTGTGGGGTGTCCCTGCCCATGGCAGGGGGGTTGGAACTAGCTGATCCTTGTAGTCCCTTCCAACCCTGAATGATACTATGATACTATGATTATACAGGCTTAGTTGAATGTGTGCTAAACAGGTTATTTGCAAGCAGGGAAAGATTAAACTACTGTGGTAACATACAGAAAGCGATGGATCCTTGCAAGAATGAAAGTATGGCAAGGCTACCCTTTTGAGAAGAACCCCAGAGTTAGGTACCAGGCAAAATGTCAGTTCATTGAGAGGTTGTTTCTTCTCAGTTGAGTAACTTGTAAAAAAATTATATCCACAGTTGTACTGCTAAATACAAAGAAAAGTACAAATAAAAGTAGTGAGTTATTTTGCTTATTAACAGAGTGTATTTTGCAGAGATAAGGAGCAGTGAGTGAAATGTTTGTAGGATCACTCAGCTGCCTTCACACCACCTCTGAAGACTTTGGGAAATTAGATCAGGGCAAAACAGCTGCCTTGGAAAAGGTGAATTTGTTTGCTGTCCAGCATAAGCTCAGTGTTGCTGCCTGAGTTCTTCAAAGAAAGAGTGATTTGCCATTGGAATGGGCTGCCCAGGGAGGTGGTGGAGTCACCATCACTGGGGTTGTTTAGGAAGAGACTGGATGGGGTGCTTGGTGCCAAGGTTTAGTTGATTAGATGGTGTTGGATGATAGGTTGGACTTGATGATCTCAAAGGTCTCTTCCAACCTGGTCTGTTCTATTCTACTCTCTGAATTAAGGCTTGAAAATTTGAGTGTACAAGATTTGAACTTATTTTGTATTCATTGCTGTATACCCTTCAGCCTTTCTGTTAAATTTATGTCTCCACTGATTACTGTACCCTTTTGTAAATTTTAAAAAATCTTCAAGGAGAGAACAGTTAAATAATTTGCATAAATCATTTTAGAGCTTCGTGATCTTCTTTTGTGTCTGCTTTTTGGCTTGGTTTTTTGTGGGTGTGGTGGGGTTTTTTTCATTGGTTGGTTGTGGGTTTTTTTAAATTAGACAAAGAAAAAGTATGCTCCCTGTGTTTTTAGGTAGTGAACAGCTGATTATTCAAAGACTCTGAAAAGTCCCCAGGCTTTTTTCTCAGGTATTTTTTCCTTAAGGGATCTCCAGATTGCTGAATTTCTTAAACTGCTCTTGTTTTTCCACTCCTTTTGTCCTCTCCAGTGACTTTGGGGTTTTCCTTCAAGCTTGTAAGGATGTTTCTAGCAATCTGGATTTGATCTCAAGTTCCATAATCATACTGCTAAGCTTTCAATTTTCCTTAATTTTATTTTTTTTTATTGTCAGTCAAGCTTGAACATTAGAATTTATGCCCTCCCTCCTTAATAGAATTGGATTAAGAAAACAGTTTAAGAAGCCAAGAAATTAAATCTAAGTATTTGTGAAATGTAGTTAACCTATTCTGAGTTCAGAGGTAGATGCTCACCTTGCATCACACGCCTATGACAGCTTCACTGCTCAGTAAAATGAGGTTAAAACAGGTAAAATGTTTTGGTTTATTCTTTTAACAATGCAGAAATTCTGATGTCCATCATCTTTCCTGCACAAATAGAACAGTTTTTTCGTGATTAAAGCATGAACTCCCTGGTTGTTTTCTGAGCGATTTGAGATTCCTCAGTACTGTGTTTTGGAACACTTGCTTTCAGGAAAGACAGAGTGTTTTCTTAAATAAGAATGTATTTGAAGTCTTCCCTTGGGCCCATTGCATGCTATTTTTAATTCTGTGTGATTTATGCTGTCTTCTGAAGTCTGTAGTTTTGCTGTCCTAATAACCATTCTGCTCTGATTTGTCTTTAGCTCAGCTTTGTAGGACTTTCATGTCCTAGACGAATAAAATGCACTTGTAAAATCCACTTTGTGCTCATTGCTTGGTACACAACTTAATGTTTTCAGGCAAGTGCAGTGAGGGAAGAATCCTCAATTACAGGTCCTGTGAATTAATAATTTATGGAAATGTCTCCATGTCTCTTCATTTCTTTGTTTTTCCACTTCAGAGCATAGGGCAGCATGTGCATCCAGTCCCAAGCCTGGGGACTAAATGTGCAAATGCAATCACTTTTGCCTTGACTAGCACAGTGACTTAAACATTTTAGTAACTGTTAAAGGCAGGCTCCAGTGCAGCAGTGTTTTCCTGCCTTTAAATGAAAACAGAGAAAGGAAGAATTAGGTACAGAAGCTGAAGTGCATTAATTTCCATTCACACAAGTGCTGTACACAGCAGTCACTAACAACTACGGACAGCTAGTCTCACTGTTAGCACTGTGGCTCCCGTTTTGGGAACACAGCTGTTCACTTGCCCTGGTTCTCAAGAAAGACCTTGTGTTTTTTTGCAGTGAGGCAGCAACATTAATAAACATTAAGGCAGAAATTAATTTCCTCTTTGCAGCTTCATGATACTGTACCAAGTGATCTGAAATGAGTTAGGAAACTCCTTTCTCCTTTCCCTCGTCATGTGCAACTGCCTAATTGTCTATCCCAAACCTTTGATGTTAGCTGCTAGCATTTGGTTGTGACTATCATTTGGTTATGACCACCAACTAAGCTGGATGTTAGGAAGAAGTTCTTCATAGAAAGAGTGATTGGCCAGTGGAATGGGCTGCCCAGGGAGGTGGTGGAGTCACCATCATTGGAAGTGTTTAGGAAGAGACTGGGTGGGGTGCTCAGTGCCATTGTTTAGTTGATTAGATAGTGTTGGATGATAGGTTGGACACGATGATCTCAAAGGTTTTTTCCAACCTGGTTTGGTTTGGTTCTATCCTACCCTATCCTATCCTATCCTATCCTATCCTATCCTATCCTATCCTATCCTATCCTATCCTATCCTATCCTATCCTATCCTATCCTATCCTATCCCATCCCATCCCATCCCATCCTATTTCCTTTAATTTTTGTAAAATTTAACTCTGTTCCTCCAATAAATAGGTACATAAGGGACTGCATGTACAGAGCTGCCACTGAAATGTCAGCCCAGCTTACCATCTAACATACTGCTATATGAAATGTCATCATCATTGTGCTGTGTTCTCCTTTCTAGTTTCCAAACAAAACAGTAGCCCAAGTTGCCTGCAGTATGCTGAGCATGCTGATACATTATGTACATAGACTTCAAGTGTATCAAGCTGATTCACCTTTAAGAATTATTCAAGTGAGTAATTGTTTTTATGTGACAAATGAATGTATGTTTTTGATATAACAGTAAAATGTACTTCACTGAAGTTAAAATACTAGAATATTGACAGCTATGTTTCACTAAACGTTCAGTTAGTAGAAACATCATCTTACTGATAATTAGCTGGACTTGATGATCCTAGAGGTCTTTTCCAACCTTAGTAATTTTGTTTCATGGATTCACACTGCATTTACTTGCCAAGTCCAAAGTTTAGGCTGGATGTTAGGAAGAAGTTCTTCATAGAAAGAGTGATTGGCCATTGGAATGTGCTGCCCAGGGAGGTGGTGGAGTCACCATCACTGGAGGTGTTTAGGAAGAGAGTGGATGGGGTGCCCAGTGCCATGGTTTAGTTGATTAGATAGTGCTGGGTGATAGGTTGGACTTGATCTCAAAGGTCTCTTCCAATCTGGTTAATTCTACAATTCAAAATTGTAAAATGGCTATGTCATGCTTATTTTTTCACAAATACTACTATGCACGTGAGAATATGATCTTGAAAGTCTCTTCCAACCTGGTTTATTCTAAATTCTAAATAATTCTAAATATTGTCAACAAAATGCCCTTAAAAATATTGAATACCTTCAAATGTGTGTATTTAAGTTTAGTGTGAAAGTGATCACTTAAAATATGGATCTACAATTGTATTTTCCATATTTGTGTGCAGAAGTTTGCATTGAAGTGTTTCAGTATACAGCAAAATATTTCCTTTGAATACACTTTAAATCAAAGAGAAAAGACAGAATGGCTTAGGTTGGAAGGAACCTCAGAGATCATCTACTCCAACCTCTTCACCATGGGCAGGGGCACCTTTCAAGCAGACTCAGCTACTCAAGGCCTCCACCAACCTAGCCTTGTAAATCTGAAGCACAGAGAAAAGATAAGAGGTCTCCCAGATAACCATAAAGGGAAATCCTATGGAAGCTTCACAAGAGTTTTAGCAAGGATTTTTCTGCTCCTCTGCAGTCATGTTGCTCATTAAGTAGAGGCAGGGTGTTTACAAATGTGGTAATTCTAAGAAAAAATGGAGCTTAGATAACCCCATCCACAAATGCATCTCAGGCTCCTTTCTGCACCCTACATCTTTCTGCCTGAAAATGTGGAGTAGCAGTGTAATTTCCTTGTCCATAATGCACCTACATCATCAAGCAGAATACAGTCCTTTGACACCTTCTGCAAAATCAATTTAAAAGGATTTTGTTTGAAAAAATAAATAATAAATAAAGGGTAAGGAATAATCTAATTTGTCTCAAAATAACTTCAGTAGAATTTCACCAAGAATCTAGTATTGTCACATTTACCTACTTAAACACTTGTTTTAAGCATTTAAATGGTCTCTTAAAAAGCAACTATGATGTCTTTTCTCCAGATTCTGATAGCAACTATTACCCATCTGCTACCCAGCACAGAAGCTTCTTCTTATGAACAGGACAAGAGGGTAAGCATTTTGTTTGTTTGTTTGTTTAAATTTTGTTATCTGATGTGGCAATTTAATTCCAAAGGCTTGTGACCTGCCGTTGTTGCAAAATTGAAGCTGTGCCTTCAAGTAGGGATTCAGCTCTTCCAAGGGTCATACAGTATAGTCTCAGAATCCCAGCAATGAAGGTGGATTTTGGAAGTTTTTGAAGGAAAATATGTGTTTACAGTTAATTGAGGTTGATTGTTTTCAGTAATTAGAACATCTTCTTTTTCCTTATCTTCAGTAAGCTTAAAAGCAAATAATGTAGACCTTTCTGACTTGTCTTGTAGTGAAAATATATTCTCAACTTGTGGAGAACACCTGTCAAAATCTTTATAAGATAATAATTTTTCTTCCCCCACTTTTTATTGTAAGTACATTCTTGAACAAAACAGGCTGTAGTCTCTAGATTCATGTGATTGTTGTCTTCCTTCAAAACAATTACTATCTTTTCGTGTTTTCAGTGGGCCTGAGTCTCCTAGATCAAAAGGGCTCCTTTTTTCACCTGATATTCACAGATTTTCTGCCCTCTGGAAACTGTCTCTCATCTGAATTATTTGGCTTAGCTCTAGGACAGTGGGGTTCAATGGTCATCCAAAGTTTGGCACGTTGGTGTAGTTTATCACTGGCAGCTCTGTTGTTCTGAGCCACCTGTTCCCACAGGAGCTGGCAGTCATATGTTACTTATTTTGGCCTCCATTATTTTGCCTCTCCTCTCTGCTTGCAAGTAGGAAAGGGCTGCTGTAGACTACCACAGTGTGCTGAGCGAGCCTCCTTTCCACTTGAGATGCTTCCCATTCATCAACAAGTTTCCCCATGCATTAATGCAGTCAGTCTACAGCAGTGTGCTGAGCTAGCCTCCTTTCCACTTGAGATGCTTCCCATACATCAAGAAGTTTCCCCGTGCACTAATGCAATCATTCAATGTCAAGTATCATCGGTTACCTAGTTTGACAAGCACACCTAATGGATTTCTGAAAAATTAGTTTAATACACAAATACTTAGAGCTGCTCATCATCAGATTTATTACAGCAGTGCCTCTGAGAGACAAAGGTGTAATGTGTGATGTGAAATAAGTGTGATATTTATGGTGCTGCTTAGTAAATCAGTTAAGTGGATTATCTTTAAAAGACTGATTTTGCTTGGGAAATATTTTAGAGAAACTTTGCAGCTGTTTCTCTGAATTGTTCTATCTTCCACAGCTAAGTTTCTGACATAAATTAAAAAAAAACCTCAAACAAACATTTGAAGCCAGTAAGTTATTAATAATTTGGTGTGTATGTGGGTCTGAACCTAATATCATTCTACAGTCTTTCAAAACGTCCCCTAGAGGGAGTCAGTTCTTTAGCTGACTGAGTGGCCTACAATGCAGAGAGCAGGTGGATTTGTTTCAGATGATAACCTGGTGCTGCACAGCGTTATTGACATGGGATGAAGGAAATGCTTTGTTATTTCTAAAGCACTAAATGCAGCTGAAATTGTTCACTTTTGTGCGACCTTTGATTCACTTTACAGTGAGATTTATGTGCAAAATGGCGCATCAGCCTTAATTCGTACCGCTGTAACCTGACAATAACAGCACTCTGCAAATCAATTTGGAAAATCATGGAGATACTCTTAAGGGCAGTATCTGCTCAAGACCTGCCATGATGATGAACTAGTGTTATTATTAAAGATCTCACTAGCCAAAGCTTTTACTGAAATGCCATAGGCTTTTGAGATACAGTGGCTTTTAAACCTGCTGTTACTGTAGAAGGTTGACTCTACTGAACTGAAAAAATAAAGTAAACCAGGGAAGTAAAATACAGCGATAAAGGGGAAGTAACAAGTGCTGGTTTAATTGATTTGTAATTCAAAATGTTTGTTCCAGTTGGTGGTTTCTTTACTTCTGTGCTTGTTGGACTGGATAATGGCCATGCCATTAAAGACCTTGCTGCAGCCTCTTCACACTACAGGAGCAGAAAATGATAAGACTGAAAGATCGGTTCTTAATTGTATATATAAGGTATGTGTTTCTTTACTTGGTAAATAAAAAATTCTGTGCATGGAGGAAGTTCTTCACCATGAGAGTGGTGAAGCCCTGGAATGGGTTGTTCAGGGAGGTGGTTGAGGCCCCATCCCTGGAGGTGTTTAAGCCCAGGCTGGATGAGGCTCTGGCCAGCCTGATGTAGTGTGGGGTGTCCCTGCCCATGGCAGGGGGTTGGAACTAGCTGATCCTTGTGGTCCCTTCCAACCCTGACTGATACTATGATACTATTTTCTGTAAGCTGACCTCCCCACTGTTGAAATGTAGAGTGCTGGCTTAGTTCTTCTACATTTTACTGTACCTGCTATATATTTGGAGTTGTTTGGTTTTGGTTCTCATTTTGTCATGTTTAACCAAGTTCCCTTTTGTGTGTCATATCAGTACTGGATGCTTGTGTTGTGGAAGACCAGCTATATATTTAAGAAAGGAGAATGTAGTTTTTATGTACCAAGCAATTTCACATAGCAATAAGTCAGCTCAAAAGTGCTAAGTTATAATTACTGTCTTTAGGGACACAGAACAAAGATGGGATTTTTTTCTTTTTGCAAAGGAAGGGGATTAAAACCTCCAGGAGCTTAGACCTAGTATATGTAATTAAAGAAGACAGGATATCTAAAAATAAAGGCAGATTAGTGATTTGGCAAAAAAATGCCCAAGGAAGTTAAAGAGAACAAGAAGGGCTTCTTCAAATATATCAGTAGGAAAAGGAAGAATAGGGAAAGTGTGGGCCCAGTGCTGAACGAGGAGGCAGCCCTGAGAACTGAGGATGCAGAGAGGGCAGAATTGCTGAGTGCCTTCTTTTCTCCAGTTTTTACTCCTAAGACTGAGCTTCCCTATGAAGTCCAAACCCTGGATGAAGAAGTCTGGAGGAGGGAAGATTCTCCACTAGTTAGTGGAGACTGGGTTAGGCATCAGTTACATAAAGTGAATATTCACAAGTCCATGGGCCCTGTAGAGATGTACCCAAGAGAGCTGGCTAATGATGTTGCTCTGTCACTGTCCATCATTTTGGCAAAATTGTGGCAGACAGGAGAGGTGCCTGAGGACTGGAGGAAAGCCAGTGTCACTCCAGTCTTCAAAAAGGGCAAGGAGGAGTTTCCAGGAAACTACAGACCAGTGAGCCTCACCTCCATCCCTGGAAAAATGGAGTAGCTCATTCTGGAGGTCATCTCTAGGCACTTGGAAGAGAAGGTGATCAGGAGTAGTCAGCAGGGATTTACCAAGGGGAAATCATGCTCCACTGATCTGATAGCCTTCTGTGATGGCGTAATAGAATGGGTAGATGCAGGGAGACCAGTGGATGTAGTCTACCTTGACCTTAGTAAGGCTGTTGACACTGTCTCCCGTAACATCCTTGTGAGCAAGTTCAGGAAGTGTGGGATAGAAGAACAGACAGTGAGATGGATTAGGAACTGGTTACAACATAGAATCCAAAGTGTGGTGGTGAATGGTGCCAAGTCCAGCTGGAGAGCTGTAACTAGTAGAGTCCCCCAGAGATCAGTGTTGAGTCTGGTCCTGTTCAACATCCTCATCAATGACAGTGTCTGCTCAGCAAGTTTGCTGACGGTACCAAACTGGGAGGCTTGGCTGATACGCCTGAAGGCTGTGCAGCCATTCAGCAAGACTTGGACAGACTGGAGAGCTGGGCAGAGAGGAACCTAATGAGGTTCAACAAGGATAAGTGCAGAGTCCTGCATCTGGGGAGGAATAATAAACTGCACCAGTACAGGTTAGGAGGCAGTCTGCTAGAGAGCAGACCTGTGGAGAAGGACCTGGGAGTCCTGGTGGATACCAAGTTACCATGGGCCAGCAATGTGCCCTTGTGGTCAAGAGGGCAAATGATATCCTAAGGTGCATTAAGAGGAGTGTGTCCAGCAGACACAGGTTCTCCTCCCCCTCTACTCTGCCCTGGTGAGACCTCACCTGGAATATTGTGTCCAGTTTTGGGCTCCCCAGTTCAAGCGGGACAGAGATCTACTGGAGAGAGTCCAGCGGAGAGCTGCCAGGATGCTTAAGGGACTGGAGCACTGCCCTGTGAGGAGAGGCTGAGAGCCCTGGGGCTTTTTATTCTGGAGAGGGGAAGACTGAGGGGGGATTTAACAAATGTTTATAAATATCTGAGGGCTGGGGGTCAAGAAAGAGGGGAGCAGACAGGCCCTTCTCCATTGTACCCTGTGGCAGGACAAGGGGTGATGGATATAAACTACAGCACAGAAGATTCCACCTCAACGTGAGGAGGAACTTCTTCACTGTGAGGCTCACAGAGCACTGGAACAGGCTGCCCAGAGAGGTTGTGGACCCATCTGGATGCCTTCCTGTGCAATCTGTGCTAACTTCTGTGGCCCTGCTCTGGCAGGGGTAAGGACTCAATGAGCTTCGGAGGTCCCTTCCATCCCCTAACATCCTGTGATCCTGTCATGTGCTGGAAATTTTGTTAAATTCCACTTCAGCATAGATATTATTTTAATAATTTCTTTGCAAGACCAGGTTTTGTTTCTGTAAACTTTAAGCATCTAAAGTTTTCCAACATTTTGTCCTGCCTCCCTGGTTCTAACAAATCAATTGAAAAATGTAAATGGAAGTAAACTTCGTTTCTTACAGAACTATCAAGTAGAAACTTCAGTAGTTAATGTCATGAAATTCTGCTTTTGTTCTAGGTTCTGCATGGATGTGTCTACGGTTCTCAGTGTTTTAGCAACCCTAAATATTTTCCTCTAAGCCTTTCTGATTTGGCGTGTGTGGATTATGATCCTTTTATGCATTTAGAAAGCTTGAAGGAACCAGAACCCCTGCATTCACCAGACTCTGAGAGATCTTCTAAACTTCAGCCAGTCACTGAAGGTTTGTCAAACTGCCTAAATACATGCTCTTTCAAAAGGTTTTATCTTGGTTTCCAGAATTGAAGTGCTGGTCTCAAGCAAAAGGTTTAAGGTATACCTAGACACTAGACAGGAACTGTTAGTATGGAGTGAGCTAACATAATTTTGAGCAATTACTGTTTGATTAACTGAAATAACTATCTTCTGAACAACATGAAGATCAATTTGATATGGATTCCTCTGTTCTCTTCGTAGCAGGAAGAACTGTTAAGTACTGCAGCATGAATAAATGTTGCTTTTCATTTTGCTTTCAGTAAATTCTGGGTCGAGGCAATCCCAGGCACAAATCCAGGCTGGGCAGTGACTGGTTGGAAAGCAGCCCTGAGGAGAGAGACTTGGGGGTGCTGGTGGACAAAAAGCTCAACATGAGCTCTCAGTGTGCACTTGCAGCCCGCAAAGCCAATCAGATCCTGGGCTGCATCAGGAGAAGTGTGGCCAGCAGGTCGAGGGAGGTGATCCTCCCCCTCTACTCAGCCCTGGTGAGACCCCACCTGGAGTACTGTGTCCAGTTCTGGAGCCCCTATTACAAGAGGGATGTGGAGGTGCTGGAAGGTGTCCAGAGAAGGGCCACGAGGATGATCAGAGGGCTGGAGCACCTCTCCTGTGAGGACAGACTGAAGGAGTTGGGGCTGTTGAGTCTGGAGAAGAGAAGGCTCCGAAGTGACCTCATTGTGGCCTTCCAGTATCTGAAGGGGGCCTATAGGAAGGCTGGGGAAGGGCTTCTCAGGATCTCAGGTAGTGATAGGACTAGGGGGAATGGAACGAAGCTGGAGGTGGGGAGATTCAGGCTGGAGGTGAGGAGGAAGTTCTTCACCATGAGAGTGGTGAGACCCTGGAATGGGTTGTCCAGGGAGGTGGTTGGGGCCCCGTCCCTGGAGGTATTTAAGAGCAGGCTGGATGAGGCTCTGGCCAGCCTGCTCTAGTGTGGGGTGTCCCTGCCCATGGCAGGGGGCTTGGAACTAGATGATCCTTGTGGTCCCTTCCAACCCTGACTGATACTATGATACTATGAAATTACTTGATTTTTTTCCTTAATTTTCCTTCTTTTTCTAAGAATGTCTTCCCTATCTGAGCTGAAAGATTCCTGTGAATTTTTGTAGCCTCTAATAATTTGCTGTCCATCTGTTTACACTGTTTAAAACCAGAGCTACCTAAAAAAAAGGATAAATTTCTTCTCACCTGCTTAGAACCTGGAATTACAATGTTTTTTTTTCAGAACCTGAAGATAAAAACAAAGTATCCAGAAACTAAGCTACAGAGGAGTAGCATATATTACACAGTGTATCTGGTAAATGCCAAAGAGCTGCATTGGGAAGAAAATTGAAAAAGATGAGATTAATACTGATACCAGAAACTCTGTGTAGTGCTATTCTCCCTCCATATTAAGTTGTTCCATTTAGGCTTCCTTAAAGGTACTAAGAACCAGATAAATGCAGCAGCTCTTTGTAGCAGCTGTGTGCTAACAGCAGGTGATTTTGTGGTCTGTAGTGTCTACGTGCTGTTTTTTATGTAGAGAAAATGGCTAATCATTGTGCCCTTGTCTAAGGCATGCTTCATCATCCTCAAGTACTTTTTTGGCCAAAGAATTCTTAACATAGAGCTGTTCCCTAATAAGCTCAGTATTGGATTGAACAAGTCTGATTTGAGAACTGTTGGCAGGAGGAGCTGTAATTATTAAATTTACTGAAGAATGAAGCAAGGTACTATAGTTGGCTTTTTGTCAAATGGCTGTGGTCTTATTAGTCAAAAGTAATCATCTGCTGGGTCAGAATGAAAGAGGCTTCGAAGGATTCATTCTGTCCTAATTACAGTCTCACCTATACATATTATGTAAAGCTAATATTTAAAGCATTTGCCAAAATTAACTTTCACTGCATGTTCTATTACAGTGTAGTGAATTGTAGCAGCTTTTTCATGCCTGGCATCTTTTGTGTTCTGTAATAATCTGTAATTATGGTTTAGCAGCAAATGCCGTGCAGCTTGTTTAATCTGACGATCTGAAAAGGCAACCCTGAATAGATTTATCTTTAAATGAGTGCAGTTGCACAAAGCCTCAGCATCGATATCTTGGGTTTGCATTTCCTTACCTGATCTCCTCTGCTCTAATTTCTTGTTAAATTTCTTTGAAAAAGTCATTTCAGCTGTTCCTTAATTAAGGAAGCTGCTTATTAAAGTTTCAGGGCTCTGGAATCGTCAGTCAGATGGTGAAATTTAATTGGCAAACTACAGCATTATATTACAACCCCTGTCTTGCAACCTTGGCACTTCCAGTCCACGTTGCCAAGAAGAGAATAAAATTGGCAGTGCTTAGCTGACTGCACGGCATCTGTTCTCCCTGGCATTGTCGGAGGAGTGAGAGGAGTAAAGTTGGTGGATAAGAACCAGTCTGGGACTTGATTAAGAGAGGGTCAATTAGTGCAAGCTAGCAGCAGAGCTAAATGCCGGTGGTCAGTGTCGTTTTTAGAGGAGTAAAAGTGATGTCATAGCTTGTTTTGGGTTTTGTTTTTGAAGGAATGGAAATGGACAAGATGACAGTTGTAGGAAAATCAGGAAGGTTCTACAACAACCAGGGTGGGGATGGCTGGACTCTCTTCCCTTACATCACAATCAAAGCTTAAAGTACTGATGTCAGATTTCTTGAGGGGATGCTTTTGATGAGTTCAATGGCTGTGACTGGCATACTCTGTTACATCTCACATTGTTCAAGGTCAGATCCATCACAAGTTTTATGGACACTTAGCCACAGTATGATGGGTATGAGGCTTTTCAGTGATACAGCTTTGTATCAGTGTGTAGTGGGGACAGGGTCTATTGAGAGGCTGGAGCAAGCCCTGCAGTAAATGGCGCAGTGAAGATTTAGTAAATCCTTTCAAAACAGGCAATGTGGGGGGAGAAGAGGACTGTTCCCCTCTCTGTTTCAGTAGCTTTCCAAGTCATAAGGAATTGGTTATCCCTAGGATTATAAGGGAAATTGCCCTCCTTTCTGTACATTTCAGGTAGAGTGATAGATTGCAGTATAAGATAAACATAGAATAATGTTGAAATTAACTCTTAAGTATATTACAAGTTGTATTTAAACCTGAATCAACTTTCAGCAGCTGACAATAAAGAGATCAGCAGAAAGCTTTTCTTGCATCATCAGGACTTGCAGACATCATTTCATACGCTTAGGGAATCACAAGGCTTGTCTACATGAAGGCTTCTGAACTCCAGCTAGTATTGACAACTTCCCCTGCCTGCAGTACTATAGGACAGACATACAAGTGCTGTCTGTGCAGTTAACTGCACCTAATTAGTCTGGATTCAGTGTCACACTGACGGGGGTGATTTCTCCAAGGATGGTATAGCATCATAACCATTCACTGTACAGTATAGATGTGCAAAAGCTAACTTGGACGCTCTTGTGCCATGATCTGCTTACCTGCTTCTGCTTTTCTACATGTCATTACAGAACCATAAATATATATGAGGAAGAATTAAAATGGGACCTCTCCTTCAGAGCTTTTTTGTTGTTTGTATTAAGTGGGAAAAGTGAAATTGAGGGGATTTGGTGACCCTTGTATTAAGAAGGAAGGTAGTTATGTGAAAATACATAGCATTAAACAAAGTCCCATACACTTTCTAATGCTAATAGGTAATAAAATCAGACTATTTGATAGAGTCTAGTTGCAAGGAAATAATATTCTAGAAGTTTTTTTTGCCATGACAGGCAAAACATTTTGAAACTTGTTCTTCACAGATCATGAATCTGTTAGAGTTGTGATTGGAAAGCTGTATTTACTTTGCACACAGTGAGCTATCATTTATTGATGTAATTAAATTTATTATATATATGTTACATATAAATATATTTATTTCTCCAAACACATTTCAAACTCTTCTGCATAGATCAATAATTTTTTTCCCTAATATAGTACAATTTATGCAGAAAAAATAAAATTCCCCATCTGATATAAAGTCTTTACTTTTTATTTACAAAGTACTTTTTATTTACAAAGTACTTTATTTACAAAGTACTGCTGCAGTGTGCCCAGGCGGCCAGGAGGGCCAATGGCATCCTGGCCTGCATCAAGAACAGTGTGGCCAGCAGGAACAGGGAGGTCATTCTGCCCCTGTACTCTGCACTGGTTAGGCCACACCTCGAGTACTGTGTCCAGTTCTGGGCCCCTCAGTTTAGGAAGGAGGTTGACTTGCTGGAACGTGTCCAGAGAAGGGCAGCAAAGTTGGTGAGGGGCTTGGAACACAAGCCCTATGAGGAGAGGCTGAGGGAGCTGGGGCTGCTTAGCCTGGAGAAGAGGAGACTCAGGGGTGACCTTATTGCTGTCTACAACTACCTGAAGGGAGGTTGTAGACAGGCAGAGGTTGTTCTCTTCTCCCAGGCAGCCAGTACCAGAACAAGAGGACACAGTCTCAGGCTGCACCAGGGGAGGTTCAGGCTGGAGGTCAGGAGGAAGTTTTACACAGAGAGAGTGATTGCCCACTGGAATGGGCTGCCTGGGGAGGTGGTGGAATTACCATCACTGGAGGTGTCCAGGTGGAGACTTGATGGGGTGCTTGGTTGCATGGTTTAGTTGATTAGGTGGTGTTGGATGATAGATTGGACGCGATGATCTTGAAGGTCTCTTCCAACCTGGTTTATTCTATTCTATTCTATTTTTAAGGATTTGCTGTTTGCCTTTTACTGAAAGGAGACAAAAAGTACACATTGAAAAAAACCCACTTTATACATGGTGCATCCAGCATAGTACAGATGGTGTTATGTCAGAGTTATTTTGAAGGTGGGTTTCTCTATACCTGAAGCCTGAAACTGGAAAAGGGTGAGACTTCCTTCAGCTAATGTAAAATACAAGTAATTAGGCTAAACTGAGCTGTCTTAAGCTCCCTCTTAATGTGATGGAGAAAGAGAAGAGTTTCCAGAAAGTGATTCATCCCATTTCTCCAATTCAGGCTTCTAACTGAGATGAATCAATCTGTACAGCTGCATCACCCTTTAGATAGCTAAAAGGGTGAAGAGAGTTAAATCTAGCACTTGATCATTACTTTTTCCTACATAACTATAGTTGTTTAGAAACTGTTCAGTCAAAGCTGAATTACAGAGTTAACAACACATATTCAGGAAATTCAGGTATCTTCCATGTGTGCCACTGATACAAATGGGTGGTGACAGACCTTCAGCCTTTTCACAAAAGAGGTAATTTTAGGGGCTGATAAGAATAGCCACCATGACGTGCCGCTAGTAAATCACTAAGTGATCATGTACACACATAAATTATACTACCCAAGCAGAAGATTGTAGCATTGTAAAGAAAGCAGAGGTGTTTTGACTCAAGAAGACAGGCTTGCAAAGCAGCCAGCTAGACTGCTCTAAAGTGTAATGAATTTAAACTAGAGAAGGGTACATTTAGATTGGGCATTGGAAGGAACCTCTTTACTATGAGCGTGATGAAACACTGGAACAGGTTGCCCAGGGAGGTTGTGGAGGCCCCATCCCTGGAGATGTTCAAGGTCCTCATTGCCCTCTACAACTACCTGAAGGGTGGTTGTAGCCGGAAAGGGGTTGGTCTCTTCTCCCAGGCAACCAGCACCAGAACAAGAGGACACAGTCTCAAGCTGTGCCAGGGGAGGTTTAGACTCAAGGTGAGGACAAAGTTCTTCACCGAGCGAGTCATTCATCATTGGAATGGGCTGCCCAGGGAGGTGGTGGAGTCACCGTCCCTGGAGGCGTTCAGGAGGGGATTGGACGTGGCACTTGGTGCCATGGTCTAGTCATGAGGTCTGTGGTGACAGGCTGGACTCAATGATCCTCGAGGTCTCTTCCAACCTTAGTTATACTGTGATACTGTGAAGGTCAGACTTGATGGGGCTTTGAGCAACCTAATGTAGTTGGGGATGTCCCTGCTTCCTGCAGGAGGATTTGACTAGATGATCTCTAGGGGTCCATTCCAATGCAGTACATTCTGTCATTCTATGATATGACTCAGTTTGTAGAATTTGTGTCAAATTTGAGGTGGCTTGCATTGGTGAATATTTTGATCTGCCCTCCAGAAGCAAGGAGCATGGTTTAGAAACTCACTTGAAGAGTTTCAATGTCCAGTTGTTCCTCATTAAGGAGATGCACTTCTAGAAAGAATATATTAGCATGTATCCTTTAAGTTGAAAATTTAATGATAAATCCTCATATTTTTTCAAAAACATTACTGGATTTGGGTTTGGTTTTTTTAGCTAAGGGAAACTGTCACCAAAAACTGATTTGCAGTGTGGCAAAGAAAGTTTCAAGATTGCTTTATTTTCTTTCAGCATAACAGTTTACATTTCAACAGGCTTCTCTTAATACTTCTGATTGAAGTTTTCTGTGTCACTCTTAGATCAGCAATGCTGTGTTCTGAGAGAAGACTCAGTGAGAAGGACTGCACTTTTATAAAAGAGGCAATGGCAGATTCATATCACAATTCCTTTAATTTTAATCCAAGAGCAGAATTTCCCAAGGAAGGCTGTGGTGGGACTGGGAACATACCTTCCAGATTTTAATTTGACGTGCCACTCGGTTTCACCATATCACCTTTCTTTTCCATCTGTCCCTTAGGCTCCTAAGGGAGTAAATTCATACACACAGGCACAATAAAACCATGGTGAGGTTTGAGGTCTCTGAGGGTTTGCCACCAAACAGTGCTAGTAATAACTTGTGCTGACAGGTCACTCTCATTTTTTCAGATTTTTTTGGCAGAACTTAACCAAAGACATTTAATGTACACGGTGTCAGGCTGTGAACTGTGAAACTCACATGTTTTTGATCCTGGGAACCTAAGAGGTGTATTACTTTATTTAGAATAGAATAAACCAGATTGGAAGAGACCTGCAAGATCATCATGTCCAACCTATCATCCAACACCACCTAATCAACTAAACCGTGGCACCAAGCACCCCATCAAGTCTCCTCCTGAGCACCTCCAATGATGGTGACTCCATCACCTCCCCAGGCAGCCCATTCCAATGGGCAATCACTCTCTTTGTGTAGAATTTCTTCCTAACATCCAGTCTGAACCTCCCCTGGTGCAGCCTGAGACTGTGTCCTCTTGTTGTGGTGCTGGTTGCCTGGGAGAAGAGACCAACCTCCGCCTGTCTACAACCTCCCTTAAGGTAGTTGTAGAGAGCCAAGTGCTAAATACTTGGTATAAACCTTCCTGACAAAGATGGCCCAGCCTCTGCCCATTAGCAACCAGGTGCTGGTTAGTACTGCACTGATGAGTTATTCTCCAAGCATCCAACTTATTTTGCCTTTGTTTTGTATAAACTTGCTTACAGTTCCTTCTTATATTTCAGCAGATGGCACTGTAACTTAATTTCCATGTATGCTCTCAGTATCTGAACATTTAATTCAACTTGTATGAATGTTTTTGTGTTTGTCAATCTTAAACCTCAAGCAGGTTATTGATAGTAAAAATACAGTATCAAATTTGTTTATATTGGTTTTCAAGGCCTCAATTCATTAAAATACTTGAGTTTGTCTGAGGTTTGAAATAGTGTAAAAATTAGGTTGATGTTGCCAACTATTAAAAGGACTAAATATTTCCCTTTTTTGCAGTTCAGATATAGTGCTCTCTAAAGATGGAGGAGAGCTAGAATCCCAAACATCTCTTACATTCTTTAGCCAAACCTTGTGCAGGGAGGTAGGGAAGAAAATGAAAAGCCATATATTTACTAATAGTTTACTTCTACAGATGCAGAATGCATCCAGTGCTTCAGAAACTAAAGCTTTGTCATGACAATATGCATTCCAAATGTGCCTTTCTTTTTCCAGTTAAGCCACTTATGACACCTTAAACTGCAATAAGAAATTTGTTTATTAAACATTCATTTCCATTGTGTATTAATACACAACAGAGAGGGAGGTGAGTTCATTTATACCATACTCACACATCCAAGAGGTTGCATTTTATCAGTAAATGCTAAATGGAAAAGCAAGGCCTTTGACACTGTCCCCCACAGCAAACTCCTGGCCAAGGTGTCAGCCTATGGCTTGGATGGGAGCACACTGCGATGGGTTAGGAACTGGCTGGATGGCTGAGCCCAGAGAGTGGTGGTGAATGGTGCCACATCCAGCTGGCGGCCAGTCAGTAGTGGAGTCCCCCAGGGATCAGTGCTGGGCCCCATCCTCTTTAACATCTTTATTGATGATCTGGATGAGGGCATTGAGTCAATCATCAGTAAATTTGCTGACGACACCAACCTTGGGGCAGGAGTTGATCTGCTAGAGGGTAGAGAGGCTCTGCAGAGGGACCTCGACAGGCTGGACAGATGGGCAGAGTCCAACGGCATGAGATTTAACACATCCAAGTGCTGGGTGCTGCACTTTGGTCACGGCAACCCCATGCAGAGCTACAGGCTGGGGTCAGAGTGGCTAGAGAGCAGCCAGGCAGAGAGGGATCTGGGGGTGCTGGTTGATGGTAGGCTGAACATGAGCCTGCAGTGTGCCCAGGCAGCCAAGAGGGCCAATGGCATCCTGGCCTGCATCAGGAACAGTGTGGCCAGCAGGAGCAGGGAGGTCATTCTGCCCCTGTACACTGCACTGGTTAGGCCACACCTCGAGTACTGTGTCCAGTTCTGGGCCATTCAGTTTAGGAAAGATGTTGACTTGCTGGAGCATGTCCAGAGAAGGGCAACGAAGTTGGTGAGGGGCTTGGAACAGAAACCCTATGAGGAGAGAGTGAGGGAGCTGGGGTTGCTTAGCCTGAAGGAGAGGAGACTCAGGGGTGACCTTATTGCTGTCTACAACTACCTTAAGGGAGGATGTAGACAGGTGGATGATGGTCTCTTCTCCCAGGCAACCAGCACCAGAACAAGAGGACACAGTCTCAGGCTGTGCCGGGGGAGGTTTAGGCTGGAGGTTAGGAGGAAGTTTTACACAGAGAGAGTGATTGCCCTTTGGAATGGGCTGCCCAAGGAGGTGGTGGAGTCACCGTCATTTGAGGTGTTCAGGAGGAGACTTGACAGGGTGCTTGGTTGCATGGTTTAGTTGGTTGGGTGGTGTTGGATGATAGGTTGGACACAATGATCTTGAAGGTCTCTTCCAACCTGGTCTGGTCTATTCTATTCTATTCTATTCTATTCTATTCTATTCTATTCTATTCTATAAATAACATGGTTCAGAACATTCTGGTTTGGTGCATTTTTGATGATAAAAAGAGTGGGAAGCGTTTGTAGTAGTTTTCAATATTCAGTTTTCAATATTTCATGTGTTTAAAAATATATGGTGTAACCCTGAGGAATGGTCTTGATTTATCTTCCCCTTATAAATCTCAAATTGAGGGCAGCCAGGTCCTGTTTTGAGAGGCTGTCTGCAGAAATACATCCTTTGCCATATTGAGCTGATTTCGTCTTCTACAGAGCAATAGTTCCTCAGTAGGGTTACCCTGAGCGACTTGAGTTTTGTCTGCCTGACAGAGTCACTTTGAGCAGCTAGTTCTGAACTTCTTAGGTAACAGAGTGGATTTGGTAGAAGAATCCAGTAACAATAAAGTACTGGAGTAGCAAGGTGGGGCTATAAACAATAAGAAACTCCTTTTGTGTATTTAGATAACGTGGTCTGCAAGTGGAAGGTATACAACAAAGGAGGAGGTGTCAAAACTGTATTGAAATACCAGTGCATCTCACAAGACAGATATAACTTAAGATAGACACTTCTCTTCTTCCCTCTTAAGTTTTTCCAGCCTGAAACTTCCTAAAATGCAGCTGGAGCCTGGGATTTGCTTGTTTTTCAAATGTTGCTGCTGTTAGATTGTGTTCAGCATAGATAGCCTTGTCTTTGGTTTAATACTTTAAAATGATCCAGTATTATTCTCAGCCTAATTTACAGCTATATGCTCCCCTGGGAAATTAAGATGGATTAGAGGTTTTGTGCATCTATGTTCCTTTGTTTTTCACAATGTAATGAAGTGGGGAAATACAAAAATCCATTTTGGTTGGAAATGGACTTCTTACAACGCAATTATGAGCTCTACCTCATGAGCAACTTAAGGTTTATTTTCACTAAATTGAGACATGTTGCATTTTAGAAGACCTATGCTGATTACAAAGGTATGGTAAAGGAGGTATGATAATCTGTAAAATGAAGATTCTTCTTTGACTGCCTTATGATTTTTCAGGCTGTTTATCTATGAGACCAGCATTCAGCAAAATGCATATTTTTCCTAACCTTGTAGGTTCATAATCTGTTCAAAACTCAGAAAGAAAAGACCAAAAGAAATGCATAAACCTCAGTGTTGTTTTCTGAATGCTTATTTTAAAGCCTCTGTTCTTTCTCTTGCAGTGAAAACTCACATGCAACAAGGATTAATTTCTGTCGCTGCTCGGACTGTGATAACACACCTAGTCAACCACTTAGGCCACTATCCTATGAGTGGGGGTCCTGCTATGCTAACCAGTCAAGTGTGTGAAAACAATGACAATCCATACAGTGAAAGTCCTGAACTTTCTCCTGAACTGTTTGAGAACCCAAACCTTCAGTTCTTTGTGTTAAACAATACTTCCCTGGTGTCTTGCATACAAATCCAGGCAGAAGATGATATGCCTGGGGGAGGACTGTCTGCTGGACTTGCATCTGCTAATTCAAATGTAAGAATCATAGTGCGTGATCTGTCTGGCAAATACTCATGGGACTCAGCCATTTTGTATGGACCATCATCTTTATGTGGATCTTCACAACAAACCTCTTTTGCACTTTCATTACCTCAGCAAGATAAACCAGAAGATACTCTTTCTTCTTTTGAGCATGTGCCTGAGGATGTATCTGCAAGGGATGGAATTACACTCCAAGTAAAAAGGAAATTTAGAGACACTGTACCGACATGGGATACAATCAGGGATGAAGAAGATGCCCTTGACGAGCTCCTGCAGTATTTAGGTGTTACAAGCCCTGAATGCTTGCAGAGAACTGGTGTCTCCCTCAACATCCCTGCTCCTCAGCCAGTCTGCATTTCTGAGAAGCAGGAGAACGATGTCATCAATGCAATTCTGAAACAGCACACAGAAGAGAGGGAGTTTGTTGAAAAGCATTTCAATGATTTAAATATGAGGGCTATGGAACAGGATGAGCCAACCTCACAAAAGCCCCAGTCAGCATTTTACTACTGCAGATTACTCCTCAGTATACTGGGAATGAATTCTTGGGATAAAAGGTAAAAAGAAAAGACTCACAATTTAAGAGCTCACTTTTAAAGAATCATGCTGGTCGTAGTGTGAGTTATGCCAAAAATAATCCAGGCTGGCCAACAAAAGATGAGAGAAAATGTGCAGCTAGGGAGAAACGTCAGTTTTCTTCTGCATTTCAACCTGCCATTTAGAGAGACAGAGAGGAGGAAACCTGCCACCTTTATTGCTGCTTGTATTCATTCTTTAGAAAAGTGTTGAAGAAGGCAGATTTTCTCGTAATCCTTTCAACAGCTGTACTAAGGGCTACTACCATGGGTAAAGAAGGCATCTTTTCTGCTTTCTTTGCTTCTGATGTATGTTCCTGCAAAAATCATTACTTCTCTGTGCCAGAATATGACTCTGAAAGTGTCATACTCTCAACTATTGTGTTGCTGAACAGCGTCCTGCTGCTTTGCTGGCTAAGAGCATGCTTGCATGCAGCCTCAAAGCATTGCATCTGTGTTAGCTAATGAGAAAGATGTGTCCCCTACTATATATTTCAACATTGGCAGTGTTTGGTTATTGTTTAGAACAGGAGACAAGCAGTGTTCAGTTACAAAAGTAATGCCTCTGTTTCCATTATCATTTTTGTGGAGGTGTAGTTAGGTGTCTGTCTGCATATACATGTGGGTATGTACAAGTATTAGCACTCTAGAATTTAAGGATCTTGCTGAAGTTATCTTTTGCCATAGCTGTCAAGTTCCATATTGGAGACATTGAAATATTTTCTCAGCTCTGAGGAGAAATGGATATCCTGCAAAACAAAAAAAAACCTGTCACTAAGATATCACTGGAAGCAGACAAAATGTTGGTGTTATAACCCTTCCTATTTTGGTCTTTAATTCCTCAAGGCAGTGTAACTTTGAGCAGCACTGTTCTTAAATTTCCACAGTGTTTTGTGGGAAACATCTTAAGACCAGTTTAAAAGAAATGAAAAGTGACTTTCTTGCTCTAGCATATTGTTTTGTTTTTTTCTTTAAGTTGTTGCAGCTGGCTGGGTGACTAGTGGGTGATGTTCTGCTCTCCTCTCCAATTCAGAACAGCAAAAGCTCTGTGTTTAATGCACAAACTCCCTAGGACAGCAGTTTATGGGCATATATTTTGTCACGAAGCATATATATATATTGTGGCCTAGTCAAGTGTGCAGCTCATACATGTGTCAAAGTTCTGTCTGTTCTTCCCAGGGAGTGATAGGACTAGGGGGAATGGAACAAAACTAGAAGTGGGTAGATTCAGATTGGATATTGGGAAGAAGTTCTTCCCCATGAGGGTGGTGAGACACTGGAACAGGTTGCCCAGGGAGGTGGTGGAAGCCTCATCCCTGAAGGTTTTTAAGGCCCGGCTGGATGTGGCTGTGAGCAACCTGCTGTAGTGTGAGGTGTCCCTGCCCATGGCAGGGGGCTTGGAACTTAGATGATCCTTGAGGTCCCTTCCAACCCTAACAATTCTATGATTGTATGATCCATAGAGGAAAGATTTATTGCAGTTGGATCCCAGTAGGCTGGCAAAAAGCAGTGGAAAGAAGTAAAAGTTGTACACCTCAGGGCTAAAGAAAAAGGTGGTTATATGTTAGAAAGGTCTCTTAATATTTTAGATAAGAAAGGACTGTTGAAAAGATGAAAACATTTGTTGACTGTTCATGTGTGGACCTGAAAATATTCTTGTACCATTCTTGGACTGTTTTGTATCCCTCAGTGAAGAGGTGATAAAAAGCTACAAATTTCTTTTGTAGAAGGAGCTTTCATCTCCTGAAGAAAAACGAGAAGTTACTTCGAGAACTCAGAAATTTGGACTCAAGACAATGGTAAACTTTTTTAATGGCTGCCTGCTCACTTCCTTTAAGTGTGCTTTGTGCTTAAATGGCTCTAATTGCATAGACGTGGGAGTCAAACTAATTTTTGCAGTAGTTTTGTAAATTATTCATGTATTTTGCACTGTACAGTAATTATTGGTGTTATTGAAGTTACATTGGTGTTATTTGCAGAGTGAAACTCTACAAGTGGAATACAAGGAGATGAATGGAACAAACCCTGGAATGGGTTGGCCAGGGAAGTGGTTGGGGCCCCGTCCCTGGAGGTGTTTAAGCCCAGGCTGGATGAGGCTCTGGCCAGCCTGCTCTAATGTGGGGTGTCCCTGCCCATGGCAGGGGGGTTGGAACTAGATGATCCTTGTGGTCCCTTCCAACCGTGACAGATACTATGATACTATGAATAGTTTTATAACTTGGATGTATTAAAGAGTTTCCCTTTTAAGCTTCAGCCAATTGTTTAGCTGTTCTCCAGTGCTGTTCATATTTGAAAACATGGAATTCTAGTTGGGAGTTACAGCACAGAGGAGGTTTTAGAAGTGTGAGAAACCATCTTCAGTTGTTCCGGGGTCTAACAGCAAGCTGTGAACAGAAGATGTTGCTGTAATATTTAGATTCTTGATACAGTTGCAGAAGCTACATTTGCCACAGCAGTGACAAGGCACTGTTGGTAATGGGCAGTGCAGTGTTGATAATGCCTGTGTTACAGGTTTTGCTCATTTCAGCTGCTCCATTAGCAACTGGTGCTGTCAGTACCATCCTGCATCTCAGAAGCGCTGAAAGGGCTAAATGCTGTCCCTGTGTAATAAAACTTTAGAGAAGACCAGACTAGAAAGGAACAGAATGGGAATGTGGAAGCATAAAAGGTATTGAAAAAGAAGTCATACAGCTGTTCTTTGTTTCCACTGTCTTTTTTGATGTTTTAAAGCTGTGCTCTGCAGGTACTGCTTGCATAGTTTTGTTTGGTTTTA
Source organism: Melanerpes formicivorus (assembly GCF_026170545.1). Classification (NCBI taxonomy): domain Eukaryota; kingdom Metazoa; phylum Chordata; class Aves; order Piciformes; family Picidae; genus Melanerpes; species Melanerpes formicivorus. Next base: position 4,708,433 of record NW_027142401.1, on the reverse strand, counting down.
GTAAGGAGCATGTCATGCAGTGACTGTCCTCTGTTTTACAGCCGAGAGACACACAAGATTGCGGTGTTTTATGTTGCTGAAGGGCAGGAAGATAAACACTCCATCCTTACAAATACTGGAGGAAGCCAAGCCTATGAGGATTTTGTAGCTGGTCTTGGCTGGGAGGTATTTATTAAAACAGTTTTATCTGAAGTTTGTTTACAAAGAAAATTACAGATCGCTTTCGGTACTATAAGTAGTTGGCTCTTTAGCATTACTCAAAAGCACTGAAGTACTGTACTTTTGAAAGCAGGGTGTAGAACATCTCCCTTATAAGGAAAGGCTAGGGTGTTTTCAAATAGCTTTCTTTAGGTAGCTTCCTAACTTTTTATTTCATATTCACAGAATATGAAAATTACTCAAGAAGGTAATAAGACAATTTGAAATTGAAATTGTCTGCCTTTCACTCAGGGTTTCTTCAGAGCTCAGGTCAAGGCTGATGTAGCATCATCAGAGAATTTATAACAATTTTAGAAGGTCCATGTAAGTGGCTCAGTCAACTGATCAGGAAATAATGCAGTCAATAACTCATTTACATAACCTTTCCTTTTCTATAACCTTGTCTTCCCAGCAGCATCCGTGCTGGCTGTGGAATATAGAATGCCACTGCAGCTGATTTTTCAGTCTTGTCAGTGAGTCTGAGCTCTTAAAAGAGCTGAAAAGGGCCTTGACTTGTAAAATTCAATAGCAAGTGTACTACAAAATGTAAAGAATGTATTTATCATCTGATTTACTGTTTTTCTCTAAATCCTTACCTGTTTTTTTTACTTCTAGGTAAATCTCACAAACCATTGTGGCTTTATGGGAGGACTGCAGAAAAACAAAAGCACTGGGCTAACCACTCCATATTTTGCTACCTCGACAGTAGAAGTAATGTTCCATGTGTCAACAAGAATGCCTTCTGATTCAGATGACTCTCTAACAAAAAAGGTAGGTGTTTTCTGAATACCTTTTTCCTAAGAAAACCCAAATATTTTAACACCTTTGCCTACTAATAGTTGGGATTTTACTGAAGTAGGTTAAGGCACAGAAATTACTCTCCACCAATTTCTTACTTTGCCATACCGGTGATTTTTGCTGTCATTGCAAATGGATAGAGAGGTCAGAGTTTGTGTAGGAGAAAAGTATTCTGAGTGATGTTTTAGCACTTTGAGACTTTAAATGCCAATTAATAAATGTGTTGAGTAGTTACCTAAGGTGACTTTTTATTCACTTAAGGGTCGCACGCTACCTATTAACTTAATTTTCCCTTAACGAAGATTTCAACGATGTTTATTATATGTAGGGTTTTTTGTCTTTCTGCAGGCCCAAATACTCAACAGTGATATGACCAAAGCCACATGAAAAAAAAAAAAAAACAAAAAAGAAGCCAAAATAAAAGTTTTTCTGTATTGGTATTTTTTCCTTGCAATTTAATAAATTCCATATTAGTGATAACAAGTTAGGGTCTCAAACGTGTGTCCTATTATGAGTGAGCAATTGGCTATCATTAGACCGTCCCCTGTCCTGCCTACATACATCTTCAGATCTGCTAATCCATTCAGCAGACACGTTAATGAGACGTGGTTGAAGTGTAATATTGGAGGAACTGAAGCTGGTTGACCTCAGCATGGAGTTTAATACTTGTAATTAAATTAGATGGTAGACAGTTAGTAAAGAGAGAAATAGCCATGCCTCTGGCGAGCTTCAATTATTAATGACTTTTTTGTTCTTTGTGTTCAACTTGAGGAAAAAAATGTTATTGTTATTGTTATACACTGGCTATGACTTCTCACTGCTCCCTGTTGCATCTTACATTGGTTTATTTGGGGGTTTTGTATATGGAAAAAACCCAAGTTTTTTTCCTGTATGTCAATGATGCTGGGTCCTTTCTGTTCTTTATTTCCTGAAATAGAGCCAGGGTAATACTTAAGTTGTTAAATGATTTCTAAAAGTAGCTTAATAGCAAACAAGAACTAATTTTAAAATCAGGTTGTTGTTGCTGTTCTAGTGTAGAACAGGTTTGTACAGATCTTTGTCTAAGCTGACTGGCTTCTGTGTTTTTAAAACAGAAGCTTGGGTATTTAAAAACACAGTTTGTAATTACCTGTACAACATGAGTTTGTAGTGTTTGAATTAGAGCAATAAAAAGTGTTGAGAAGGGGGAAGAGGTGTTACAGTGAGAATTAATTAAATAATAAATAATGGAATAGTATAAACCAGGTTGGAAGAGACCTTCAAGATCATCATGTCCAACCTATCAACCAACACCACCTAATCAACTAACCCACGGCACCAAGCACCCTGTCAAGTCTCCTCCTGAGCACCTCCAGTGATGGTGACTCCATCACCTCCCCGGGCAGCCCGTTCCAATGGGCAATCACTCTTTCTGTGTAGAATTTCATCCTAACATCCAACCTAAACCTCCCCTGGTGCAGCCTGAGACTGTGTCCTCTTGTTCTGGTGCTGGTTGCCTGGGAGAAGAGACCAGCCCCCGCCTGTCTACAACCTCCCTTTAGGTAGTTGTAGAGAGCAATAAAGTCTGCCCTGAGCCTCCCTTTCTCCAGGCTAAGCAACCCCAGCTCCCTCAGCCTCTCCTCATAGGGCTTCTGTTCCAAACCCCTCACCAACTTTGTTGCCTTTCTTTGGACATGTTCCAGCAAGTCAACATCCTTCCTAAACTGAGGGGCCCAGAACTGGACACAGTACTAGAGGTGTAGCCTAATTTCCAAATGCTGTGGAATTAAGCAGAACACAGAGGCAAGATCTCATGTCCCTTTCCAGGATCACCCTCAACCTATGTATAGGACTTCTTGCCGGGCAAGGTTCAGTGCTGGTCCAGGCCTCCTGTGATTTAGCTTGTGACAATGGTGTCAATTGGACTTTTTAAAACTGCAGCTTGCCCCAGGCCTGTTTCTCGCCTCCTTTATCAACAGTCTCACTCTTCAGAAATTTAGAATAGTTGAAGTCTCTATGGATATGTAGAATGTATCAAAAGATTTGGATTATATTTGTAGCTTTGCTACTGGTGGGCTGTTTAATCAGGCAACTTTATTTTATGTGACTTTCTTTCCTGTTCTTCTTTGGTGTATAGTTTTTGTTCTTCCTTTCAAGACCAGTTTTCCCATGAATGGAGACTTGTGAGCCTCCCTTTTTCTCTTCTCCCTTTCCTAACACCTTTTGGCCTATTTCAATCAAATTTAACAGAGATGTGTTTCAAAGATGTTCATTTCATGGATGTTTCATGAAGACAAATTAAAGGAGACAGAGTGAGAGAGACTCTTAGTGCTCCTACTCAGAAGATAAAGACTGCATAGGAAGAAGCATTAGACATCAAAGAACCAGCATCAGATGTGTGCTGTGAAAGTCATCTCACCTCGACTACTGTGTCCAGTTCTGAGCCCTTCAGTTTAGGAAGGAGGTTGACTTGCTGGAACGAGTCCAGAGAAGGGCAATGAAGTTGGTGAGGGGTTTGGAACACAAGCCCTATGAGGAGAGGCTGAGGGAGCTGGGGTTGCTTAGCCTGGAGAAAAGGAGACTCAGGGGTGACCTTATCACTCTCTACAACTACCTGAAGGGAGGTTGTAGACAGGCAGATGATGGTCTCTTCTCCCAGGCACCCAGTACCAGAACAAGAGGACACAGTCTCAGGCTGCGCCAGGGGAGGTTTAGGTGGGAGGTTTAGGCAGGAGGTTAGGAAAAAGTTCTATACAGAGAGAGTGATTGCCCATTGGAATGGGCTGCCCAAGGAGGTGGTGGAGTTGCCATCATTGGAGGTTTTCAGGAGGAGACTTGATAGGGTGCTTGGTGCCATGGGTTAGTTGTTTAGGTGGGTTGGATTGGTTGATGGGTTGGATGTGATGATCTTGAAGGTCTCTTCCAACCTGGTTTGGTTTATTCTAAAAATATATTCACAAGTGAAGTTTGCATCTTGGGGAGAGACCAGCTACTGGTATCAGGGGACATGAGTAGGGAAACAGGCTTAATTCTTTTACTAGTTCTGCAACTGCAAGTGAACAGATCAGCAAAAGGAGCATGTTTTATGAGATGCCATCCAGCTCATACGCTATAGGGGACCTTGAAATCATTTGAGAGCCCTGCCTGTGCTGACAATTGTAATTGTTCTGAGTGCATGTGCAGTTCATGACCTCCAGAGAAACCTGGATTTTTCTCTCTCTTTATCTTCTCTACAGGTCTTTCACATGCTTTCTTTGTCTGTTTCATTCAAAGGGAGAAAAAAAAAACCAAGCAAACTTGGAGTAGTTGGTGTAGAACTGCTGCTGCTTTTTATATTGTAAATATGCCTAGAGGTGCATGATAGGTCCATCTTATAAATGGAATTTAAATTGAATCAAAACAAAACTTCTTCCTGCCAGTCGAGCCACTGTAAAACCAAGATTCTGCTGTTTCAGAGGCTAAGCCAATTTTAAACTTATTTTCCATCAGCCTTAAAGAGTAGTAAATAAGGCTTTCAAGTGTCCTGGATACCTCTGAAGCATTTGTTTCTGAAGGCTTGAACAGGATCAAGAAAACACATACATTCAAGAAAAACAGATTGAAATCTTCTGAATGTGTAAAGGAACTTAACCTTGAAATGAATGTGCAAAATAGGCATTTAATCTGCAAAGAGCAGTTTAAAGATTTATCACTGATGTGGCAATCCATTTTGTTTTGCTTAGAAGTTAGAGCAGGAAGTATTTACACTACCCTTACAAGAACAGTCTTGCAAAGAAAAGTGTCAGTCAGCATTAAATGAAACTGTGAAGACTCTCAGTTCAGAGTGAGGAAGCTTGTCACCTGTCTAGCTCCTCCTTCCTCAGCCTGATAAAGGAGTGAAAGCACTATAGGTGAGAATATTATGCACAAGATATATAAATCCAAAGTAGTAATTTTGTTAATGGTTGGAACAGTAATTCATCTTGGGCTTCGGGTGTATTACATGATTTGAGGTTATGTGTGGCATCATCCTAAGCACATAAAAAGATTTATAGCTCCCAGAATTTATAGCTAGGGTGTTTTTTATGGTGATGCTAACATCAGTTGAGAACTTGAAGGTATACAGATGTAAATTTCCTGTACTCTGTGCTGATGTTACCACACCTCGAGTATCCTGTCCAGTTTTGGGCACCTCAACACAGGAGAGATGTGCAGCTGCTGGAGCCAGTGCAGAGGAGGGCAATAAAGCTGTGAAGGGCCTGGAGAATAAATCTGATGAAAAGCAACTGAAGGAGCTGGGGCTGTTCAGTTTGAAGGAGAACAGGCTAAAGGGAGACCTCATCACTCCCTACAACTACCTGAAAGAATATTGTAGAGAATTTAGTGCTGGTCTCTTCTCACAGGTAATTAGTGATAGAACAAGAGGGAATGGCCTCAAACTGCAACAGGGAGGGTTTGGACTGCACATTAGGACATTTTTTTTCACAGAAAGAGTGGTTAGGTATTGGAATTGGCTGCCCAGGGAGCTGGTTGAGTCACCAACCCTGGATGTGTTTTAAAGGTTGTTCAGATGTGCTTGGGGATATGGCTTAGGGATGAACTTTGTAGAGTGGGGTCAGCGGTTGGACTTGATGATCCTGAGGTATAACCTAAATGGTTGTATGATTATTAGTACAATTTTTTTTTTGAGTTACAATTACATAGACACTTTTTTTAAAATCCACTGAAGACACCATAGTTGTTGAAACAAAGTTTTGTGAACAATCCTGCTAGAGGGTGCATATGCTGTAGAAAGCAGCACTGCTTACACTTAATGGGCAGAAGTAGCTGCAGTAAGCCATTACATCAGATGTTTCTGCTCCTTCTCTTCTTTTATAATGACTGAGGGAGCTGGGGTTGCTCAGCCTGGAGAAGAGGAGACTCAGGGTTGACCTTATCACTCCCTACAACTACCTGAAGGGAGGTTGTAGACAGGCGGGTGATGGTCTCTTCTCCCAGGCAGCCAGTACCAGAACAAGAGGACACAGTCTCAGGCTGCGCCAGGGGAGGTTCAAGTTGGATGTTAGGAAGAAGTTTTATACAGAAAGAGTGACTGCCCATTGGAATGGGCTGCCCAGGGAGGTGGTGGAGTCACCATCATTGGAGGTGTTCAGGAAGAGACTTGATGGGGTGCTTGGTGCCATGGGTTAGTTGTTTAGGTGGGTTGGATTGGTTGATGGATTGGACGCGATGATCTTGAAGGTCTCTTCCAACCTGGTTTGGTTTATTCTAAATTTTATTCTAAATAAAGGGTGGTTTATTCTAAATGAACACTTTCATTTTTGAAGAAGGAAAAAGTTGGGGCTAGCCTTTATAAGAAAAATATCATGGCCTTTCTCCTCCCCCCCCCCTTTAGGTAAGTGAGTATTAGAAATTACAGTAATTTTGGCAAGAGTTCAAGGGTTAATGCAACAGATAAATAAAAGGAATTTTCTGTAAATTGAGCCCTGCATTATTTCACTTGTCTTGCCTTTCCAAACCTAACTCATTTAATTTTAAAAAGTAAATACTTAAATTCTTCCTGACAGTGTGCTTTGCTTTTACTATCGTTTATTACTTCAATTATACTTGGTATCACTTAGAACAATCTGCCATTTGGAAATTTCACTATAGCCTGCAGCTTAGTATTAAGTCTGGCTGCTATTGTAACATGTACAGCATATGACACTAATGTATCAAAATTAGATTTGATTGTCCCTCCTGGTTATATTTGTTTCACGTTTCTTTTGTATTCAGTTAACATAAATGTATTAGGAGAGCTGACACATGATGATGGCTATAGAGTAAGAATATTTTAAAGTATTTTGAGTTAAATTTGAAATTTCAGGTAACCTAACGGTCAGTCATTTTTATATATTTGTTTTAATGGAGTAGAGTTTCAAAGCAAGCCTTAAAAAAAAAACCCAAAAAAAAATCTGTTTGTCTCTGCCATCTCCTCAGGGCTGTCATCCCAACAGCTAGGGCTTAAAGTGGCTAAAGCAGAGCTCTCAATCTCTTTTCTCGTTGCCACCTTTCTGGATCACCACGGATAACGTGGCCGTTGTGCTTAGTATCATAGTGTCAGTCAGGGTTGGAAGGGACCACAAGGATCATCTAGTTCCAACCCCCCTGCCATGGGCAGGGACACCCCACACTAGAGCAGGCTGGCCAGAGCCTCATCCAGCCTGGGCTTAAAGACCTCCAGGGACAGGGCCTCAACCACCTCCCTGGACAACCCATTCCAGGGCTTCACCACTCTCATGGTGAAGAACTTCCTCCTCACATCCAGCCTGAATCTCCCCACCTCCAGCTTCATTCCATTCCCCCTAGTCCTATCACTACCTGAGATCCCAAGAAGTCCCTCCCCAGCCTTCCTGTAGGCCCCCTTCAGATACTGGAAGGCCACAATTAGGTCCCCTCGGAGCCTTCTCTTCTGCAGACTGAACAGCCCCAACTCCTTCAGTCTGTCCTCATAGGAGAGGTGCTCCAGCCCTCTGATCATCCTCGTGGCCCTTCTCTGGACACGTTCCAGCATGTCCATATCCCTCTTGTAATAGGGGCTCCAGAACTGAACACAAAGATGTTGAACAAGACAGGTCCCAGGACTGATCCCTGAGGAACTCCACTTGTCCCTGGCCTCCACTGGGACATGGAGCCATTGACAGCCACTCTTTGGGTGCGGCCATCAAGCCAGTTCCTTATCTATCTAGTGGTCCACCCATCAAACCCATCTGTCACCAGCTTGTCACATAGGCCCACAGCCTGAAATCATCTTTAATTTGGTCTGCTTTCAGGATTCTTACATTCATTCTGTGAATTGTAAATTTAGGATGGCAAGGTCAGGAAATTAGTGTGAATATGTAGTAGCTTGCACAGCTGGTGGTGAGTTTTGAGTAATCACTGACACAGATTTCAGTCTTGGCACCTCTACATTCCATGTGCACCAAATCTGATTCTGTTAGATAACACTGGGACCACACTTCCTTCTTGGGAACCCATTCTGTTGTCTGTCCTTTAGATTTCAATGAGCAGAGCTGGTTCAGAATCTCTGTCCTATTTGTGTCCAGGACACTGAATTCTGTGATGCTTCCAATTCCAAGGACATAAAGAATCCAGATTAAAGTTGAAAGAGGTCACACTCTGGCTCTCTTGGGCTGTAATAATGGCAGTGAATGATGGATTCTCCAAATGTCTGTTGTGCTTGCAGGAAGGCTTTGATGTGAAGCACTGCTCAATTTCAGGGTCCCTTGGTAGGGAACTGAAAAGTCAAGAAAACCTGCAATTCTTTCTAAAAGGTTTATTCAAGACCTAGCAGACCTTGGAAAGCTGTTCAAGACAGTTTTGGGTATTGGATCTCTTCCATGATTTATGTGTTGTTGATAAACCAAGTTACCACCATTCAAGCTTTCTTGTAAGCTTTACTTGCTGACCAAGGTGAGGGCATCCAAAAGATGCAATGAGGAGTGCTTTTGTTAGTGTCAGAGCTTCTTCTGATCAACTGTTGAAAAGGGAAGAGAATGATTTACTCTCCAAACATAAAGATGAAATCAGCAACATCCGTTCTTGGTTTACTTGTCTGTTATTTTTGTCAGTCTTCTACTTTCTATAATGGAAGCAAGGCATTGATCACAGTTACCATCTTGAGTACTTTACATCTTTTTATAAACCACCATTGGTGGTTTATACCATCATCCACCCACTTGCATCACCTGATTTTGACTGTCAATCCATTATACGCCACAGAGATGTTATTCTACACTTTACTCATTCTTGGTAGTAATCACGAGGTGAAATACACCTGACAGGACTTGGAACTCCTTGGAATATTCAGATTCTTTTTCCTTTTCCTCTGAAGAAGTTGGTGCTTTTAGCCTGGATTATATCCTCACACATCTAGGAGAGTATAAAACAAACTTTAAAATTGAGGAGAAAATCACTGGTGGCTTCAGTTCACTTGGCATCTGAAAATATATGTACTTCATCAGTAGTCTTCCTCCTGAAATAACCACTTTACACTTTTACCACACCAAGATCCATGTCTGTCTGATGTGAAAGCATGTGTCAGTGGTGATGCTTCATCTGGGGAGCTTTCACTGAAGTGAAAGACCTGATGTCCTGTCTGATTAGCAGCAGTAACAGGTACACAGGAGTGACCTTTGATAAATGAAATCCAGAGGGAGTGACACCCTCAAGAAGCTGAACTGTCTTAAGTTCTTAAGTGCCTTGGATTTTAAAGCCATTTGTTTGGCATGTGCACTGTCACTGTCCCTTGTTTCTAACTGTGTAGGAGTTTGTTATCTTTGAACCCAAACCCGAGTAAAGGAGGGCTAATTCTCCTAGAAGATAGTTCAGTATTGCTGAACTAGCAGTTGTGCAGTGTGATGATGGGTGCAATGGTCCTGGTTTTGGGTTTGGGGCAGTCAGTTCACAGAATCACAGAATTGTTGAGGCTGGAAAGCACCTCTGAGATCATCAAGTCCAGCCTATGACCTGACACCACAAAATCAGCTAAACCATGCCTCCAAGTGCCACATCCAATCTTTTCTTAAAGACCTCCAGGGATGATGACTCCACCACCTCCCTGGGCAGTCCATTCCAGTGCTTAATCAGCCTTTCTGTGAGGAATTTCTTCCTAATATCCAACCTAAACCTCCCCTGGCACAGCTTCATGCCATGCCCTCTTGTCCTGTCACAAGTTGCCTGGGACAAGAGCACGACCCCCACCTGATTACAACTTCCTTTTAGGGAGTTGTAGAGAGTGATAAGGTCCCCTCTAAATACTCTCTAGGGTGAACAACCCCAGCTCCCTCAGCCTCACCTCATAAGACTTTCCCTCCATCCCCCTCACCAGTCTCATTGCTCTCCTCTGGACCTGCTCCAGTACCTCAATATCCTTCCTGAACTGAGTTCAATGAGGTTAGTTCAGTCAGTGCACCAGGTGACCATCCTTCAATCTAGGATCGTGTTGTTTTCTCATGTTTCACAAAATTTCATGTCTCAACTGATTTGCCTCTTGCTTTCTCTTTAGTTAGGCAGCCTGATCCTTCCTGAGCACTTACATGTAAGTGCAGACACAGCAGTCCCTCATACCCTCCTGTCATTGTCATAGTTCAACAGACCAGCACGTCACTGAGGAAAGTAGTAGAGGTTCAGCCCTTCAGAGCAATCCCACAGTTAGCTGTCTTCTATGACATTCATCACTGTTAAGTGTCATCCAAGGTTTCTGCAGCTGGTGTTTGCGTTTTGCACATCAGTCATGGAGGCTGCTATTTGATTTTGTTCTTATCTAGTCAAACAAAACTCAGTACAGTGAATATTGTTAGAAGCAATTCTTCTGCTGAGCTGGGTTTACAGTTGGCACAAGAGCATCCCTGACACAGTGTTGTTCAGAATAATTCAGCTGTCTACAGAAGAGGCAAGAACAGCTCACTTCAAAGGAGCTGCAGTCGTCGTTAGATTAGATGTTTATCTGAGCCATGCAAAACAAATGGCTGTGTGGAACATCAGACAAGATGTAGGGTTTGGATGCCATCTGCGCTCTGCCCAGTCCCACACTGAAGAAAATCCTTTTCTTCTTGAAATGCAGCCCTGTTTTTCAGACTGATACAATTTAAATCTAGCAGAGCAAAGCAGAGGCAGCTTCTTTTTTTTGTTTGGGTGGTTTGGTTTGGTTTTGAAGTCTGCTGCTGACAACCAGTAGAAATCTTCAGATAAAACAAAGACAATTCCAGGAGGTTTTGCTGTATAAACAAGTGAATATTTGCAAGGAAATCTCTCTGATGGCTGTGTGCATGTTCTGCTTTAGTTAAAAGTGCAGTTATGGTCTGAAAATGAGTACAGAAAATGATACAGTAACTTCTTGGAAGTGCTCAGATTAGTATCTGCATATAACCTGTTAACAGCAGTTCACAATGCTGTCCTTTGAATAACATCAAGGTGATTCTATCTACTTAAAAATGTGCAAGCAAACTGAAAACTGGGGCTGAAGACAATTGGTGATGCACAAGGAGGGAAAAAATGACATTCCAGAATCTTGAATTTTCAGAAATAGCCCTTACTGGAAAGAAACTCACATTTAATGATCTGAATGTATTTGGTTGACACATGTAAAGCCTTTCTCCATGATGTTAACATTTGGTTTTTAGATGGTAATGTTTAGCAGAAGGACCATTTTTCGGCTTTGGTGCAGGGAATTTCAAAGAATTTATGATATTCCTTAATCTGATCACACTGTTACAACTGAGTATATACAGCATGGGCTTTTGAGAAACCTCCTTGGCCATCCTGAGCCAAACCAGGAGTCATTTTGTGGCTTTGAGGGGCAGGGTATTCTTCTTACAAAGGTATACAGGTTCCTTGGGAAACAAACATGTCATTAATCTAGGAGCTGCAGAAAATTCTCCTTTTAAAGCTTTATGTTTTGTAGCAACCAGTTTGAAAATTGGCCAGAATGATGAGGTTAAAGCCTGCTCAAACACATAACTTTGAAACAGACATTAATTCATATACTGTAAAAGTTCATTTAGAATTGAGGTGTTTAGGAGGAGACTTGATGGGGTGCTTGGTGTCATGGTTTAGTTGATTAGATGGTGTTGGATGGTAGGTTGGACTCGATGATCTTGGAGGTCTCTTCTAACCTGGTTAATTCTTCTCTTCTCTTCTCTTCTCTTCTCTTCTCTTCTCTTCTCTTCTCTTCTCTTCTCTTCTCTTCTCTTCTCTTCTCTTCTCTTCTCTTCTCTTCTCTTCTCTTCTCTTCTCTTCTCTTCTCTTCTCTTCTCTTCTCTTCTCTTCTCTTCTCTTCTCTTCTCTTCTCTTCTCTTCTCTTCTCTTCTCTTCTCTTCTCTTCTCTTCTCTTCTCTTCTCTTCTCTTCTCTTCTCTTCTCTTCTCTTCTCTTCTCTTCTCTTCTCTTCTCTTCTCTTCTCTTCTCTTCTCTTCTCTTCTCTTCTCTTCTCTTCTCTTCTCATTAGCTGCCTGTGCCAACATGTTATGAAATCAAAGCATTTTAGTAAAACAGATTGAATCACACTGCATTCTTGAGAGAATAAAATTTGAGCTTTCAGTAGAAAACAGATATTTACACAGCTTTTAATTTAGATAGCCACTGGCACCAATGTATAAAAAATCTCTAGCACAAACCAATGCTGTGAACTGCTACTGTCACTGGAGAACTGTAGTGTAATTTGGTTCTTTTATTAATTTCTTATTCATTTTATTAATTTCTTATTCATTTCTTTTGTCCTTTTGAAGTATGAGCATTTAGTATAGCTATATGGCTGCATAATATATTTAAACTGAGTTTCAATCCCTGCTTTTCCAGCTAAGACATTTAGGAAACGATGAAGTACACATTGTCTGGTCAGAGCATACTCGAGATTACAGAAGAGGAATAATTCCAACAGAATTTGGTGATGTTCTTATAGTTATCTATCCTATGAAAAACCATATGTTCAGTATCCAGATCATGAAAAAGCCTGAGGTAAGGTTGGGTTTGTTTGTTTGTTTGTTGTGTTTCCTTCATATGTTTAATATGAACCGAATTTTGTTTGTAATCCGAGGTGTTGGTATGCTGGATCCATCCAACAAGGTGATGTGTCTTTTAGCATTGACAGTTGCATTGTTGGTGGGAGGAATTGCTCAGTCAGTGCAGTGCACAGTAAAATCAATAACTTGAAATTGCAGGTATATCTGCTAGCATCATAAAATGGAAACCAAGCTAAAATATTCTGTGTAATCAGTTAAATCTTAAAATGAACTTGGCAAAGGCTTTTTTTAATCTAATTTGATATGTAACTGTGAGTTGAATAATAAGCCTATCCCAACTTTCTCTACCCATGTCATACTCCTCTTTGTTCTTCTCCTCAAAGATAGTTTTTTACTTTCTCCTTGACTTGATTTGGAAATCAATTCAGCAAAACAAGACCTTTTAGTTCTTGGGCATACGAACTCACATTCTTTCTAGTGACTATTCCTCAAACGTCTGTGCTGGCCCTGTACTTAAAACAGCAGTTTAGGGCAGAAAATACTGAATGAGTAAAAGTAGCTATGAATGTTTGTACTGAATAACTTCTGTGTGATGTCACTTGCCATGCATTTCCATACTTCATTATTTAAAGTTCTTTCTAGAAACACAAATATTAATATAGCAGGTATGACAGAAATAGGATTCCTTCTGTATGACTGCCTCTGTCTGATCATAGGTATTAAATGATAACCCAGTACACAGTCTTGTTAGTCCTGGGTCACTTCAGGTTGAATTTCTTTTAATTTTTCTATTCAGGTTCCATTTTTTAGTCCACTCTTTGATGTTTTTAATTAATAAGTATATCTTTTTTTTCTTTCAATATTTCAAATACAATGAGTTGTGTTATTTGGAGTGTGTAGGAAGAAAAAAGAGAACAGCTGGGAGTGGGGATCGTTGTTAGACCAACAAGAGGTCCTTACATGTGAAAAAAGCAGTGCCTTCCATCAGACTTCAGTGTCCTCAAAACTCCATTAAATGACTGATGACAAAAATAATACAGAGATCCAAAATCCTCTTGCAGCTTTGGTTTCATCCTAGCAGGATGAATATTTAGTGTACACTTTACTCTTCACATGCTTTATGCTAGCAGCTTCAGAACTTTCTTCACACCTACAGGAAATGAAGACACTTAGCAGATTTTTAATGTGTTTGGTTTATTGTTTTTTTGGGGAGTTTTTAAATGCAAAATGATGATAAATTAGGTGTTATGCTTTGGCCTGATATTTTTCTCTATCTGTTGTGTAGACCTTTTGAGTACTACCTATACTAAACATCAAAGCTTTCTATTGATCTCACAAATAAGGCTTTGCACAAAAAGGTCAAACTATTACCACAGATTTCTCCTGTAAAAGGCTTACAATCCACTTGTATAGATACCATAAAAAGGCAGGAAAAAAAGGAAGAAGGGAAAAAAATGGAAGGTGAGGGTTGGTGCACCAGCAATTTTGTGAGAGCTGTGTGCTGAGTTGGTCCTTATGGACATGTTATAACTAAACCCATGAAAAATACTATTTTAAAAATTGAATAATTATTCCTTTTGCTCACTGCCACCTACAATATTGTCACCTAGCCTTTCGACCTCCTAAACATCATCTGCATGGCTCTTGCCAGGATTTTGGCAGCAAATGCTGGCAATAAGCTTTGATTAGACATAGTATTCAAATAGTTTCTTAATTTTCTTCAAATGCTGTGTTATCTGTTGCCAAGGATATCAAGCAGTTACATGGCTGTATATTTCCACAAGAGAAAAGATCCATCATGGAGCACAATAACTGGCCTGATTATCTAGCAATGAGGAGGGGGGCGGGGGGAGAGAAATATTTGAGTGCTCTATTGTTAATGTTGATTGCTAATTGTTGCAGCTAACATCTTACTTTGTGTTGAATTTCTTTAACTTTTTGTTCAGGTCCCATTTTTCGGTCCACTCTTTGATGGTGCTATTGTGAATGGAAAAATTCTTCCTATTATGGTTCGTGCAACAGCTATAAATGCAAGCCGTGCACTGAAATCATTAATCCCATTGTACCAAAACTTGTATCCTTTCATTCAAATGGTCTCCAGGGCATATACATTCCCTTGCAGTTCTATAGATATGTTCTTCATGTTTTCTGTCATATGATAGATTTGTTGGATTAATATAGGGAAAACACATTCTCTTTTGTTCCCCCCCCCCCCCTTTTTTTTTGTGGTGATGATGCCTTTAGGAACCTTAAACCCACAGAAGAGTAGTCAGATGAAGATCAGCTTCATTTAATGAAGTAAAGAATAGATTCAGTGCTGCAAAAATTGCCTTTCTGATGTTTTGTGATAGGTACTTAGCACTTTTTTGCTACCAAAATTATTTTAATGACCATTTTGTGAGCAGACTCTCTAAAATAGTGATGTCATGGTGTTAGTGATCTTTCTTTCCTTAAAGATATGAAGTATTTATCCAATATTCATGTGACCTAGTTTTGTTTTCTAGTTCTAAGAAGGATATGGATGCTACTGTCCTTGAAGGTGAGAAATTTGTTACATTTTTGTCATACACATTTTGTTGCTCAGAGTACCAAGTTGTTGTCTAAATGATGTTGGCACCTTTGTGAGGATGTCAGAAAAAGTTAGCTCTTTGTTGTGGATTTTTGAATGGACTGTTCTTGGAAGAACAGGTTTACCACCCAGAAATCAAAAAGCATAAGGTAAGTCAGTCACTTATACTTCTCCCTTTCTTAAGATTGAATTCTGTGGCATACCTGCTAGCTAAACCTACAAGAACAGTATTTTTCTCCTTTTTATTTCCTAAGTTGAAAGATAAGTTAAAATTTTGATCCTAAAGGAAATCTTTGCTTAATTTCCACCCAAGATACAGTTACTCGTATTTGTCAAGTGATAAGGCTGTAAATGAATGGAATATGGAATGAAGCTGGAGGTGGGGAGATTCAGGCTGGATGTGAGGAGGAGGTTCTTCACCATGAGAGTGGTGAAACCCTGGAATGGGTTGTCCAGGGAGGTGGTTGAAGCCCTGTCCCTGGAGGTGTTTAAGCCCAGGCTGGATGAGGCTCTGGCCAGCCTGCTCTAGTGTGGGGTGTCCCTGCCCATGGCAGGAGGGTTGGAACTAGATGATCCTTGTGGTCCCTTCCAACCCTGACTGATACTATGATACATACAGGGCTTTGGCTTATATTTGATGAAGTTGGTTTACAGATAAGGATGTTTACAGTGAGGGTTGTGAAACACTGACCCAAGGCTGCCCAGAGAGGTGGAAGAAGCTCCATCCTTGGAAACATTTCTGATTAGATTGGACAGGGCTCTCAGCAACCTTATTTAATGGAGTATGTTCCTGCACACTGCCAGGGTGTTTGCACTGGATGACCCTTAGAGGTCCCTTCCAACCCAAACTATTCCATGCTTCTGTGAATGATGGATGATGTTTGATGTGATCACGCGAGTGACGCTTGTGCCATTTCTGTAGATGACTGATGTTGATTCATTGCATTTTTATGTTTGAAAAGGTCCAATCTTCTTGTCATTACTCAAGTGGATTAATCGAAGAATTCAAAATGTATTATCATCATTATACCATGAAAAGTGATGGCTGTACAGCATTATATTGATGTATAGTGGTGTGAGCAATTGGAAAACAATTTACTTTGAGATAGCAAACTTTCAGTACCAAAAAAAAACCCTCACAAACTTGTGTGTTGAGACTTTTTAACAGAATATGGAAGTTGTAATAAATTCCCTAGGCACAGCTTGCCAGCTCAATGTCTAGGAAATGGCAAATTCCTAAGGGCAGTGGGGTTGGTCTCTTCTCCCCTGCAACCAGTGGCAGAACAAGAGGACACAGTCTCAAGCTGCTCCAGGGGAAGTTTAGGCTCGAGGTGAGGGGAAAGTTTTTCACAGAAAGAGTAATTGGCCACTGGAATGTGCTGCCCAGGGAGGTGGTGGAGTCACTGTCCATGAAGGTGTTCAAAAAAGGATTGGATGTGGCACTTGGAGCCATGGTTTAGTTGTCACGACGTGTTAGGTATTAGGTAATAGGTTGGACTTGATGATCTCTGAGGTCTTTTCCAACCGGGTTGATTCTGTGATTCTGTTCTTGCACATTCACTTTGAACTTGGTTCTTCAAACTGTACTTTTTACATGCATGAATGCACTGCCTGTCACTTATGACATAATGTGACCACCATTAGAATCTTGATATTTGTCTCCTAATATGGTTAACATGATAAGTGGAAAGCATTACATATATTAAGTAGTGTGGCTTGGTGTGTTTAGTCTTGTTACATGATAAGACTATGAAGCACCGGTTGATTGGGCAGTGATGCTAATGGGCAGCTTTGTTAAGTAGGTGAAATTAATTTTCCACCTGGCTTTAGTATATCTTATCTGTAGTGTTTTATATGATACTTTAAACACTAAAATGATGAGGCACTTGGTGCCATGGTTTAGTTGATTAAATGGTGTTGGGTGATAGGTTGGACACGATGATCTCAAAGGTCTCTTCCAAGCCGGTCTATTCCATTCTACTCTATTCTATTCTATTCTATTCTATTCTATTCTATTCTATTCTATTCTATTCTATTCTATTCTATTCTATTCTATTCTATTCTATATATGTTGTACATAGTTATGTAAAGTTATATGCATATATATAAAGTATATAGTTATATAAACTATACTATAGTTATTTAACTAGATTTTGATGGACCTGTTTACTATTGTGGGCAATGGAGATGATCTCAAAGGTCTTTTCCAACCTGGTTAATTCTGTATTCTCTGTATAAGAAAGTCAGTGAACACTACTTTTAAAATGGGGATGCGAGCAGTTATTTAGAAGCTGTTTGCTTGGCATGAAATTAGAAAAACTGTACAAAGTTCCCTGGCTTGAATTAGGCTATGGTCAAGCCAGTTGTGTCAGTGGAGAACAGCAAAAAAAATGTTGAACTTCAAAGTTTGGCCTGGCTGTCAGTGGTTTAAAAACGTCATGGACGTGCTCTTGGTGTTCAACCTCTGGCCAAATTTGAGGTCAAGCAGGAATTTCTCTCATAGAACAATGCTAGCCTGTTGGATGTTTCCTGTAACATGGACATGGTCTGTTAACTAGGATTTTGAAAGTTGAATCTAATTGTGTTCCTGCAATAGCAGGGGATTGAAGACATCAAGGATTGGGTTTAGTGTCTCCTGATTTCTTTTTATTTTATTTTTTTTTTCCTGCAGCTTATTTTAGCTATGGCTGTAGCAGTTCTCCACAGGCTTTTAAGATTGTTGTGGACTGCAGGGCATGCAGGCAAGGGTATTTTATGGTCTGCGGTTAAATAGCTTTTCTGGAGAACCCTGCCTGACTTAATCTCTTTTGCAGAAGACAGGACTCATTGATCAAAGTGGCCTTTCGTTGTGTTGGGGTGTTGCTGGAGCAAAGAAAAAGAGGGCTTAGAGTAGTGAAAACAATATGCTTGAAGTGGGAAGGAAAAAGGGAGCAGAAAAACTGTATTTCAGAAGGTACAGCAAAGCAGAGACCCAGCTAGAAAAGTGAAGCTGATAATCAAGGCTTTTCATGTGTGCTCAGCTCTAACAGGGTCAATGAAAGAGAATTCTGAAGTGATCTGCTCAAAGTTACTTTGTGTTTACTTAGGAGTGTCTAATGCACTGGATCACTGTTAGTTTATTTGGAACTTTGATGATGGATAGTGAAAGGTAAGTTAAATGTGGATCTCAAGGGAACAGAAGTACTTGAGGCTTCTGTCAAACAGAAGACATTTCAAGCTCTACACTTTTGTATTCACTCTCCTTTTACCACAGTAGACAGTAGAAATTGTTAATTTCAAAGCCAGCATCAGTGTGTGGATATATCCATGCCTGCAGTGGTTTCAAATTAGAGAAGAGTAGACTTAGATTGAATAAACCTTTATTTAGAATAAACCAAACCAGATTGGAAGAGACCTTCAAGATCATCGTGTCCAACCCATCAACCAATCCAACCCACCTAAACAACTAACCCATGGCACCAAGTACCCCATCAAGTCTCCTCCTGAACACCTCCAATGACGGCGACTCCACCACCTCCTTGGGCAGCCCATTCCAATGGGCAATCACTCTTTCTGTATAGAACTTCTTCCTAACATCCAACCTGAACCTCCCCTGGCACAGCCTGAGACTGTGTCCTCTTGTTCTGGTACTGGCTGCCTGGGAGAAGAGACCATCATCCGCCTGTCTACAACCTCCCTTGGATGTTGGGAACAAGTTCTTAACCATGAGGATGGTGGAACAGTGGAACAGGTTGCTCAGGGAGGTGGTTGGGGCCCCATCCCTGGAGATAATTCAGAGTGAGGCTTGACAGGGCTGTGGGCAACCTGATCTAGTTGAGAATGCCCTTGCCTACTGCAGAGGGGATTGGACTAGATGACCTTTAGAGGTTCCTTCCAACCCAAACTATTCTGTGATTCTATGATTAAGCATGTGGTTTCTTTCACTGTGCTGTGCAACTCTGGGTGGGCACCTTTTGACTCAGAGTAGAGTTCGTCTTAATCTGTGCTTCCCTAACTACCTGAAAGGTGGTTGTAGCCAGGAAGGGGTTGGTCTTTTCTCCCAGGCAACCAGCACCAGAACAAGGGGACACAGTCTCAAGCTGCGCCAGGGGAGGTTTAGACTCGAGGTGAGGAGAAAGTTCTTCACCGAGCGAGTAATTCGTCATTGGAATGTGCTGCCCAGGGAGGTGGTGGAGTCACCATCCCTGGAGGCGTTCAAGAGGAGATTGGACGTGGCACTTGGTGCCATGGTCTAGTCATGGGGTCTGTGTTGATAGGTTGGACTCAATGATCCTCGAGGTCTCTTCCAACCTTAGTTATACTGTGATACTGTGATTTTTGAGGAGTATTGACATGTGACATTGTAGATCTTTGCGGTGATGAACAACAATGAACTCTTAGTTAAGCTGGGACTATATTGATTTACTCACATATGGGTTGTGAAGGAACTGGCAGTGAGTTTGGCCCTTCTGTTTCCAAGGAGGACTTATCCATCCTCCAAGTTTCTAGGTACAGATGCAACTGAAAAAGAATCAGCTGTCATTTGCAATCAGCAGGGACATTCAGGTCTCTTCATGCAACCTGATTGCAACTTTTTTCTTCATTGCACTAGCCTGTTAATCGTGATGTGGCAATGGGTAGTACCTGTGAATAGTATAATAATGGTTGCATGGATACAGGAAATTCTGCTCATCTCCCTTTTATACTCTGTCCTGACTTTGGGTACGTATTGTGCAAGCTGAAGTTAACTTTCTGAGGCTGACGTATTCTGACATACTCCTCTTTCTGATGCTATTTTGATGCTTCTGTTAGCAAACTTAGATAATAAAATGCTTTGAAGGTTTGATTTTGTTAATGATTTGTAAAGGTTTCATCTGCTCTGTTTTCTCTTTGCTTGGAATACCATTATGATATGTTTCTATATTGTAGTATATTAAATTAATAATCCACTAAATGTATCAGCACACATCAGTTGTGTGCAGCAAATGGCCTGCTCTAACTTGATGCTTGCCATATTCATTGCTGCAGCTGTGTGAAGAAAATATTGCCAGCTTGCTTGGAGTTTCTCTGTTGATTTGTGGAATTTGCTTTAATTTCCCCTGTGAGGATTGTGCTGCCCCTCACTATCTTTTGGTGGTCTGGCTTTCTTGTCACAGTACCTCCTCACCAACAGGCAGCATATATGCACACAGTAGCAAGGGACACACATGAAACCCTTGTATTGTCATGCTAATGAAGCAGCAGTACCCCTTTCTCCACGTCATAGCTGATGTGTTTCTTCTTATTGCATTTGTTGATGGCTTAAGAAGTACATGCCTATCTCCTGAATGTGCTCCAGCTGCACATTTACTAGGAAGACTTCTGAAACTCGTAACTAATAATGGAATAGTCATATCACAGGATGGTAGGGATTGGAAGGGATCTCTGAAGATCATCGAGTCCAACCCCCCCTGCCAGAGCAGGACCACAGAACCTAGCACAGGTCACACAGGAGCACATCCAGACGGGTCTTGAAAGTCTCTAGAGAAGGGGACTCCACAACCTCTCTGGGCAGCCTGTTCCAGGGCTCTGTGACCCTCACAGTGAAGAAGTTCCTCCCCATGTTGCGGTGGAACCTTCTGTGCTGTAGTTTGTATCCATTACCCCTTGTCCTATCCCAGGGTGCAAGTGAGCAGAGCCTGTCCCCTCCCTCTTGACACCCAGCCCTCAGATATTTATAAACATGTATTAAATTCCCTCTCAGTCTTCTCATCTCCAGATTAAAAAGCCCCAGGTCTCTCAGCCTCTCCTCATAGAAATAGATTAATTTAGATAGCAGATTAATTTAGATAGCAGAAATATAATGCTGTTTTAACTATTCAGTTTACAAAATACTGTAGAATAAATCCTAATCTAAATTATGGGATAAATCAATTTATTTTTAATCAAAACTGGGAAATGTACATCCCTTTATCTTCTTTTGGTGTCATATTCCTAAGCAGTTGATTCTCGCTGTATTGTAGCTGACCTTTTTAGGCAGTTGTATTCCAGAGAAAGAGAAGATATTAACCCTGTATGATATGTGACAAGACAGAAACTTCTTTTGGTATAAAATAATGTGCTTGTTGGAAGTTCCTTCTGTATTAAAAAGTCATAGCTCAGGGAAAAAAAAAGGAAGTCAAAGCTGAAAAGCACAGATTCTGACTTCCTTAAAGTCAAATAGGTTTTCTAGAAGTCTCATGGGTGCATGAGCATCTATAGGCAAAAGAATTGAGGATGGCAACGATGATAACTGTGTATCAAATGGAAAAGGCATAAGGGGTGCTCTGTCTCCTGATATGTGTATCATTAATGCATTTTGCACAGTGCCACTAATGAATTTTGGTGTAGTGAAAGGAATAATGAATGCCACTACAATTGCTCTTCTAACATGCTCTGGTATAGGAGTCTATTTAAATAGACATATGCCAAGATTCTCAGCAAACTTTGCAGTGTTTCTGGCAGTACAATTTTTATACAGGGCATCATCATCATCATTTATTTATTAAGGTTTTAATGTAGCCTGCTACTGATATTTGTCATCACAGGTGAGAAGAAATAGCCATTATTACTTTAAATACTTGACACCCTTTTTTTTCATAGGTATTACTCTATATGCTTTACAATAATTGAAAATTTCAGTATTTCTGTGAATGTTTATCCTTTCCCTGACTCATCCCATCACAACTTCATCTGATAACAAGTTCAATTAAGAGCCATAGATGAGTTAATCATAGGAGCCCTGCTGGGTTTTTTTCCAGAAGCAAGCAATCATTTCTACAATGTATTTTGCTGTTTAACGGTGAAAAGTGTTTTCCAAGTTCAAGCAAGAATCACAATGTAGAGAATAGGAGAGTGGTGAAGCCCTGGAATGTCCAGGGAGGTGGTTGAGGCCCCATCCCTGGAGGTGTTTAAGACCAGGCTGGATGAATTACATAGAATTACATAGAATAAACCAGGTTGGAAGAGACCTTCAAGATCATTGAGTCCAACCTATCAACCAATCCAACCCACCTAAACAACTAACCCATGGCACCAAGCACCCCATCAAGTCTCCTCCTGAAAACCTCCAATGATGGTGACTCCACCACCTCCCCAGGCAGCCCATTCCAATGGGCAATCACTCTCTCTGTATAGAACTTCTTCCTAACATCTAGCCTAAACCTCCCCTGGCACAGCCTGGGACTGTGTCCTCTTGTTCTGGTGCTAGTTGCCTGGGAGAAGAGACCAACATCCACCTGTCTACAACCTCCCTTCAGGTAGTTGTAGAGAGCAATAAGGTCACCCCTGAGTCTCCTCCTCTCCAGGCTAAGCAGCCCCAGCTCCCTCAGTCTCTCCTCATAGGGTTTCTGTTCCAAACCCCTCACAACTTCGTTGCCCTTCTCTGGACTCGTTCCAGCAAGTCAACCTCCTTCCTAAACTGAGGGGCCCAGAACTGGACACAGTACTCGAGGTGTGGCCTAACCAGTGCAGTGTACAGGGACAGAATGACCTCCCTGCTCCTGCTGGCCACACTGTTCCTGATGCAGGCCAGGATGCTATTGGCCCTCTTGGCTGACTGGGCACACTGCAGGCTCATGTTCAGCCTGCCATCGACCAGTACTCCCAGGTCCCTCTCTGCCTGGCTGCTCTCCAGCCACTCTGACCCCAGCCTGTAGCACTGCATGGGGTTGTTGTGGCCAATGTGCAGAACCCGGCACTTGAATGTGTTAAATCTCATGCCATTGGACTCTGCCCATCTGTCCAGCCTGTCGAGGTCCCTCTGGCTCTGGCCAGCCTGCTCTAGTGTGAGGTGTCCCTGCCCATGGCAGGGGGATTGGAACTAGATGATCCTTGTGGTCCCTTCCAACCCTGACTGATACTATGATTCTATGATATGATGTTCAGTCTTTCCTGTACTTTGACTTGCTCAGGTCTACTCCTCTCCCAAGTCTTGGTTCTCCTGACAACTCACTTGATCTTCCAATAATCCAAAATGTGATTAGGTAAATGTCTGCATGCAGTGGTATAGCATGAAGAACTGAAGGTTTCCAAGGCATTTGTAAGTAGATGATTGTTTTAATGGACTGTTCAGATATATCAGTTTCAAGGAGTCTTATCTAACAGTTTCTCTGTGCATTACAATAAGATTTAAATAGAAGAAAGTTTTCTGTCTCAGTCATGCACGTGCATGAGCACACATTTGTGCATGCATCTACTTGTAGGCTTGCAATGAAAGTAATAGCTATTTATATAGAAATTTTCCCCTGAGCCAATACAGCCAATTAATGTGTTTTCTTCTGATGTCACAAGTATATTTGAACAATAAGAGGCAGTTGTAAGGAAAATTCCAGAGGAAATATGAGGAAAATTTAGTTTCTTGTAAACCACAGATAGCTTAAGTGCTTAGAATAGCAAAGCAGTAATGCAAAAAACCAACATAAGCTCTACCTAAATAACTGCTCCACCACCTCCCTGGGCAGCCCGTTCCGATGGCCAATCACTCTTTCTGTGAAGAATTTCTTCCTAACATCCAGCCTACAAAAATTGTTTTAGAATCATAGAATTGTTGGGGTTGGAGGGGACCTCAAGGGTCATCCAGTTACAACCACTCTGCCATGGGCAGGGACACCTCACACTAGATCAGGTTGCATAAAGGCACATCCAGCCTGGCTTGAAAAACCTCCAGGGATGGGGCTTCTACCACCTCCCTGGGCAATCTCTTCCAGTGTCTCACCATCCTCATGGTGAAGAACTTCTTCCTAACATCCAATCTGAATCTACCCATTTCTTCTTTTTTTTTCATTGCCCCTAGTCCTATCATTACCTGACACTCTAAAAAGTCCCTCACCTGCCCCATTTCCCCTCCCCCCCCCCTTTTCCCCCTCAAATCCCAGAGCACCTGGGCTCTGTTGTGAGTCTCCTCCCACCCCAGGTGTGACCACTTGGTCCTCTTCTCCTTCCCCACCCACTCCCCTTTTTAATCCCCCCCTGGAAAAGCAGAAGCTCCAAGCTGAGCCCATCTGGGCTGAGGGATCCTCCTCTCATCACTGGTGAGTGCCCATGGTGCACACTGGGTGATGGTGGTGGTGACTACAAAGGCCGGGGGGCCTGGTGGCCCCCCGGTTAGGTAGGAAGACTGTTGATGGCTGCTCCAATATCATCCATGGGTGCTGGCTGGGCCTTCTTACTGGGGCTGAGCTCCTCTGTTAGGTACCTTGGCTGGTGAGGGTCTTGCTTCGGGCTCTGGGATGGCCACAAAAATGGTGGTGATGGAGCAGGAGCTGTTTAGTCATATGATATTATGCTAATTACACTTTTTTTACCTGGAGGCCCCTTGAGTCTGCTCTCATCATTCAATAAATCTCTGCTTTTGTGCCTCATTTACAGACCATTTCTTCCCCCTCACTGCTTCTTTTCAGAAATAAGGAAGGAAAGGAGGCAAAAAAAGCAGTAAAGCATATCTGGAAAATGCATTCACTTATCAATCAACTCTGAACAGGAAGCCTTCAGGAAGAGGGGCAGGTTGGAAAGTGAGAATCACTTCTTATGAATCACAAGACAAATTTCACAAAGAACAGACAGAAAAAGACTGCATCTTCTCCATTGTGGTTATGTTTCATAGTGGTAAATGCAGAGGAAAGAAAAAGTTCAAGCTGGCTTGGAAATCTCAGTCACACTTCTTTACAGAAAGAATCATTGAGAAAGGGACATTGTGACAAGTGAATGCCCACCCTTCATACAGAAATACACAATTAACCAGGTTGAAAAAGACCTTTGAAATCAAGTCCAACCTATTGCCCAACACCATCTAATCAACTAAACCATAGCACCATGTGCCCCATCCAGTCTCTTCTTAAACACTTCCAGTGAGTGTAACTCCACCACCTCTCTGGGCAGCCCATTCCAATGGCCAGTCACTCTTTCTGTGAACAATTTCTTCCTAACATCCAGCCTAAACCTCCCCTGGCGCAGCTTGAGACTGTGTCCTCTTGTTCTGTCACAGGTTGCCTGGGAGAAGAGACCAACCCACCACCTGGCTACAACCACCCTTCAGGTAGTTGTAGATGTCAATAAGGTCTCCCCTGAACCTCCTCTTCTCCAGGCTAAACAACCCTAGCTCCCTCAGCCTCTCCTCATAGGGCTGTGCTTCAAACCCTTCACCAGCTTTGTTGCCCTTCTCTGAACACATTCCAACAACTCAACATATTTCTTAAACTGAAGCACCCAATGGATAACATCACACTAAAGTTCACCCTGTAAAGAGAGGGGGAGGCCAAAATTAAACCCAACTAAGATTCCAAAGCATAAATTGTGCTATTTATGTTTATTAAGTACAGTTTGAAATCTTGTCTGAGGGACATCTTACCTAACAGTTCAGTAAATGAGGAGAGTATTGATTGGCATATGCTGCTTAAATCGATCACCTTGACAGCCAGAATTACAGTAATCTGTCAGTATTAATGACTGTCTTTCAAGCCTTGATACCTCTCCTTCGCTTGCCTCGTCTTGCCTCACTTCTGTTTGAAGTGCATTTTCTTGCAGCCTCTGTTTTTGTCAGGGTAGGTACTTTTGTAGGGGGTTTTTGTCCCCCGAGTCCAATTTATCGGCTTGATCATGCAATTAGAGTTAAAATGCAGCACCAGGGAGCAAAAGTAGGCAGTGTTCTGAGTAACAATTGGACCTCAGAGGTAGAGCAAGCCTGTGCTCAGCCATCGTTTATTAGTTACCTGTCGAAAGAATAGGATTGCTTTGCAATGAGTAATTCCAAAGCATCACTTTAAATGCCTTTGATTTTAGCCACTAGAGACAAGTGATTGAGCCAACACTTGTGATAGGTTTTTAAACTCTTGCCTTACTGTTTATCATATAGACACTTCAAACAGCTGCTGGAGAAATACTTGCAGATGTATGTACCAAGGTGCTGCTGTTACTGCGTTTTCGTGTAGGCACACACATCATTTCGAGTGGACTGCATGCATTTTTAATGTGAGGGGGAAACTGAAGTGGGAAGCTTGAAAGCTGTGTTTTAAAGTAGTGTAATTTCATGTTTATAGTCTGTGAGGTTTTTGGCAAAACACACATAATGTACCTGCAGTTCTGGATTTGTACACGTTCAGGTCACCATATTGTCTTCAGTAACTGCCCTGCTTCTAATCCCACAGAACCTGCCTTCCCTATCCCAATTAGCTCTTCTCTCTGTACCTCTTCTTGCGCTGTCTGCAGATAGGAACTGGGGTGCTGGAGGCACCTGTTAAAGAGGTATAGTGTAAGCACATGAGCTTAAGTGCAATAATATGACCACAAGAGATCTATCTTGTTTGTATCTGTCCAACTTGGGGTTTAATTAGTAGTGTAGCTTTATTTATTAGTTGCTATTCCCTAATGAAATGCATGAGATTCTCTTGAAAGTGGTAAAAAAGGATTGTCTCTAGTAATACAATTTTCTACTAAGAGCTGACTGCTCTGTTAATGTTCAATGCAGTTATAGGGGAGACTCAAATCTAGGTTCTTCTGTATGCTTCCATGAATTGAATTTACTCATTTGGAGGGGAAGGATTCATTCCACTGATTTGTCTAAAATGTGTAGGATTTTACCAACAGCATTCTGGTTTAGAATAAAAGGATGTCAGTGGGCTACCCTAAAAAAAGCAGTGAGGTGCTTTACCAGTTTCCTGGAACTTCTGAATTTGGATCTCTTAATACAAATAGCTTGAAGGAGGACAGTTCTTTTTTTTATTGCACCTCTTTAAGGTAGGAAATCTTTGGGTTTGTATATTGTAAGCGTGAAGTTAGCAGAGCAATCACTCTTGCATTATAAAATGTGTTTTAAATACCCTTAAGAGTCCTTAAACTGCAATGAAAAAAAAAATAAACTAGTTCAGTCTTATGCAGAGTTGATTGCCTTGTACATAACACAAAATGACAGGGGTTTTGTTAATACCTACTTAACCTTATTAATTAACTAAACATTTTGGGTAACAAAAGCCCTTTGTTAAAATGTTAAGACTCTTGCCCCCTAGAGGTGTTAAAATTCATGTGGATTTCTTTGATAGCTCTCAGATGTCTGCAAATAAAAGCAGGGAAGAGCATGCAATTTTTCCTGATGCTTCTGAGATTTGAATAAAGAAATGGTTTTTAAAACCATTTAATCCCTACCCTTAAATCAATGAAAAAATGCTGTGTTTTGCAACGTTAGTACTTGCCCTAGTCATAAATTCACCCCTAATCACACGTCTTGCAAACAAGTCAAAAGCTGTGTATGTGTAAAGAATAAATATATACCATTGTGCATGGCTGGCTCTGATATTTAAATTGGTGAGAAATGTGGGAGATTATTGTAACAAGCAAAACTGACAAACAGAATGGCTGTGAGACAGAGTAGTGTTTGTGAGGGAGCCGAGTAAGATATTGGCAAACTGTATCTGCGGCATTCTGCGTATGGTAATCAAGACAATTGGAGGTTGTTTTCCACTGCCAGCAGAGGGATTAGAAGATGATAGGTACCAGGAAAAAAAAACCCAAGGAGATTAATAGAAACTAGCACATTGGTTGTCTTTGTTCTCTTAAAGGTCCATATTTCAGTTACTGAAGAAGGGGGTTATTTTCAGTACCCCTCAGTATATAGAAATACTTAGCTAGAGATGGAAGGTACTTTGTCTAACAATATTCACTAATTAAACAGGTCAAAATTAGAACAGAAAAGGCTGGATGTATATAGTTTCATGCTGTATGTGCCACATACTTCAGAGGAAAAAAAATAATGAGTAAACTAACATAAAGCAAGGATTAAAAGTTAGCATTACATTTGGTAATTCTGGTTACCATATGGTAGTCCAAAGGACATGAGTCTCCTCACAGCCCAGCCAATCAAATTAATCTCTATGTACTTTCTAGACATTGAGAAAATAATTTAATTACTGATTAACTGCACCTGAATAGATCTGTGGGTCACAAATATATCTATCTCCTTCTGAATGCTTCTCCTCCCAGACAGAAGAATGCAGGCTATTAGAAAATCTTTTGATTTCTGCTTGCCAAACTGTAGTTACCCTCCATCTGTTCTTGCCAATTGTGGAAAAAGGTCAGTTTTCAGCAAAGCCATGCATTTCACAGAAGGTATGTGAAGTGAAATTTCACAGGGGACATGATGGATCCTGATTCTTAGTGATAAACCTTTGGGGCCAGCAGGGTTGGCATATGGTTCAGCATGATATGAAGGCTTGGGTTCCCTGGCTTCACTTCTTTGGCGTGGAACTGATAAAACCTGTCTCTTAAGTATTGTTTTGCTGGACACCAATCATGGGCAGCAGGAACTGCCCATTTAACTCTCTGTGGGAAGGAAGCCCAGGCTGTGTTCACAATAGTGCCATTGTAGTGCTGCAAACTGCTCTCAACAGCTTGACCGCACTAGGGAGGAGGGTGAAGGGGCTGCTTTACTAATTGCCCTTCAAAATAAAGAGAGGGGGAAGTAACTGAAAATTAATCTTTGTTGTCTTCATATAAATAGAAAAGGACTGTCTTTGAGTTTTTTTAAAATCAACTTCACTGCCCTCTGAAGAGATTTTTAAGTAGATTATTTCATGCAGGTATTGCAGCAACCCAGAGAAAAAAATTTTTTCAACTATAAAAGGGGAAAAAAAAATAGTTCTATTCTAACTACATTGGTGTAGATTGGAATCAGTGACAAAATTTCTCATGTGAGAAGTTTTCTGTGTTGCTGTGTAGTGAGGAATTCCAAATTAATACATGTCTTTATGTGCAGTCTTTTAGCTGAACAATATCACTGCTAGTATAATTTCATGTTTATGTAATTGTACAGTTAGTCATGATGGCTTTATGAAAGGCATTTTCCTTAATATTTCAATTAGTATGCCTGTATGTGCAGAGAAAATGTTTAAGATAGAAATTTAAATATTTGAATGCATGAACAGTGGCCTTAAGTATTCATGCTAGTAGCAGAGAGCAAAGAGCCAGTCTTGATTCTGTAATTTTATACTTGTCAGTTTTGATGACTGGAGTTAAAACTGATGTAATGCTGAGTGCTGGAGTGGGGGAAAAAAATCCCTCTCCCAAAACTTGGGGTTGGTATGTGGGGCTGCAGATCCCCCTGGCCTGTACTGTTTCACATTATTCATTGGCTGAAGGGATGATTGCAGCATCTCTCATGGGTGTATTTTTGGTTCGGTATCCTTAGTAAACCATAGTCCCTTGGCCTGTTGGCCCTGTGCCTCCTCTGCTGTCTTCTACAAACCTGCTGCTAAAGAGGGGCCTGAAGCAGTGGCATCAGTAATGGGCATCAGTTAGCACAACACACACCATGTAGGTTCCTCCATTCCTGTCTTGGATACGTTAGGAAGACAAATCCTCCCTGGAAGTTGGAGTAGGAATTCTAACTGTATAAGGATTTTAGCACTCTGCTTCACTGTTTTGTTTTCACCTCCATACCCTGTTACCAAAACATGGGCAAGCATGGTATTTATAAATACTGTCATTAGTCCTCTAGCCACACAGCCAGTAAAGTTAATGAGTAATCTGTTAGTGCTGAGGTGTTCATCCTTCTGATGCTGCTAGCCATCTGATCTTACCATCTTTCTAGTTTCATGCCTAAAATGCAGTTTAGGATTTGTAAAACCAACATTACACAATAAATAGTACCAAACCAGAGACTTTCTACTATATGTTTGTCTTCATCTGCTCCTGCTATATTTCAAGCAGATAATTCATTGGATGCCCATTCTTCCTCTTACTGCAGAGTAGATTATATTTAAGTCAAGATTAATGGATAGATTCTGATGTTAAAACCCAGTCTCTGAGCCTGTCATTCCCTAGAGGCATATAGTGCATTAGTTTAAGCCAATATGCTGCTTATCGTAGATACTATGACACTGTCTTAAATGACAGTTTACTGTACTTTGTTGCTGCTTACTCCGCTAATAAAATCACTATATTGTGTTCTTGATAATTACAATATTAAATAGAAACTTAATTGGATTACTGCACATTTAGATACAGATAGTTCCTAAGTAATTGTCCACTGTAAAATTCCTGATACTCATTTTTTTTTCACTCTCATGAGGTGTGTTGTGTCAGTGTCTAAACTTCATACTTAGTTCAGACGCCTTAGCTGAAGGAGTGCTGAAAAGTGATCTGCAGTGGGATTTTTTTTTCCGTGTGAAGGAGTACCTTCTATCATGTAGTTTTTCACTTGATTCTTGTTGGGTTTAAAATCCTTCCATAAGATGCTTTCATTTGCCAAAGTCCTTGAAATAAAATAACTTCTGGGTCTTACAGAGAATTCAGTTGAGTATTGTAATCTGGATATTTTTTTGTCCTTAACTTGGGAATTGTTAGAAGGCTTTGAGCATCAGTTTGTCATATTTGCTGCATAAGCAGATGATCAGAATTACATTTCATTTAATTGAGTGAGTATATGTAATTTTACATGGTTCTCTTGAAAAAAAAACCACCAACTTTATCCCTCAGAATTAAGCTGCATAAAAATCACAGCAAGATTAACATTTGTTTAACCCCTTACACTTGCACTTTAATTCCATATATCTTTATGAGTGCCTTTTGTAGAGGAGTTTGGTGCCGAGTGGTTACATTTTTCATTTCATAATTGAGTGTTTTAAGTGGTTAAGCATAGTCCAAATTTTATCCAATTCCAGCTTGTGTTAATGGTGCTACACTCACACTGCCTTAGCACCTGTTATGGATTTTGAGTCATCTGGCAGCCCGTGGGACTTAGATAAAGAAGTACCAGGTGTCCTGCCTGTCTCTTAATTGAGACGCAATGTAAACAATATAGACTTGGCAATATGGTTATAGGAATGGATTAAAGCCCAGCTTTGTCTGTGCTGATGAATCACAGCTTTTTTTTTTTTTCCTTCCTAGATGATGTTATAAACCACTGAAGAATTTAGGTAGCTGTAAGATGTGATGGAACAACATAAAAATAAACAATATATCAAGGATTTTCCTAGAAGGACAATGTTGCAGAATGTTAAATGTTTTGAGATTTCTCGTGGAAAAAGTAAGCATCACTGAGAATTTCTTGCAGAAGTGTGGCCGTTTTTAGAATGCTCACACTAAAAATGAAGATTCTTACACAAATGCAGATAAAGTCAATGCCTCTCACTATAGAATGTGTTAGTAAACTAGGCAGAAAGCAATAGGATTGATTTGGAAACACTCAGTGGCTGCATGTTTATGTAGCTTATCCTTACCTTGCAGGACTTTTAACCATTTAACCAAAGGGTAGATATACTGGAAGTAATCTCCTTTAGCTGTAAGGTTAGTACTTTTAAAGAAAAGAAAAAGCCAAAACACCTCTAAATGGCAAAAGTACACTTTGATATCATTTGCCCAATAACTTTTAATTTATCACAGACTTCTTAAACTGAAAAATGAAAAGTCATTTTCATTACATTAATTTAAAGAATGATGCAACTGTGTGCATGGGAAATAAATTGCAAGATCTGGAAGGATGTGATTAATTTGTGTTAGTTGATCTATTATATATTCCCTTATTTTCTCTATGAAGAAATATACCTCAGAGATTGCCTCAGCCCTTTTGCAGTTACAACTTAGAATAGAACAGAATAAACCAGGTTGGAAGAGACTTTCAAGATCATTGTGTCCAACCTATCATCCAACACCACCTAATCAACTTGTGTTGCAAAGGGGTTTTATTAAAGGTGATTAGGTACTACATTGTATATTTGCTTAAATTCTACAGTCTTAATATGTTATTTGTTTTGTACATTTGCTTTCATTTCTTCAATGAGATATCTACATGAATTGGTAGATTGGTGTCTGTGCATTACTTAAAATCAGTGATTTTGGACAATGAACACTGAGTACCTTACACACTTTTAAAATGTTTTCATGAAATGAAAACTAGAAGTTTACTTCTAAAATGTGATTTTTGATTCCCTTGAGCTTTATGTTCCATTTTTATGAGTATTGAAATACATTGTTACATTTTATTGCTTTCACTGGTATTGAAAATATTTTCATTAGAGGGGAAAAAAAATCTCACCTGTTTAGAAGTGTCAAGCACAGTACACTTTTTTTTCTTCTCTTTTACCTAAATCAATTGCATCATGAGGAGAATGGACTGGGTTCTGCCTTACGAATCATCAGTGTTGCGGCTAAGTTCCAATTGTATATGCAGAAGGTGCTTTCATTTACAGCATAGCTGTGTAAACAGATGCACAGAGCTAAATATTTATATGCCATTTTCAATTTTGTCAGTGTTTAAGAAACAAGAAAGAACCCAGGCTGACTTTAGAATATCAAGTTGACTTAAGTAAACAGAAAATGTAACTGGGGGGGGGGGGGGGGAGGAAAAAAAATCTATTTGTATACTGTTCAAACTAGATGTGGAAATCACTGAAATACAATAAACAGGGAACACCATGATGCCACTTCTACAGAGTCACTTTTCAGAATATAAGAGAACTTTAACTATTCCTCTCAGTGTGGCCAGTTGATACTGATCACCCACCTACATACAAACCACTGCTAGTTGCGGGGCTTCTAGCACTGGATCAATAGCAGCCCAACTCACATCCTTCATTCTAAGAGCCAACAAAGACTACAAATTGCTGTGACTCAGTATGAGTTCAGCTGGTTTGACAGCCACTGCACAATCTCTTCTTTTGGAGTGAGATTTCCCAGAAAAAACTTCAATTTCTCTGATGTGTGGGTTTTGTCCTGTCGTCCTTTACACACTGGATTTTGCTATGGCTAACTTTTCCTTTCAGCTGCAATAAAAACTTGGTCCTAACCCGTACTTGTTATCTTTTTAAGGGAGGCAATCCTCCTTTCACATTTTGATGTCAGGAATTGTGTTTTGCTGGGAAAAATCCACCCATTGGAGTGGATGTTTTCATCATTTTGAGTAGCTCAAACTGTAGCAATTAATTACATGGGGTTTGCACACCTTTTCAGACCAGGGAGAGAGAAACTTAAAATCTCTTACCAGCATATGCCATTTACTGTGCCTCACTGTTTCTTTGTTTCCTTTGGCCTTTAAAATCCTTGGAGCACTTTTGTATGCTGACAATACTACAGATTTGGGTGTTTTTTTTTTCCTAGAGCAGAAGAGGTGTACTTCTAAATTTGCTGTTGGGGGCAAAGGTAGTAAACAAGAGGGTGTCATTTTATATAGCTTTTCTTAAAATACTATTAATCTCTTTTCTAAAAAAACCCTCTTGCAACTGTCCATTGATCCTACAAGCAAGTATCTCTGGGTGGAGGATTTTCACTTTCCATTAAGGATAGAGTGGTGCTTTGGTTTCTGCTTGTCTAAATTACTTTCCAAACGTCTGGCTCACAAAGTCATACTTTCTACAATCATATCAATATGTATTGACTTCTTAGATGACTTGGCTAACAGTTGGACGTGCCAGGGATGCAGCTGTACATGTATTTCTGACAGTCATTTGTAATTAGACATGAAAAAGTCCATCTTGCTATTGAGAAATTCATTCTCTGGCTTTTCTTTTTCTCAGAGATATTTTTAGGCAAACATCAAAACCTCTTTTTCCTAGCACTAGAATCAAAGATTCTCGCTGCATACTGTCTGTGTTGGGATCATATATCCCAATATACAGTTATGTTGTGACATACTGCACCAGTGTGCCAATCTATATAAATACAGAGCATCAGGAGAGAAAATTTATTCATAAAACTTCCACAGAGTGTCTGATTTTGCTTTTTCCTTACTTTTTTCTGAAGGAGAGAGACAGTGCTGGGAAAATAAATCACTGAAGAGCCCACATTTTTACTCCCTTTCACAAAGGGAATCCTTTTGTTCATAATCCTTTTTTTGCTGGGTTTGTTCTTGTTTGGTTTTTGTTGGGGTGTTTTAAGGAAAGAAAAATATTAACCAAAACCAACTTATATTATCAATACTGGACATGACTAGCCCCTCACTGTGGGTGTAGGAATGCTTGCAGCATTGTTGAGCTTGCAGCATTGTTGAGCTTGCAACTTGGAGCTTCATCATTCTGGAGTGTTGCCTTAGCTATAATGATCTTGATGGGTGACCTTATTGCTCTCTACAACTACCTGAAGGGAGGTTGTAGACAGGCAGATGTTGGTCTCTTCTCCCAGGCAGCCAGTACCAGAACAAGAGGACACAGTCTCAGGCTGCACCAGGGGAGGTTTAGGTTGGACGTTAGGAAGAAGCTCTATACAGAGAGAGTGATTACCCATTGGAATGGGCTGCCTGGGGAGGTGGTGGAGTCACCATCATTGGAGGTGTTCAGGAGGAGACTTGATGGGGTGCTTGGTGCCATGGGTTAGTTGTTTAGGTGGGTTGGATTGGTTGATGGGTTGGACAGAACGATCTTGAAGGTCTCTTCCAACCTGGTCTATTCTAATCTAATTCATCCAGATAACATCTTCAAGTTGTCTACTAAAATGGAAGCTGAGGCATAACTTTGTATTGTGGTATCTGAAGTGCTAAATACTTCCTTTTGGCTTTTTGAAAAATACAGAGTCTCTGCCCTTGGTATCTGTAGTGACTTCACAAAAGCATTGCCTTCAAATTCTGTTGAAGAAAAGAAATTGATCTGACATTACAAATATGACACCATTTTAGTGTATTAATGAGCTGTGCATCACTTCATCCCTTTTTTAAGTTTCTTCATTGTGTAGGTCCTTGTCATTCATCCTTCCCTCCAGAAGCTGCTGGGGAAGTCTCCTGATGAAACATTTTCTTTATCTTCTTATTCCATAAGTCTTGAGACTTTAGACAGAACTGCTCTGTTGATCTGACCCATGTTCCTCATGAGTCTAAAATACAGGTCAGAAAAGTCTCTGCACAGCAAACACTTTGTTCTTGGATGCCAGTGATGTTCACAGGTGTCTAAAGCTTTCACTGCTCTGCTTCTCTAGAGATCTGCTCACTTGAGCACACACTAGAGCTGCCTAAGGCATTGCTATATCTGAGTAGACAAATGCCCAGTTTGTGCCTCTCTTTATCCAATGAGTAGATAAATATTTGCTCATTTGACCTGCAAGGCACCAATGCTGAGAGTTTTGAAGGTATACTCGCTGGATTAGAGCCCACTCAGGTGCAACAGGAGGTAACTCCCTGGTTACATCAGGCAGCCAGGAAACAATAGCAGTTTCCAATTTTGAGGCCACATCTCCTGCCTCTTACAAAACTGTTCTAACCGTTGGGACTGAGGACGTTTTGTAATCAGGCACACTCTGTTCAGTGCTGAAATTGCTCCTCCTTTCATAAAGTAAGATCTCCCCTGAATCATAGGGAAAGTACATGCTGATCTCTATAGCCTTATGGTTATGGTACTTCCCTGGGAGAGGAGAGTCCCTGGATTCCAGTTCCTGATCATGAACTGTTTGTTACCAGATGGTTTTTGGAGTGGACTCTAGGATTTTTTTTCTCCAGCCCTTTTCCAAATCTAGCACTTAGGTGCCCTGGTAACAGCTAGATCACAGATTTGTGAAGTGCCATATCCTTAAAGTCTTGGAAATTTTACTTCATATTAAAACTGCTTTTTCTGTGTTTTTCTTCAGCCTCAGGTTGATGAAATTGAGTATTGGTATTCCCTGGATTATTGTAACGTAGTAATCATGCATCCACTCTTCTGCAAAAGACTAGATAGATTTATTGTCATTTTATTCAGTTCTAAAACTGAGAAGTGTGAATAAGAAGAAGGGAAAGAAAACATGTAGTCACAATGACAATAAATCTGTGGAAATGACTAAGAGGAGACTAATTCAACAGAAGGACTTGAAAGAGGGAGACAGTAGAAGAGGCTGAACAGCGGGAAGTATGGATGCTGGGGGGATTTCATGGTTAAAATTACAGGGAATGAAAAGTACTGAGGAATATGAGATGTGGGGAAATGTAGCAGAAGCATTTCCTTACCAAATTGAAGGATGACAATGCTATGGATAAAAGGGAGGGAATTGTTTGGGATATAAAGGGAAAAGATTTGGATGGTGGATGAAGATGCAAGGGGGAGAGCTGTTTTTTTCTTTCTTGTGAAACATCTCTGTCCTTGGCATCAGGCCTCATTATACTGAGTTAGATTACAGCACAAGGCAGGTGTTGTTTGTCCTCCAGAAATAAAAAAAGCCAAGTGTAAAACTGAAGACACAAAAATGAAGGCAGATGCAAAATTCTGGGAAATGGGAAACAATAGTAGACAGCATGAATAGTTATGTGATCTGCACAGCAATAGACTTCCAAGGTGTTTTCCTTCTCTTTTTTTATCTTTTTTGATAAATATCACAACAAAATGGAGAGTTTGAGAGGGGATTGTTTTGTGGACACTTACAGAGAGCTAGTGCTAGGCATAAGGAGCCCCATGAAGGAAAAAAAGAATACTTGTCAAAAAAAGTCAAGGTGAGTGAGAGTTGCTGCCTGCATTAACTGACTGGAGGCAAGTGTGGGTTGGATAAAATTATCAAATAGCTGTGGACTGTAAGGTTAAAATAAGTAGCCTGCATTCATTGTAGGGAGTGGTAGAGTGATGGCAATACCTGAGGATGCCCCATCTAGGCAGTGTGTTCACAAAGTGGTCTTGCAGTGCTCAGGTTAGATGTAAGGAGGAAGAAAAATTTGTTGAGGCCAGAAAAAAGAGTATGGCAATAACTGAGATTTTAAGTAAGAGCTAATGGCTGGGAAAAGTTGTGTCTTTGATTATACAACAGGAACGTGCAAGATGTGGATGTATTCTGCCACAGGAATCTAAACAGAGCTTCAATTAATGAAGTGATGCAGTCAACAGTGATGGAGAGCTATTAGGTGAAAACATAAGATGGTCATTTTCAGAGAGAGTAGGCATAAGTAGGTGATCGAGCAGGCAGACTTTCAGTGCTTGTTCCCCAGTGCAAATCAAGAGGTCTCAGAGAATGTTTACAGTAATAATAGCCAGTGCAGTAATTCCAGCATTAATAGGAATAACTGGAGATTTAGAGAACAAGTAAAATGGATTGTAATACAAATGAAATTTCAGCTGGAGTGACTACAACCTGAGTGACCTATAAAGGTATGGTTTCCAGATTTATTTATTTTTTCCTTGCACTGATTGCATTTTTCAGAGCAATATCTTCTGAAAAAGTACAATGAAGTAAGTGGAGATTTTGTTACACTCTTTGCAGATGATATGTCTGCGAGCTTTTAGCTGACAGGTTTGGGTGAGTGCCTGTATAATTAATGTATCTCTTTCTATCTCTTACCTTTTTTATCCTTTCTCATTTGTTCCAGTTAGCACCTTCTTCAGAAGCAGAAAACTCCCTCTCTGTGCCAGAGTCTTTCTCCATTGGTTTGTCTGCACATCCTTCCCATTCCATCTTAATTGCTAATGCCAGTGGCAACATCCACTGGCAGTAAGAATACAGCTTGCATTGCCCTGTTATTAGTAGCCATTGACTTTGTGTGCACCACTCAATTTCTAGGTGCTAATAACTCTTCCCTAGAGAGCAGCATTTTAAAGAAATAAATGTCTAGCCTATTAGAAGTAATGTAGAAATTAACTACCATGGGTTTATGGTTACTCTTGCAGATAGTTACATTGAAATACAGAACAGAATTAGGTTATCTCAGCCACAAAAAAACATACAAATTTGGTGTGTTAAAATACTAGAATGTTCTGAAAGTGTGAATAGAAGATCAAAGTACCTCAGTCTCAGCTGCTCAATTTCTTATATGTAAAAGGAGCTTTTCTGAGGAGAGTGTGTAATTTTTTAGTGCAGAGTGCAGCAAGCTTTGGACTGAGTATTTGCATCAGATTTTTTGTTTTGTTGTTAAGTGTTCCATTTTTAATAGATGGTGCTGTGGACTCCCATGATGAGCAGCGACCTGACTATCTGAATTTCTTCTCTCTGGGTATACTAAGTATGCATTTGAATTAGACTTTCAGAACTGATATAAGCGTGTCCTTTCCACTGTGTAATGAAAACATCCTCTCAGTCAGCATCTGTGTTGAGACTTCATTATTGGGTTAGGAGATAGAGAATGGGAATGTCCTTGTCACAATCAAAGCAGTAACTTTCCTTCATTTTTGTCTTATTTGTGTATAAGCTTTGGATATAATAGGATAAACTAAAAGGTTTCCTTTAGAGACCTCTGAAAGTAGAGCATTTTAAAAGCAGGTAGGTGTCTCCACCCTACTTTTTCAAGAAACATTTTACCCATTCAAGCAGACTTTTAAAAACAGCTTGTTTTGATAGGAGCCTTTTCTCCTGTGGGCCTTCAGCCTTTGCTTCCTGGCAGCACCTTCAGTGCGAAAAGAGAGTGATCAATTGGGAGACTATCAGTGCCAGCATGCATAGAGTGATAAGTTAACACACCACTGGGAATTTCTAGGGCCCACCAAGATACTTCACTTCTAATGTGCTAACAAGCTCATTTTTCTACCTCTTGCCTCTTCAGTTATTTTTTTTTCTCAGAAGAGCTTAGAAGTTGAGTGCATCAGGCATAATGAAAAGCTCTGTAGGAGGCAGAAGCAATAACCCCATTTTTCCCTTTTCAGCCAAATAGAAAATTAGTTTCTGGTAATACACAAAGGCCAGTATTTTTTGTGCAAGGGGCACTGCTGTGAATCAAAGGACTCTATTAACTGCAGAAAATTCAGCAGCTGTGAATCTCCCCCAATGAAAAAAGTGCTTTTCAACAAGTTGAGATACGTAGTATTATTTAGACTTCAACCATCAGATTCATCCTCTACCACTTACACATAGCCTCCTAAAACTGCTGTATTACTTTCCTCTGTTAAGGCTCAACACTGTGTTTATCCCCTAACCTAAGAACCATTACAATGGGAGACTTTCATGTTTTCTCTTGTCACAGTGCTTCTGATATGACTTCTCCAGGCAGATTTCTGCTGAGGTTCAGGTGTCTCAGGATCCAGAAAGAATTCAGTGTGTGAATTTTGAAGGAAAAAAATTCTTTCCCAGTCTCACTACGTAGCCAAGGTGTGGTCTAAGGAAATACAGTGAAGATAATATTATTCACTAGAAGTTGTTTTCAGTCAATATACTCTCTATATTTATGTGTTTTCATATTTAGGGATATTGCAAAAATCTACTGTAAATCTGCTCTACAGAACACTGCAAAAAGGTCTGATGGAGGAAAGTTCTGTACCTGCTGAAGTATAATTTTCTAAGCTAAGATGAAGGATATTGTGTCCAGCTTTAATTTGAGGCTGGGAATTTTATTGCTTATCTTAACTGAAAATAGTGTTGTTATGTATTTTAAACGTTCTGACTTGCTTCTAGAAACACTGACCCCTTGTAATGCAGTTTTTATGTTTGGATTGCTAAAAGGTGTATGCAAAGTCCACATTACCCCTGTTTCACAAGAGGTGACGTTAAGTCAGAAAGGTTGTTTGCTCACCGTCCCCCACAAAAGAGCTGCGAACCTGAAATCAGAACCCTGAGCTTTAAAGAAACTGATTCTTAGTGCATTCCTCCACAGCATGAAGATTTGTTTGGGGTCTTTTATTTTAGGAAAATGGAGCTGTGTAAGGAGAAAAATCATCTCACTATCTACTGATAGAATGTTAAGAGGAAAGGGAGAAGTGTGCACAAGTGTAGATGCCAGTGAAAATTTCTGATGGGTTTCTGGTTCTGTGAGATAACTGGAGAAGGGCTCCCTCATTCAATGTATTGAGTCCAGCTGAAAGACTTTAGAAGTTGTGAGAGAAAAGGTTAACTGATTTCCCAGTTCAGGAACTATAC
This sequence comes from Melanerpes formicivorus, assembly GCF_026170545.1. Classification (NCBI taxonomy): domain Eukaryota; kingdom Metazoa; phylum Chordata; class Aves; order Piciformes; family Picidae; genus Melanerpes; species Melanerpes formicivorus. The sequence continues at coordinate 4,668,705 of NW_027142401.1, read as the reverse complement.
AACGTGAAGTCAGCATGGTATTTTTTCTTGATAATTGTATGTTGCTGCCTGCTGCTCTACATTTTGACAGCCATTTCCATAGTTGCTTTCACGAACAGCAGAAATAGTCTCTCTTTTTCTCGCTCTCTCTGTGCTAACAGCACAATCAGGCCTGCTGGAACAAGAAGCCTGGAGAGGGTTCTTCAAAAGCAACAACACTTCAAGATACCAGTCTCTTGTCAATAATATCAGAGAGGGAGAGCACAGGGGAAAAGGAAGAAGTACGGTATTTTGCTGTCAGTGCCCTGCCGACACTCTGTTAGCCTGCACTTAAGGGTCCTGCAGATTCCTTACAAATATTCTTGCTTGTTCTAACAGCACAGTTCATGAGGGGTTTTTTCCCAATACTCAAATTTCACCCTGTGTGTATCTTAACTATGTGTGAGTGGGTTGGTGAGGGGTTTTTTTTTAGGGATTATGGAAGCGGTTTGTTATGGAAAAGTGCAGAATCATTTACCTTGTTAATGCTAAGGTTATCTTTCAGACTACAGTAATGCTTTTCTATTTGATTGTGACCACAGTTCAGGCAAATCAGTTGCTTCAAAGAGTATTAGTGGCTGCTGTTTCATGGGGGAGAAAAAAAATTGCAGAGGATTTTGCATCAGACATGAAGAAAAGATAGTTGAATGATGAGGTTTACAGTAAGCATCTTTTATCTTTGGTACTATTACTTCAGTGCGTCAGCTATCAGAGTTATGTAAAGAATTAACACTAAATGTGCACAGTCACTGAAATACAGGAGATACATGTTTAATAAAAACCAGAGTTCTGAATACCTAGGCACTGGTAGTTAGCAGTTACAGTACATGTTACAAATTCATCCTTAATTCTTGGCTAAACCAGTTATGAGGAGAGAGCACGATACCTGCAAACGATTGTTCAACATCATCTAGAGCCTACAACATTTGAGGATTTTGCTGCTCAGGTTTTCTGTCCAGCGCCTTACCACCATTTGCCCTCGGAGACAGGTAAGAAGTACAGTAAAGAACTGATTTTATCCAATCTTACTCGAAATGCAGTATCCTTACTTATAAAGACTCAAAATTCAGGCCTTTGCACATCATTAAGAGTTAATTGGAAAGAAAAGAAAAAGATATATATATGTACATACACCTATTTGAGAACCTGGGCAAAGTTGCCTTTAAATCTTTATTCTGTTGCCTGGCATCATGAGCCAATGCCTGACATTAAGATTTGGCAAATTGCTTTAATGCAGCAACCAGACCCTGTATTTTTACCGTGAATTTTATCACATTCTCATGAGTAAAATCTCCATGGAAGCACTGGTACTCCTTCATCTGGGCTTGTTCAGGGAAATACATTATTTAATCTAAACACACCCCCCTCGTAAGAATGTCTTAAGGCTCACTAGAGAGCCTTGAAATCTTCTGTGAGCCTTGCAATCATCCATTTATTTCTGGGTTGTTAGCTGCAAAGTTGGTTTAAGGTCAGTTTTGCTTTTCAGTGTATTCTACCTGTTTTATAAGAGGATACTGCATTTTCAGTTACTAATGAGAAAATCGGTAAAAGAAAATTAGTAACTCAAGGCCTTCCTGTTCTGCCATTTCTTGAACTCCTTATGATTATTTCATTATTTTATTTCCCCTCTTTTTAGATCATTAAATATCAGTTCTGTTTATCTGAAGGTAAGACAAAGTGTCCAAAAAACCCCTTTGTTCCTCTTACTTTTACTAGAGCACTAAGCTTGTAACCAAATTGTATGCAAACTTTCCTTGTTTCCCTTGTTCACACTAAAAAGAATTTCACACTGATTGAGAAATGACCACTACATCTTCTTGAAGTTTTAGTCTTTTACTAACCTCAGGTCTGCATGAAGCACTAACACTGGTTCTGGGATTAAGGTAACTAATGATAGAGACAGTTGTCGAATGAGTAACACTTTATTGTGTTGACCTTTGTTTCTCAGCATGAACAAGTAGTACTGGATGGCAGTGGTGTGTTTTGTACCCTTGTACTGTCTTTCATTGATGTTGTAAGACATTCTGCAGTGATAACATAGGAGAGAAGGAGAAGACGACTGTGTAACACTTGAAATTCCTTGTTTGGGAAACTTTATTTCGTGACAAATCAAAATGCTTCTGTGGGAAAGCTGTAAATCTAAATAAAATTCCTTTTGTGAGAGTAATCTGGCAAGCTACCTTAAAATCAGTCTCTCAACTGCAAAGCTATGAAGAAAGAAAGTCTAAAATGATAGAAGTGTTGTCATAGGATTACAGAAAGTATGACTGAGAGATATTAAAACATTGATTGAGACTTCTTTGCTTGAGGGTATAAACCATAAGTAGAAAGGAAGTGTGGTTTCGAAGTAGGCTGAGTGGTGTAGTTATGCTACCTCAAATAGTCAAGACCAAAGGGAAACAAAATTAAAAGTAATTTAAAATTAGTGTAAAAATTAATACATGCATAATTTAATGTATAAAAACATATCATTAGGAAGAAATATGTAACTAAAAACACTTAAAACAAGAGCCAGGGATACCAGTCCTTGCCACATTTCCTACCTAATACTCTTAATAAACATTCAACAGCAGACACTTTTTATGGCTACTATGTTTTAGGGCATTTATATCAGTGCTGCCTAGTCACTTCTCCTCTAGTTGACTCTATCAGAGTGAAAGATATTTTTCTGTACCAGTTTGGTGTGTTGGGAGAACACTGCTCTACAGTGGCAATTCCTGCATTCTGTTAAAAATTGTCCTGCTCATACTTGGTTCTCTTACATGATTTGGAAAAAGATTAGGGTTTTTAGAGGCCTGATTTTAGACTTGGCCTTTGTATCAAACATAAGAATTTTTGGCAGGAAACTCATTAGTAGGAGCTTGTGATGTATTTCACATCTGCCTGTATACATGTGTGGTTTTATGTACAACAAAACATGATGTCTTGTCCTGAAGACCATATTCCTCTGAGCCTTGTGCAGCACAGTAGAACTGACCGGTGCATCAGTGTCAGGAGCTGCCAGGAGCTTCCCAGGGCAGACAATGCAGCACAGTGTTGACCTAGTGTCAGTATCCAATGATGTGTCCCCAGATATGCCTGCCTCTGAGATTCCATTTCAGCCCAGGGAAGCTGGAAATCTTTTGACAGTCCTGCTTGCAGCCTGAGGGCTGACCCATCTTCCATCTGGAGCTCCTCAGGCTGTTACTCAGCTGTAGGACAAAGTGTCTGGAGTAGCACCACATCATCTGCCTCCACGCTGACTCTGATGGGTGCAAATTCTAAGGCCTAAGGCAGGTGTAAATTAGCACTGCAGTCATCTGCTAAAAGGGTTACCCCAGGTCATGGGCTTAGCTTCCAGTTCTAGTGAGGGCAGACCTGTAAGTGAGGTGTCTGCAGATGACTCAGACCTATGACAGACCACAATCCCAAGAAAGAGTCCAACAGATGTGCTATTAAAGAAACAGATACTCCTAAGTTTCCAGGATCCCTAGAGCAGAAGGATTTCTTAAAACATATGTATAGAGCTCTGAGCTGTGCCAGGATTACATGTAGGATTGGCACTGGAGTCCTACCTGGGAATAAATCCACACACATTCATTACCCCCTAGATGACTCTGACAAAATGTCATCTTGACAATTTCTGACCTGCTGCTAAAGATATATCCCAATTAATTTTTTTAAATGCAGTTTCACTTATGTCTGGGGCTGGTTTTTTCTTCTGTTTTGATGTGGTTTTCAAAATAATTGACCAGAGACTACAAAAATTTTCCCCATTTTAGATATTACAAACTTGATTCTTAATCATAGACTCATAGAATGGCTTAGGTTCAAAGGGGCCTTAGAGATCATCTACTCCAACCTCCCTGCCATAGGCAGGGACACATTTCAACTAGATTTGGCTGCTCAAGGCCTCATCCAACCTGGCCTTGAGCACTCCCAGGGAGGAGGCATCCACAGCCTCCCTGGGCAGCCTATTCCATCTCCAAGATTACAGTTGGTGAAAGTTTAATGTTAATAAAATATTATATACACTTTCTTTTTCTAAGAAAACCTTTCTTCACAACCTATGAAGGTGCTACAGCCCATCACCAAGTGTTGCAATGTTGTTGTGATCCCTTTGGCCAATTTCAGCATGCCTTTTTGTTTTTCCATTTGAGCTGTGAGAATTGGAGCAAATAGAGAACATTGCCTTCAGTAACAAACTCTCAGATTTTTCTCAGTCTGACATCTTTTATCCAAGGCTCAGCCTTCAGCAAAAGTTTTCCTCCTTACAGTGGTTGCTCTTCCATACATGGGATTGTGGCTGCTGTTGTTTCATCTAGGTACTTGGTTTGCCCTGTCAAAATAGCTCATATGTCAACCTTCCTGTAGTTAGTAACATAACTACAGTAGTCTGTGTGTACATTGAAAAAAAATAGAGATTCACCTGCACTTAATCACAGAATATAATTCAGTTGCCTCTGTATTTTTCACCTTGTCTCTGTTAAATTGAGTAACTGCAAATACTCTGTTAAACAGTCCAGCCCCTCCCATGCAGCTATTGAGTAAAGCAGATTTCTGTGACACCAGAGTAGGCTGAGGGCACTGTCAATGGTAAACTCATTGATATTGAAGGGTTTATTGACCCTATGATGCTAAGATTCTGAGCTGTAAAACCTACAGATGTCTCGGGTTTGTTTTTTTCCTCTATCTTCTTCTATTTTCTTTCTCCCCTCTCTTCCTACTGAAAATAGTACCTGATTACATCGAATCTGATACAGAAGGGCCCTCTCTACATTAGTCACAGTATTTTCCTTGTGATAAAAGCATCAGACTTTTTGATCCCAACAATCATGCCTGTGTTTTCAAGCCTGTGTTTGGAACAATTCTACTGCCCCACTCTCAGAGTAAGTGGGGATGCCATCACACAGGCAGTGAAGCAGGGAATGTAGAGATTCAACAGCCTGTATCTTAATCTCTTATGCTGCTTGCTTGCTGTATAGCTTTGACCTGAGAATCTCTTTGGCCCTGTAGTACCTCTTCCCAAATGAAAATGATGGTGCTTTTCTCATCACAGCACTGAAAAGATTGGGAACTTTGCCAGAAGGTTTCACAGATCCTGGCTGACAGAGAGGAGTTGTTTTACCCAGCATTTAAATTTCCAGGCAGGTTCTGAAGAGCATTCTTCAATGAACTTGGACTCTGCCTCTCTTTTGCCATAAACTTACTCTTTTTTGCTGTGTTGTATCTCATGTCTGGCTCTTAGTTCTTTCATTCATACCTACTTCCAGTCCTCCCAGGTGTTTAGACCCTCTCTTCCTCACCTTCTCATCTTGCTTTGCAGCAGCTTTTGCAGTCCTTCTGCATCTGTTTCTCGCTTCCTTTCCTCATTTCCCAAAATTAGTGAGACGCTTAATTGACTTGACTGTAGCAAGGCTCCACTGAGCATGACGGACAAGCTGGCCAGATTTGGACTGCAATGTTAAGAGCAACAAGGGAAATAAGCTGTACAAAAAATATTTCCCTCGTCCCTGGAGGTCAGTTGAGGTGTGCTGAAGTAGCAGCATGCACAAATTACATTTTCCTCTGTGGTCATTCTCAGAAATGACACTCAGGAAAATGTTGATCCAGACAAGAAGATATGACAAAGCCACAAGCACTGAGAGTAATCTTACCCTGCAGCACCCTGTCTTAATGTGAGCACCCTGTCAGGCTTCTGCTCAGTGAATTTTTCACCTCTTTCAAAGTCAGAACTAATGAATGAGGTGAATCATGGCAGTGTGGATGTTATGATTCCTCCTCTTCACCCCACTTCTAACTGTGTAGGGAGGATTCGATCGTACATTTAAATAGCTAATTTCTGACCAACCTACTATTATTAGAAGATCCTAAGATTTTCAAGTCAAGTGTGAAAATGTCATGTTTCAACTTTGCTGGTCCACATCCTCATTGAGAAACAATTGAGATGGCTTTACATTATGGCCCCAAAATATCATAGCTCATCAGGCTATGACATTTGCTGCTTCTCAAGCCTAAAAGCTGAAAAATATGGATTACCTCCTGACATGTCTCAACATCTTAAGAATCCTAACACCTATTTGGGTTATTTTATAGAACTTTATAGTTGTAGGTCAGTTATCAATAAAGCTTTCTTATTTAACCCTATTTTTTCATCTTTGGGGTAACTAAATGTTACATTATGTAGAGAGACAAAGATGATAACTTTTCACACTGAAGAATTTTAAAACTGTGAAGGGGAAAGAAACTCTGCAAAATTTCTGTGTACCACATCTGTGTATGTGCCTGTGTATGTATGGATAGATGTATATTGCTTACCTAAAAACCCAAAGACATTTGCAGTTGTTAATCAGTTAGTTGATTCCTGTCAGACTTTAAGTATATTTTAAGTGCCATTATTCTTCACTCTTTTGGTGTGATACGTTCAGATGTGAAAATCACTCTACATGACTTCTGTTCTTCAATAGCTCTGTTAGTTCCTTTTTGGGGGGAGAAAAAAGAAGGGGGGAGGGGGGGATTCCATGTGAATCTGCAAGAATTGGAAAGAGTCTTAAGATACGACCAGAGTGATATCTGGGGAAATAATGGGGAGTTCTTAATATTTTCTTTATCCAAGCCATGATAAAATTTCACACGAGGGTTTGACCCTTCAGTGCAGACTAACTTGCTGAAATGCTCTGGGGTTTCTTCTTTACATGATTTCAGGAGTCCCACGTTGAGACTGGCCATAATTTTAGCATACTTAACGCTGTGAAACAGCTGGGGAGCAGAAGCCATATATCAAGCTGCCATTTGGTTTTTCTTCTCGGTTGCGTGTATGTGTGTATTTTAACTGTTTTCACAGACTTTAAGCAAGCATTTCAGACAATGTTTAAGATGTGTCTCAGTTGCTATGAATGAGGTTGCTGGATCTGGATAATGTTATAGAATTCTTTTCTTTCTCTCTCTCTTCCTTTTTTTTTTTCGTTGTTTTTTGGTTGTTGTTTTTATTTTTTCTTGTAATGCTTAGTTGGTAAGTATGACGCCCGATTTCAGAGCTGTTGCTTCATTGCACATAACTAACTCATCACTCTCTTTAACCTATAGCATGAGCAGCAATTGCATAATGAAATTCGAGACTCCTGTGTTCTGTGCTCATCTGTTAATGCCCTTCAATCCCTGCGGTTCGTGTCTCATGTCTCACGCCTGTTATCTTTTATCTTTTCTCCTCCCCCTTCCTCACTTCTTTCCACTCCTCCTTCCTCATCACTTCTTCATTCTCAACAAAGAAAGAAATGCTGTGATATTTCTTCTCCTTCCAAAACCTCCACTAGAAAGCATTGGCCACATCAAGGTAAAGGGCAAAGGCTTGAAACGGAAGGTCTTTCACGCTAGCTGTGAATGGTATGCTGTGCAAAACAACAATGGTTATTTTCTGTTCTCTCTAACTTCCACCATTTGAAATGCTTTAATTCCTTGTAAAATTAGAACAAGATAGAATTTCAGAAAATGAGAGTGCATGTTTCCCTGCCTGCCTTTTTTTTCTGTAAGGCACAGTGAGTCAGGCATTATCATGCTTTTCCAGATTGTTTGGCAATGAAGTACCTAGTTCATGAACAGAATTACTGTCACCAGCTGGGGAACAAATAACAGCCCTTTCTCCTCCCTGTCACTTCCATGGGTCATGTCAGTTTGAAAAAGGAAGTACTGTGCTGTCCCCCTGGAGCAGGCAGGTGATGGACCAGGTGAGGAGGACAGACAGGTCATTCAATCAGAGGTTTATGACAGTATATTTTAAATGTCCTTTTAGACTTCTTACCTGATGACCTCATTTGATTTTAGAGAAGTCTTTCTAGCTAAATAATCGATTTTGAATAGGTTTTGTACCCCTTATAGATGAAATGGATACAGAGGGAGAGAAATCTTTGGTTCTGATTCTTGCATTATTAGTATTTTAAAGAATTACCAGTAATAGCATGATCTGGAAGAAATAGCAAGTGATTTCTGGCTTACTGAAGTCAGCAGGGGTTTCCCCATTGACTTCTGCAGGACTAAGCTTCTGCCCGTAATTTGTACAGGTCAGAGGCGATCAGTGGCAACTGAGGTAGCAGAGTTCAATCAGGCTGTCAGTCTCTATAAACAGCTCATTAAAATGCAGTCTGGTTTTGTGGGTCTGAATTCATACTGCTGGTTTTCTGTACGTGGGAAGGAGATTTTGATTTCATATTCTCTCCTTTTCCTTACGTATCTCTATGGAAGAAGATTTGGAGATGGGCTGTTAGTAAGGAAGAGCCTCATCCTCTTGCAGTGAGGACTCAGGGCCCAGTGGAGGGTAGCTCTGGGGGCTGGGCTAATGAACTACAAACCATTAGCTCAAATTCATCTTGTTCCTTTTACAAAGAAATGTTAACATATAATGCATCATTAGTATGATCTGTTCAAGCTTCTGCCTTGTGGGCCCTATAGGAGTTTGCATTTTGAAGCACCGACTTAAGTCGGGATGGGAGGAGATGTTTTCTCTCCCATTTGGCCCCTTACTCACTCCACCTCTTCAGCTGCATTCCTAGAGCTCCCTTCATGTGCAATGAGCTGTTAACCTTCATCTTTTCATTAAAGACTGGATTGTTTTGGGTTGTGGTTCAAATAACTCCCCATCCCTGTGAGGGACTTGGGGGGGTGTGTTCTCCCAGTTAGAGAATATGGCCCACTTCAGTGCTGCCTCAGGTGCTGAGAGCATGGAGGTACTGCAGTCCCATAGCTCAGTTGTTTCTGCCGTCCTCTTTTCTCTAGAGGTGAATCTGTGACAGGGGCTAGCTCCATGTTGTACTGCTATCACCCACAGCTGGTAAAGGGCTAGGAGATGCTGTGGGAATAAGAGCAGCACTGAAATTCCTCCCTGCCCCTTGTGAGTAGATCCCACACTGCGAATGTGGAAGGGGGGCACTGACCCATCTGGTTCTTGCTGTCCTCTGCAGGCTTCTGCCCAGAGACTCAGCCGGGAGAAACTCCAGCAGCAGCAACAGCACAGGGGGATGGAACAGACTTAGCCTCTCCAATGTCTCCTCGGACTAGCAAGAGCCGCATGTCCATGAAACTGCGCCGCTCCTCTGGCTCTGCCAACAAGTCCTAGGAGGCAAGATGCCTGCAGCTTTCTAGTGCACAGCGATCAGCAGCCACCCTTCCCGTAGCCACTCAACGCTTTCTGTTACAGGATAATGTCTCTGATGTGTGTGTGCCCATCCCCTGCATACCCCCTTTCTGTATGTTTATTTTAAACAGCGACACTGGAATTTTACTTTAATATTTTAGCTGTTGGATTTTTATCAATCTCCAAGTGGCCATTTTCTTTTTCCTTTTTTTTTTTTTCCTTCCTTTTTTTTTATTGTTTTATTTTTTCCAGTGCAGTTTGTCCCTATGCACCTTTTACCTTCCTGGATGATTACAATATCTTAACAGTAATAAGTTTTAAGTCCGGTTGATCTCGAGCCACGAATGGAATGGGAGACTGCGGTTTGATTACACTCTTATTTATTGTGCCCCACCGCAATTTTTCTCTGTAACAAAGGAAGAAGTATGTACAATTTGAAAATGAATGTACAATTTTAGATTGAAACTGCATTTGTAAAGTCTTTGTGGGATGTCACACTGTTAATGCACAGGATGTGTACAGATTATTTATGTGAAGAATAAAATAGTTCAACGGCCTTTCAAGCAGTGCGGAGTCCAAACGAAGTAACTTGCTCATAGCACCAATTCTTTTCTTTTCCCCACAAAGCAACCTCTCACTTCATAACTGTGCCAGTGATGCCATAATCTATGCCAGTGAAAAAAAGAAAAGAGCAAAACAAAAAAATCACCCTGCAGAAACACTACTTATGCTTGGCTTCCAAATGTTTATATGACGTTTGCTTTTCCAAGTGGTAACGACAGTAAATGCCACCGCGTTTCATCGGTTTTTAGCCTCCGTCACCAAGGCTGCTGGGTCTAGCTGTATGTTCTTATTTCTCACACTAAAACCAAACACAACAAAAATAAAAGAATAGTTTAAAAAAAAAAAAAAAAAAAAATAAAGCCACACCAAACTTTAAGAAGCAAACAGCCAAAAAATAAAAAACCACCACCACCACCCCACTTTTCCTGGTAGAAAAATTCATCGCTCCGATAGGGAAGAAAAGGGAACGTGCTCCGGGAGCCTGGCCTGAAACGCTGACAATTCCAACCCTGTGAGTGTGCATCAGTGCACCCATTTCCACCCACCCAGAGATATTTTCCTACTGAAGATGAAATGCTCACATTTTGCGTCCGAGACGAGCAACAGGAACATGCTGTTAACAAAATGGAGCATGGCATCGGTACTAACTGCATGTGTAAATATACGGGCAACAATAACAAGGTAAATTATGTATTGTCATTCATGTAGTATCTACAAATTTGTAATGGTTGAAGAGAAGACATGATATTTAATAATACAATAAAATTATTCTTATCACCTTTCGTATATTAGTCATTCACCTCAGTGATTAGCTTCTGGCTCCATTTCATAGGACAGTTCATGACACATAGAGCAGTTCAGTGCGCTGTGCGGCTTCATTTAGTAGTAAAAAGTACACACGAGTCCTCAGGAGCCCTTTCCCAACCCATGGCAAGAATGCTGTACTGAGAACTTCCCCTCAGCCATCATAAATACAGTACCCAGAGCTCCGCAGTTAGCGCAAAGCGCAGGACTTTCCCTCCTGCAGGCTGGGTGTTCAAGTGCTAATCGTAGGAGCAGTTAATACCAGGTTTGTGTGGTCCGGAGCCCTTCATCTTTGACTCCCAAGTGGAGAAAGCAGCAACCTTCTCCAGAGGAGAAGAGAACTTATTGAATTGCCTCAGCTGGCATTTTTACCACAGCCTCCCTTACCGACACACGATGGGAACATGCACAACTTAAAACTCTGGCATTTGAAAAGAGCAAGCTGCGAGTTTAGCCTTCTTCACCAGACAGCAAATTTGGCTGCTTTAGGTTACGTCAATTCATTTGTCCAGGTCCTGGAAGTAAACTGAGAGAGCCCATGAAGCACATTCAAAATAAAGCAGTTATTGCTTGCTTTCAGCCTTTTGGTGCGACACACGCGAATCGTTTGTTGCACGCAACGAAACTACAGAAATAATTGCTTTGCCAGCATCAAATTGAAATGTATCAGATTGAAACATTTTGCATGCTCATTTCAGAGAGAGTCTTGGAACAAAGACTGTGGCTGAGATCACTTTTGCTCTTCGGAAATCATTGGCTGACCCACTTTGTCCTGTTTGAATTTGAGAAAGGCATGAGCTTGGTTTTAAATCCTTTATTGAATTTACTTGCCCTTATTTTTGGCCTCACCTGCTATCACATGTAGAAACAAAAACTGGTGTGGAAAAATTAGGTAGATTAAATAAATAAATAGTGGCTGAAATGAGGGTGGCTGGTAAGTTTAACAGCATTTCAAAACATTTAGCCAGACCACAGTTAAAGGCAGGGAATACAGACTGTGGCTCGCTTTGCTAAGGTAGGTCTCGTTAAGGAGAAGGAAAGCAGCAACGTATCAAGACTGTTTCATGTTCAAATTTCAGCTGTTCACAAGACTTGGATGAGCTCATATCAACAGCACAACTCACAAGGCAGAGGGGTCAGAGGCTGCCTAAAAAGGCCAGGTGCGGACAGGGACCTCCTGCTTGCCCACAGCGTGGGGGCTGGCAGAGCTGCATGCTGCCCGTCCTGGCGAGGCCAAGCTGCCCTTCCTGCTATTGTCCATGTCATATGAACGAGTGCTAATGGAACAGGCTTTAAACCAGGCAGCTGCCAGAGGCATGCGTTGTGCCTAATACACAGTCGCTGGAGTACAGAAACACAGAGCGAGCAGGGGAGGCGTCCTTAGCTACAGAAGATAAACACCTCCTATCTTAATTTAGCAGACAGCACAATTAATTTTACATACACTTTGCTAGCTATTATATGACTTGACACTTAATTTGAACATTTACTTTCTCGACTATCTTAAGTACAGAGTACGGCAAACAAAGCACAATAACTTAAATGTTGAAGCTCGGGGGCTAAGGCTATTAAAACAAGGTCACTAGAGCTGGATCCTTTTCTAACGAAAAATAATTCCTCTCTTTAAATATCGTATATACAGCTCTATTTCTATCCGAGAGTCGCTATGGAAGATGTACTTCCAGTGGGATGGCACCCGCCTCCCCGACATCACCCGCATCCCAGCGGATGCCAGCCAGGACCCAGCTCCTTTTCCGCTGCCGCCAGCCAGGGCCGTATCCCTTCTTCCAGCCGCCCACCGGCTCCCGCTGCTCCCACGACGCCTCCCGCCCTTGCAGGGCTCGGCACGAATGCTGCCAGCCGGGACCGGCAGAGGCGGCGGCGGCGGCACCGGCACCGTCCGTCGGCTAAACCTGCTGCTGTGTTGGTACAGGGCAGTCTCGCTACCCACCGGCAGGACAGGCGGGGTCCCAGGAGTCCACCTCTAGCCGTGAGTACCGCGAGTTTCCGTAGGATTACAGCATGGACAGGACTCGCTCGGCTCGCCCGGGCTCCCGAAGTAGTTCTATCGGGGGCGGCCGCGGCCCTAGCAGCCCGGCCGGACGGGCACCTGGAGCAGCAGGACCTGCCTACTCTCCGGCGGGTGGCACTTGCTGGCGTGCCGCGCCAGCCCGGGCGCGCTGAAGAAGGTAGCGGGGCAGTGCTTGCAGGGGAAGCCCTGCCGCTCGCCGCCCGCCGCGCCGCCCTCGGGGGGCCCGGCCGGAGGCGGCAGTAGCAGCTCCTCCCGCACAGAATGCCACAGCCGATGCTTGTCCCTGATGTCCGCCGAGGGGAAGCGAGCGCCGCAGAGATGGCAAGCGAAGGCGAGGTGCCCGCGCTCCGGCGGGCCGTAGGCGGCAGGCCGAGTCGGCCCGTGGGTGCCCAGGTGCTTGCGAAGGTAGGCCTGCCGCCGGAACCGCTTCTGGCAGCAGGGGCAAGCGAACGCCTCCCCGCCGGGGCTGGCAGCTGGGGCGCCTCCGGGAACCGGACCGGAGGCAGGAGGCGCCGGGACGCTGCCGGCGCTGTCCGCGCTGTCCCGGTGCTGACGGGGCGGCGGGGGCGGCTGGGTTTGGGGCGCGATGGGGCCGCGAGGCCTCCGCTCGGGGCTGTTCTCTTTGCCCGGTGGAGCGGCGGCGGTGCCGTCGGCGCTGGGGACAGGCCGCGGCTTGTGCCAGCGGCGGTGCGAGGCCAGGTTGGCGGGGCAGCTGAAGATCTTGTGGCACTCGGGGCAGCGATACTCGACGCGCACGATGCGGGAGCAGCGGTGCTGAGCCAGCGCCAGCGGGTCCGCGTACTGCTCCTTGCACAGCTGGCAGATGAACTCGCCCAGCGGCGTGCGACCCGTCGGCGGCCCCGACCGGCCCTCGGGCCCCTCCTCCTTGATGCGCAGCCCCAGCACGGGCGAAGTGGTCACTTCGTCGGCGAAGCTCAGCTTCCGCGTGGCCTTGGCCTTCTTGGCAGTCGCCTTGGACCGCGACGGCCGCTTCAGCACGGGCGGCGGCGGCGGAGGGCCTGGCAGTGGCGTGTGGGGCTGCAGCAGCAGCTTCTCGGCGGGCGGGAAAGAGGCGGCCAGGGGGAAGGACTCGGCGGAGGCGGGGGAACTGAGGCACCGCTCGAAGAGAGCCGCTCGCGGCCCCGCGACGCTGCAGGGCCCCGCGGCCCCCCAGACGGCTGGTCCTTCTAGCGGGGCAAGACCAGGGCCGCCGCAGCCGCCGCCGGGGGGCCACGTCGCGGGGCAAGCGGCGGCGGCACCCTCCTCCTCCTCGCCCTCCTCTTCCTCCTCCACCCCCAGCCTGGCGACAGGGCTGTCCCCGGCAGCGGGCGGCGAGGGCGGCGGCGGGGCGCGTGGCAGGTCCCGCTCTGGGTCCCGCGGGCGCGCCCGGTAGGAGCCGCCGAGGCGCCGGCTGCGCTTGACGAGGAAACCGCGCGGCATGACAGGCGGTGGTAGCACAGCGGAACCGGCCCGCCCGGCCTTTATACCCCCGGCGCCCGCTCCGGCCCGGGCGTCATCCTCCCTCCGGCAGCGGCGGCCAATGAGAAGTTGGGGCTGGCGCTGGCAGCGGCGGGGGGCGGTGGCGGCGGCCGGGCGAGGGCTCCCCACTGCCCGGGCGGGAGCGCTGGGGCTGCGAGGACGGGCAGGGTGGCAGCGGGAGCACAGCCCGCAGCGCAGAGACAGGGAGAACAGCGCCGGCGGAGACTGAGTGAGGTGTGGGACCCGGAGCGTGTGTCCCAGCTGAGAGGCACCACGGGCGGGAGAACGGCCGCAGCCCTCCACCGAGGGTTTCCGACAGGAGCATCTGTCGTGGGTGTTTCTGCCTGGCGCGTTCATCCCTCGCTGGGTCTGCGCCGGGCCGCCCTGCGTGTCTTCCCTCTGAAGGGAGAGAGCTGAGAGCCAGTTCCGTCCTTCAGCATCGCTACATCAAGGGGTTTTCCGCAGGTAGCCAGAAAGATCTTGCGCTGAGGTGAGGTCCCAAGGCAAGAGCAGAACTGCCACGGCTGCTCAGAATGTTAAATCCCTGGTCTGTGCAGTGACTGTGGCTGCGTTCCGTTGGCAGCTTCACCCACGGGCAGCCTCCCGAGCCCCGGGGGGCAAGACTGAGTTGTAGTGCAACAAGCTGCGAAAGCTCCGAAACCTACCCCCTACAGCGCCCCGACGTAAGCCCGGGCCTGCCCGTGGGTGCCGTGAGCCCTTCGACTGGGGGTGCATCCCGAAAAGAGGCAGTGGCTGCGCCTACAGAGCGCTCACCGCCCTTTCGGAAGTGCCTGCGTTTCGGTGGGAAACGAAGCGCACTCGCGGCGGGTTACCGGCAGCTTCTCCGGTCCCGCCGCGCGTTACCCGCACCCCCTGTTTGGTCACTTGTTTATCCGAGACCAGTTCTGGAGGCAGGACAGTGCGGTCCCGCCCGGAGACCTGCTGCTGGCGGTATACACAAGATGGCTTGCCATGGAAAATGAACACTCTAAAGCCTTTCTCCATCCTTTGCTCAGGGACAGACATCCCCTTGCCACGGTAGGACGGTCGGACTCACCGTCTCGGGAGCATCCCCTAGCAGGAGACATTAGAGAGCACCAGGAGAAAGAGAGATCGGGGTGGGGGCTTTCCAGAAGTGGCAAGAAAGATGTGAAGCCTTCGTGCAAGAACAGGACTCGCCCCACCTGCTCCAAATGCCCAGCCACTTGTCTGTGTAAGTGCTCTGATTCTATTTGCTTAGCAAAGTCTTAATCATGTTTTACATTACTCTCCTCTCCCATTTTCCTCCATTTTCATGGTCGCACTGAATTTTAGATTAGATTACAGACTCTGCAAGCTAGAGATCACTCTTTGTTAGTACAAACCACTGTAATTGGGACTGATAAGCCACGCCGCAGCGCAGTTGGGTCGCTCCACTGACAGGCTGCATGATTTTTGCCTAATATTTGGGTTGGCCTTTGTAACTAGGATACCCCAGCTACACCCCTCGCTGAATAACTGGATGTGCGGTTCAGAGCCACTGTTTTATGCTGTTCCTCCAAGCCATACCTAAATAGTTCTTCCCGTTTCTCCTTGTAAACAATGTTCCCATTAATGTTTCACTTGCTTTGTCAGGTTGCAAAAGCAGTCAGTGATAGAAAAGTCCAGCTCAGCTTCTGGCCCAAGGAGTGAGGAACACAACAATGCCTTTTCCTGCACAGGAGCAGCAGGAGGTGAAGTGCTAGTTTGAAGCAGGTACCCTGACTGCATTTACCGAGACTTCAGACGTTTTTTCTGGTAAAAGCTGTAGGCTGGAGTTGCATCAGGGAGTTTCCCCAAGCCCTCAGTGTCGTGGTCTGAGATGGCCCACAGGTCATGGGAGGCCTGAGGGGTCTAGCTTATTGTCTTCCCTCTCAAACTCACACAGGTGGGATCCCTGCTCCACTTCCCACCCACTGCTCCTGCTGCCCATCTCAGCTGTCCCCCGTGGTTTGGTGAGTGTCTGCCCCACGCTCCACAGCACACCTGTGCTGCACAATCTTGCTGTAGCCTTCTCTGTCTGCCTCCATTTTATTATCAGTTTCTGAGGTGGGCCCCAAAACTGCAGATCCCATCATCCCACTAGTGGCCTTGCTGCAGCTCATGCCAGTGCCCACGGATCTTTAACAAAAACATGGGCAAAATTATCTTGGGATTGAAACTGTTGCAATCACCTTGTGATTCATTTGTCTCAATAACCATATTATCTTCTCTAGGATACCCCTGCTAGTTCTGGCTCCCAGTGCTCTGGCTCACACTTGCAGGGTTGTTGTGGATTATTTCCCCTCCCTGCCCATGTTCACAAACAAAGTCAGCCCTGGTGACTGGCATTACACCTGACTCTCACAGCTTCTGAGCTTTCTGAACAGCTACATGGATGGGTTTGTTTTCTTGCTCTCAGCTTTTATTCCTTGCTCAAATTTTGTAACTGGAAAATTCAGGTAACTTGTGAGCATATTTAACAGTTTTGTGCACACACACTCCCAAATCCTGTGGAAATCTGCTGGATTTTTTCCCATGGACTTATTAAATTCCATTAGTTCCATCATGTAGTTGAGGGCACATCACTTAACCCATCTGCACATCATACAACAGGGCAACTTTATTTAAGGTCAGCGCTTTCCTAAGCATGAAACTGATGTCATTGCTCCAGACCATACCCCAGGTTCCCTCCAGGTTGATAAAATCAGGTTAGACTTGATCAAACATGTTGGCCACTTGTGTATGAGAGTCATCCTTAGATGACCTTAGATTAACCAAAGAGTTAATCCCACATTAGATAGGAAATACATTCTAATGGAAAAAATGCAGTGGCTGATGAGCAGAAAGGACATGGGCACCACTGGGGAACTGGCAGGAGTGAGAACAAGAGGACACTGTTCCTCTCCTTGTGCCTTCAGACCATTCCTTCCTTTCTGTTTGGAGTTGATTGTTAATGTGTGTAGGGAATGGAACCAAGAGTGGTGTGATGCTTCTTGGTTGCAAACGTGTGTAGGAAATGGGAACAAGAGTGGTGTGACGGTTCTTTGGCTCCCTTTGGCAGAAGCTTCCTGCTTTGTGTGAAGGAACATTTTCACCCTTGTACCTATCTCTGCTGCTAAAATGAACCTGTGAGACCCATTCAAGCCTTGTCAAGATTTAGCAATCAGACTCCATGATGGCTGGATCAACCAAAGTGAAGACAGGCTTCAAGTTCCACTAGACAACTTCTCCTGTTGGAGCAGAGAGCTCCTGGTACCTTCTGGAGGATGCTCCATCTGATTGCCCGGGGGCTCTGGAGCATGGCACCAGCAGCTCGTCATCCAGGTCCTTCACAGTATCACAGTATCACAGTATCACTTAGGTTGGAAAGGACCTCGAGGATCATCGAGTCCAACCTATCAACACAGACCCCATGACTAGACCATGGCACCAAGTGCCACGTCCAATCTCCTCTTGAACGCCTCCAGGGTCGATGACTCCACCACCTCCCTGGGCAACCCGTTCCAATGACAAATGACTCGCTCGGTGAAGAACTTCCTCCTCACCTCGAGTCTAAACCTCCCCTGGCGCAGCTTGAGACTGTGTCCCCTTGTTCTGGTGCTGGTTGCCTGGGAGAAGAGGCCAACCCCTTCCTGGCTACAACCACCTTTCCTTCTCTGTCCCAGTGCCCGCACATCACCCAGCGACCATGATCTCTGGTTGTGAGTTAGGAATCCCATTTCTTCCAGACCCAGCTGTGTCTCCAGTACACCCTGGAGGCTGACTCCTTGCCTGAAACCTGGGAGTCTGCATGGCTCCTGGAGAAGAGGTGTAACATGGTCCCCAAACAAAATGGGTTTAAGCAAGCGGGTGGCTGCATTTGATGTTTTGAACAGTCTTGGGGCATAAACAGTTAGAGGAATGTACGAGAGCAATCCTGGCTGGAGGCAGAAGGTCTTGGGTGAGGTCTAGTTCTCAGAGAAAAGCCTAAAAAACTCTTCTGGGGGCTGAGGGGACAGAAAGAAAAAGAGAAATGTTTTTGGCTACTTAATAAAAGAGAAAGAAAAAAAAAAAAATGACCACAACTTTAAAAAAGGAAATCAGAGTTAAAAATAAATCAGAGAAGAACTATAAGAAAAGGATTAAAGAACATTTCTCTCCTTCATGTTTCCCTTCCCTACCACAAAAACAACAAAACAAAACAAAAAGGTTGTGGTTGAGGGTGGGTTTTTTTATATATTTCAGAATTTCAAATAAAAGTTGACTTCTAAATCTTCCCCTGACATCTGGGTTGTAATTAAAGGAGCAGTAAATAGGAGGGAGACAGAAGCCGCCTCAGAAGCCTGCCCTTGATACATGACTCCCCGGCAATATAGCTAGATGAGCGATACCACCCCCAGGCTCCAGCACTTACACAAACAAAATCCAGGCTGGTTTTGGTGGCAGCAGAAGCTATTTTGTCTTCCCCCTAGAAGGAGGCTGCCAATTATCTTGCTGCGGTTGGGGATTTGATGGTGGTGACAGACGTGGAAGGAAATATCTGCATTATGAGGATATGGATCGTCTAATATTACTGACCTTGCTGGTACCTTAATTGTGATTTGTTTTACCTGAGGACAGTCTGCCTTAAGGGGAAAACAATGTTAACAGCTGCTGTTTTCTTCATTGCTCAAACATTAACCAAGAGCTCTCCATAGGATAAGGTAGGGAGACACTATTCTCTGAAGGTACTCAGGCTAGAGGGATTTAAAGGGAGTTTAAGACACCACAAAAAGATTCAGCCTTCCTCTTCTTCAGAAATGAAGTGGTACTGTTGGTGTTGCCACACTGCCATTGCTGAGCTGATAGGATGGCAGTGACACTGCGTCTCCCATTCCTACTCCATAAGTGAACATCGGGCCAAAGCAGCACTCCTGGGATCCTGGTGGATAACAAGTTGTCCATGGGTCACCAATGTGCCCTTGTGGCCAAGAAGGCCAATGGGAGCCTGGGGTGCATTGAGACGAGTGTGTCCAGCAGATCGAGGGAGGTTTTCCTCCCCTTCTACTCTGCCCTGGTGAGACCTCTCTTGGAATATTGTGTCTGGTTTTGGGCTCCCCAGTTCAGGAGGGACAAGGATCTACTGGAGAGAGTCCAACGGAGAGCTACCAGGATGATTGAGAGACTGGAGCAGTGCTCTACAAGGAGGCTGAGAGACCTGGGGCTTTGTAGTCTGGAGAAGAGAAGACTGAGATGGGATTTAATAAGTGTTTATAAATATCTGAGGGCTGGGTATCAAGAGGGAGGGGACAGGCTCTGCTCACTTGCACCCTGGGATAGGACAAGGGGCAATGGATATAAACTACAGCACAGGAGGTTCCATCTCAACATGAGGAGGAACTTCTTCACTGCAGGGCCACAGAGCCCTGGAACAGGCTGCCCAGAGAGGTTGTGGAGTCTCCTCTGGAAACTTCTAAGACTCATCTGAATGCATTCCTGTGTGACCTGTGCTAGATTCTATGGTCCTGCTCTGGCAGAGGGGTTGGACTTGATGATCTTCAGAGGTCCCTTCCAACCCTTAACATCCTGTGACCCTGTGATCCTATGATCCTGCATGGTGGCTCTTCCTCACCTCCATCTGCATTAGCCCTTCATGGGAACACCAGGTCCTCTCTAGGGGATATTCCTGATATTCCCAAACTTGTACAAGTCATCTAAGAGCCTTGATGAGACCATTATGACTTTTGTGATTTCATTATGGATTTCAGCTTTTACCTCACAGGCTGAAGCCATTTGCCATGACAAATTTGCCTGTGATGGAGCTAATTATTGATCTTGCCATGTCATAAATAGGAAGCTTTGGCTTCCTTTGGCATGAGCTACTCAACAATCTGTTCCCTGCAAACGTAGTTATATGTTGTAATTCACTGGAAAAGGTACTCCTGATACAGAGAGGTTGTGGGTTTTAGTTATATGACCAGCAATAGTGGCTTCCAGCAAGGCCAAGTCCCAGCTGCACTGCATGCAGATGTACAGGCAGGTAGGTGGACGAGAAAGCAAGAGGATGGGAGAATTAAAGCAGGCAAATCCCCAGGGCTATTGCCTACAACCTTTCTCACATCCCCACTCCCGGGTATGCTATCTACTTCTCACTCCTTTTTCTTCAGTTCCCCATGAATTCCTGGTTCCTGTCTGAGCTCTCTCCAGAAGAATATAATTGCAGTTTTGCTTGTCTATGCAATGGAATGTCAGTAGTTGCTGAGGAATGAGATACAGCTATGTCCTGGCCACTGAAAAGCACTCCTACACTGCTGTGTAGGAGCCACCATTGCCAACACAATTGCAAGGGGGCAGATGGAGCAGGGGAGACAGTGCTAAGGGAAAACAGTGGCAAGGAATGGGAGGAGGAGAGTGAACCAACACACAAATCTGACTAGAAACAAGTGGGCAGAGCAGCACCTTAAAGAAACAAGCAGAAAACTCTATTACAAGGAAATAAAGCAGATCTGAGCTGGGTGTCTGTATCTCACAAAAGCAGCGAGAAGGGTGACAGCTCCCAAAAGGACATGGTGATTCACCTCTTCACTGCTGTGCAGGCAATGGGAAGGAGAAGGGCAAAGGAAGGGCAGCACTGAGCCAGAGACTTGCTGCTCTTTTCCAAAGTTCACCTCCAGCTTCTGAGGTTGATCACCCTTCTCATCCTCAAATGAGACCTGACACACGCCCGTCATGCACAAAGCTTCAGAGGGATGAGGCTGCATCACTGCATCTTGGCAGGTGTGTCAGGCTGGAAGCCCTGCCTGTCCTTGGTGGGTCAACACCCCTGGGCAACCTAGGGGGGCAAATACAAAAACACTATGCTGGCTAATGTGGTCAGAAAGGGAAAATGCAGCAGTGCCTAAGGATGATCAACAGCCAAAGGTTCTCTTTGGATGCACAGCACCGGGGAAGGCAGTGGTGGCTGGAGGGTGTTTCCAGCAGAGCCTGAGGGGAAGAGCAGAGCCAAGCTGCAGTCCTTTTACAGACCAAACAAAAAAATATCAAGCATGAATCTCATTGTTTAGAAAACATTTTTCTTTGGTTTTTTTCTGGTTACTCCAGAACCAGAGTTTACTGGTTCTCCAGAGTAAACTCTGTTTACTCCACAGTCAGACAAAACACAGGGGAATCAAACCCAGCATCAGGCTCTAAGCAGTGCAAACATAAGTGATCCCTCGCAGTCACCACAGAGGATTCTCCAAATACATCTGCTTTGCTGCTTTCGTGCCGTTTGATTCAAGCCTCGCTATCCTGGCTATTAATTAAAGTGCTTGGAGGCAAGGTCCAAATTTCACTTCCCCTCCCAAGTTCACCAAGCTCCATCCTCCTCCTCCTCCTCCTCCTCCAAATATGTTATGCTATAAATTACTGGCGCCGTTTCTGTGGATAGTCAACATAATCAAACATTTGTAAGCATGCTGCCTCTTCAATCTGTTCAGTTGATGCACTTTACCTGATCTTTCATTAAAGTAATCAAAACACTTGCTGTGCCGCGCCTAATGAATGTTGCATGTATGATTAAGTACTTTCATTCATATTGCAAGTTTGATTTAATGTAATCTGCCTTTCAGACAGCCATTAGCCTCGCTCCTGCGCGAATTCGATTAATTGGCTGAATTCTTCCAGATGTCCATTAAGTATTACAGGAATTTCTATGTAGAAAACAGCAGGGACTATCTAGCGGAGGAGCAAACAATGATAGGTTAGATTGCTGCCATGACTTACAAAAAGCTGGATTCATTTTCATTAATAAAACATCTGTACTCCTGCACAGCTATGCATCAAGATGCATTTATTTCATATGTTTATTTCTCTTCTGGCTATAAATAGGCAGTTAAACAGAAGCACAGTATGTTCAGTTGGAAGATAACACGAGCAGAACTGTATCAGAGATGAAAACAGCAATAAAGAGCAGTGGGGTTTGGGCTTTAAGCATTGGGCATTGGAGCAGGCAAAGTGATGGCTTCGGGGCCCCTCAGTTTAGGAAGGATGTTGACTTGCTGGAACGAGTCCAGAGAAGGGCAATGAAGTTGGTGAGGAGTTTGGAACACATGCCCTATGAGGAGAGACTGAAGGAGCTGGGGTTGCTTAGCCTGGAGAGGAGGAGACTCAGGGGTGACCTTATCACTCTCTACAACTACCTGAAGGGAGGTTGTAGACAGGTGGATGTTGGTCTCTTCTCCCAGGCAGCCAGTACCAGAACAAGAGGACACAGTGTCAGGCTGCACCAGGGGAGGTTTAGGTTGGATGTTAGGAAGAAGTTCTATACAGAGAGAGTGATTGCCCATTGGAATGGGCTGCCTGGGGAGGTGGTGGAGTCACCATCACTGGAGGTGTTCAGGAGGAGACTTGATGGGGTGCTTGGTGCCATGGGTTAGTTGTTTAGGTGGGTTGGATTGGTTGATGGGTTGGACACAATGATCTTGAAGGTCTCTTCCAACCTGATTTATTATTCTATTATTCTATTATTCTGTTATTCTGTTATTCTATTAGTCTATTAGTCTATTATTCTGTTCCATTATTCTATTTCTTGGCATAAAAGCATTTTTCTTTAGCATTATGAATCCACAAAACAGTTGCCTCTAGGGCTGGTGAGGAAAGATGACCCTGCTCTAGCAGAGAGGGTTGGCCTGGCTGATCGGAGCACTGGAACAGGCTGCCCAGGGAGGTTGTGGAGTCTCCTTCTCTGGAGACTTTCAAAACCGACCTGGATGCATTCCTGTGCAGACTACCCTAAGTGATCCTGCTTTGGCAAGGGGGGTTGGACCCAATGCTCTCTAGAGGTCCCTTCCAACCTCGGATATACTGTGATAATGTGATTTTCAGAGGTGCCTTCCAACCCCTTCTGTGATTCTGTGTGAAATGTACTGTGCCTAGTTTATGTCTGCAAGGCTCATCACAGCTTTAAGTGGGAGCGAAAATGCAGTTTGGTGTCTTTCGGCTGTAAGGGGTGCAGAGAAAAATTGCCATTACAATAAACAAGTCTGTCAAACTTTCTTCTTAATCCTGAAAAAGGGCATTTTCTTCTCTTTTTTTTTCCATGAAGTTGCACTTGTGAAAGGAATCACTTCTTCCTAAAAAGCAAAGTACCCAGAAGCCAGTTTGCATTTCAGTGCCTGCTGCACCCAGCCTGTGCAGGGGATGGTGATGTCTCAGGGGATGGGGAGGACACCTACTCACACAGATGTAAATCCCTTCATTTTCCACTGACCTTCTGAGATCTGAGAACAGCTGTCAAAGGACCATTAAGATCTAAGGGCCTCCTTGCTCCTTTCAATCCCTCTCCCCTCCCTAGCACCTCAAATACCTTTCTCATCCCTGGGCAATGAGCATGGGATAAGAACCCCAGTGAGAAAGACAGTAATAGCCTGGCTGGAGTTTGATGCTGACCCTGTGGCCTTGAATTCAACGCAGCTTCTTTTTCCTGCACACACTGCACACCTCCAAGCCAGCAAGCTGTAGGGCTGTAGCTGACACTCCATCCACAGCACTGTGCTGTGCTGAGTCAGAGGCTGAGGAAGGGAGTTTGCCGCAGCAGTTCCACGGTGCTGCAGCTCTTCCTGGTGATGCTCGTGGGGCAGTCTGCTCTGACTCCCCAGGGCACTGCTCTCCCAGGGGAACTGCCAAATCAAGCTCTTCCTTCTCCTCCCCAGCTAGTTCCCTACTGCTGTTTAGCCTTAGAAGTGTGTCTGGACCTTGATGTGCCATTCCCACATTGGGGAAATTATTGCCACTTGCTGCCACACCAAGATTTTACTGACTCCCTTGTCCAAATTAGAAGCTGGTACACACCTGTTCATCTTTCAAAGAGGCTCAACTTATAGGAGATATCTAGAAGAATATTGTTCAGCAAAGCTGGGGCTATACAACAAAAGGAATCAGGATTTGCTAAACCTCAACTCCTGTTTCCTTCCAGCATCTCACACAGTCACAACACTGGGTAGCAGCTTGATTGTTTATTTATACCTTCTCTTTTGGTTTCACTCCTTTAGCTGTTTCTTGCTTCTGTTGCTGTGTTCTCCATTACACACTCTAGTAAACATGCCCATCAAAATCTAGCTAAATAA
This sequence comes from Melanerpes formicivorus, assembly GCF_026170545.1. Lineage (NCBI taxonomy): Eukaryota > Metazoa > Chordata > Aves > Piciformes > Picidae > Melanerpes > Melanerpes formicivorus. Next base: position 4,644,638 of record NW_027142401.1, on the reverse strand, counting down.
CTATAGTATAGTGTATATAACTATATATATATATATACTTTATGTATACAATTTTATATAACTATATACAGTAAGAATAGAATAGAATAGAATAGAATAGAATAGAATAGAATAGAATAGAATAGAATAGAATAGAATAGACCAGGTTGGAAGAGACCTTCAAGATCATCGTGTCCAACCCATCAACCCACCCAAACAGCTAACCCATGGCACCAAGCACCCCATCAAGTCTCCTTCTGAACACCTTCAATGACGGCGACTCCACCACCTCCCCGGGCAACCCATTCCAATGGGCAATCACTCTTTCTGTATAGAACGTCTTCCTAACATCCAACCTGAACCTCCCCTGGCGCAGCCTGAGACTGTGTCCTCTTGTTCTGGTGCAGGCTGCCTGGGAGAAGAGACCATCATCAGCCTGTCTACAACCTCCCTTCAGGTAGTTGTAGAGAGTGATAAGGTCACCCCTGAGTCTCCTCTTCTCCAGGCTAAGCAGCCCCAGCTCCCTCAGCCTCTCCTCATAGGGCTTGTGTTCCAAGCCCCTCACCAACCTTGTTGCTCTTCTCTGGACACGCTCCAGTAAGTCAACATCCTTCCTAAACTGAGGGGCCCAGAACTGGACACAGTACTCGAGGTGCAGCCTAACCAGTGCAGTGTACAGGGGCAGAATGACCTCCCTGCTCCTGCTGGCCACACTGTTCTTGATGCAGGCCAGGATGCCATTGGCCCTCTTGGCTGCCTGGGCACACTGCAGGCTCATGTTCATCCTACCATCAACCAGCACCCCCAGGTCCCTCTCTACCTGGCTGCTCTCTAGCCACTCTGACCCCAGCCTGTAGCACTGCATGGGGTTGTTGTGGCCAATGTGCAGAACCCAGCATTTGGATGTGTTCAATCTCATGCCGTTGGATTCTGCCCATCTGTCCAGCCTGTCGAGGTCTCTCTGCAGAGCCTCTCTACTCTCCAGCAAATCAACTCTTGCCCCCAGCTTGGTGTCGTCAGCAAATTTACTGATGATGGACTCAATGCCCTCATCCAGATCATCAATAAAGATGTTAAAGAGCACAGGGCCCAGCACTGATCCTTACTGATCTTCACACTAACACATTGCAATGGCATTGTACCATTGTTCAAGAGGGGATTGGATGTGGCACTTGGTGCCATGGTCTAGTCATGAGGTCTGTGGTGACGGGTTGGACTTGATGATCTTTGAGGTCTCTTCCAACGTTGGTGATACTCCCTCAGGTGGCTCAGTTGGTAGAGCATCAGATCCTTAATGGGAAGGTCTTGAGTTCAAGCCTGCAGTGGGCAGTAGTGTCCTCCCTACTCTAGTCATGAGGTCTGTGGTGACAGATTGGACTCGATGATCTTTGAGGTCCCTTCCAACCTTAGGAATACTGAATACTATGATACCAATGACAGGGGAAAGCAAAACACAAACAGCTGATTGACTAACTTGGTCTCTATTACAGAGGAATTCTCTTAGCAGGGAGAGCGGTGGGTGGACTGGAGAAGGGGAGCAGACTCAGGATTGAGGAGCAAGCAAGTAGGTAAGAGGGGCTTTGCTCACAGCAGCTTCAGCAGGAGCAGCAGCAAGATAAGAAGCAACACTTCTCCCCTTTCAAACAAATTCTCCCAGGCAGCCAGCACCAGAACAAGAGGACACAGTCTCAGGCTGCGCCAGGGGAAGTTCAGGCTGGAGGTCAGGAGGAAGTTTTACACAGAGAGAGTGATTGCCCATTGGAATGGGCTGCCCAGGGAGGTGGTGGAGTCACCATCACTGGAGGTGTTCAGGAGGAGACTTGATGGGGTGCTTGGTTACATGGGTTAGTTGATTAGGTGGTGTTGGATGATAGGTTGGACGTGATGATCTTGAAGGTCTCTTCCAACCTGGTCTATTCTATTCTATTCTATTCTATTCTATTCTATTCTATTCTATTCTATTCTATTCTATTCTAAATCAGAAATCCAACTCCCAATGCAACCAAAAGAGTTCCTATATTGTAGCACAGAAGACAATGCTGCGAGTACCATGTAGAGGTGAGCAATCTGAGAAGGAAATGCAGCAAAGCAAATCCAGCCTTTGCTTTTTGGTTTTGTTTTGGGTTGTTGGTTTTTCCCTCCCCCCCGCCGGTGTTGTGTGTTTTTCAAGGCAAATGTGGAAAAGCCACATCTTCTTTTGAAGCCCCAGAGACTGGGGGAAAAAAAAAAAGAAAAAGAAGAATCAAGAGGCTTTGTTATTGATGTTTTTCTAATACAAATGTTTTGAAATCCCTTGCCTTTCATGTGTCTCTTAGAAATAAGCAGAAGTGTGGTGATGAATCATTTTCGCTTTTAATTCCTTTAATAGATTCTTATCTCACCCACTAGCGCCTAAACAATTTTTGTTTCTGTAACAATCTGCTCCTCGCTGGTAAATATTGCTCTCAGACAGCATCTCTCTTCCTTCCTTTTTTCTTTTTTTTTTTTTTTTTTTCTTTCTTTCTTTCTTTCTGGAGGTTCATTATGTTCATTCTGTGGCTGAGACTCATTATGCTCTGTTGCTTATTTAAAATAACAAAATGACAGCCAATGCCTGCGTTTATCAGGTCTGCTTTTACACACTTAGAGAATACATTTCAGCAACAAGGCCCAGCCACTCGCAGAGTTTGGAGGGGGGGGTGGTGGGAAACCAAGCCATAAACCAACCAAACCAAAGCAAACAGCCAGCTGCCTTTCCTGCCCAGCCATCAGTCCCTGAGAAGGGAATATTTAAAGGTGATGGCGGAGCCTAACCTCGCTCGCTAAATGAGACTCCACCGATGCTAATGGGAGATTTGGCAAAGGCAGGCAAATAATTTGTGAATGGTTTAGGAAAGATGTTGAGTTGCTGGAATGTGTCCAGAGATGGGCAACAAAGCTGGGGAGGGGTTTGGGAGCACAAGCCCTGTGAAGAGAGGCTGAGTGAGCTGGGGTTGTTTAGCCTGGAGAAGAGGAGGCTCAGGGGAGACCTTATTGCTGTCTACAACTACCTGAAGGGAGGTTGTAGCCAGGTGGGTGTTGGTCTCTTCTCCCAGGCAGCCTGTGACAGAACAAGAGGACACAGCCTCAAGCTGTGCCAGGGGAGGTTTAGGCTGGATGTTAGGAAGAAATTCTTCACATAAAGACTGTTTTGCCATTGGAATGGGCTGCCCAGGGAGGTGGTGGAGTCACCATCACTGGAAGTGTTTAGGAAGAGACTTGATGGGGTGCTTGGTGCCATGGGTTAGTTGATTAGGTGGTGTTGGATGATAGGTTGGATGTGATGATCTTGAAGGTCTCTTCCAACCTGGTCTGGTCTGGTCTGGTCTGGTCTATTCTATTCTATTCTATTCTATTCTATTCTATTCTATTCTACTCTATTCTATTCTATTCTGTTCTGTTCTGTTCTGTTCCATTCCGTTCCGTTCCATTCCATTCCATTCCATTCCATTCTATGGTTTAGTTGATTAGATGGTATTGGATGATGGGTTGGACACAATGATCTCGAAGGTCTCTTCCAACCTGGTCTGGTCTGGTCTGGTCTGGTCTATTCTATTCTATTCTATTCTACTCTACTCTACTCTACTCTATTCTATTCTAATTTTTTTTTTTAATTTCAATTGCAAAATTAAAAGCAAACCAAAACTGAAACCAACTCTGGTATGAAGAATGCAGCAAATGAAAATGCCATATTAAGGCGTGGTGAAATGATACCCATGGGACAAGCCCAAGAAATAATTTGGATGTGTAAGGAACAGGTTTTGGATCTTCCTGAATTACCAAGGTGTCACCCACCTGCTGCTGAAGAACTTGTACAAAAAAAAATCACAGTTTTTCCCCAGGGAAAATAACCTAAAATCCTCATCTCTTCAAACTAGCATTTAACCCATCCAAGGCTTGTGGAGTGGCTCCTGTTCACATTATACCCATTTTAAGGGGGTGGGGGAACTTTGTAGAGTAGGATTATCAGTTGGACTTGGTGATCCTGAGTCTCTTTTCCAACCTGAATGTTTCTGTGATTTCCTAAACCAAACCCCAAGTCTTCACAGTCTGTTCGCACCCAACCACATCAGGCCCTCAGAAAAGAGGTGCTAACTGGCCCTGCAGCCATAGCAAAAGGTTACTGAGATACCAATATAGATTATAATCAGCATAATTATTGGAGAGCAGCTTGTCCTCAAAGAGCTGCAAAATACATTTTTAAGTAGGCCATTGATATAATAGAGACGAGATGAAAAACAAGAGAGGGGGGCAAAGGTTCAGCTGTGTGGCCATTCTGGGAACCGACTGAAAAAGAAGAACAAAGCTATTAAGAGCAGGTCGTTAAAGAAGGGGAGGGGAGGGGGGGGAGGAATTCTAAACCGACTCTAAAAGATAGGAAATAGAAATATGGCACAGTAGCTTACAAAGCAGAGGTCAAAAAGACATTGGTAATTAATGATGAAAAGATAAAGAACCAAGCACTTAATTTCAAAGGAACAGTCAGCATAATGGTCCTGTAAGCAGGGGAAAAAGACTTTTGCAGAAGTAAATGAAAATGAATAAGATCTCAATAGAGCAAAAATGGATAATTGGAAGAGGGGGGAAAAAAAGTAGAACTGCTGTAAATCGCTGTAGAAATTCACCTGGAACATAAATCAGTCAGTTAGGACTGAGAGTGAAGTACAGTTTTGAATGGATCTGTTTTTCAAAGGGACTTCTAGGTGCACGCTGCCAACTTTGCTCTGCTGTCGTTCCACACCCAGTTTTTTGTGCATGGAGAGTGCAGGTGAAAATGTCTACTGTGTTTGGAAGTTTAAATGCTACTTTCTGAAACGCAGACCAATGGGGTTTACTTCTGTTTCATCCAGAGATGCATGCTGGAAGGAAAGGGGTAAGGAAGCACAAGCCCAGAGAAACAGTAGCAGATGCTATGGAATGGAATGGAATGGAATGGAATGGAATGGAATGGAATGGAATGGAATGGAATGGAATGGAATGGAATAGAGAATAGACTAGACTAGACTAGACTAGACTAGACTAGACTAGACTAGAATAGGAGTAAACCATGTTGGAAGAGACCTTAGAGATCACCATGTCCAACATGTCATCCAACACCACCTAATCAACTAAACCATGGCACCAAGCACCCTATCAAGTCTCCTAAACACCTCCAATGATGGTGACTCCACCACCTCCCCAGGCAGCCCATTCCAATGGGCAATCACTCTCTCTGTGTAGAATTTCTTCCTAACCTCCAGCTTAAACTTCCCCTGGTGCAGCTTGAGATTGTGTCCTCTACTTGGTCAGTTTGGTTTGGGTTTGGTTTTTGTTTTTGTTGGGGGTTTTGCTTGTTTTGGTTTGGGGTTTTTTGTTTGGTTTTGTTTTCTGAGCTTTGACTTCATGCAAGCAAAGCTAGATCATGTAGAGTGTAAAACAGCAGTGGACAGTCCAAGGCTGTACAGCCTCAGTTATTCTCCAGAGTTGTAACAAAAAGAGTACCTCTCAAGGAAGGAAAGAAAAATAAAAGGAAAAGACAAAGTGAAGGTTTAGCTTTCCCACAGCTGCTGGTGTAGGAGTCTGTCCCATCACCTCCCCCAGAAAAACAAATAGATGAGCAAGAGTGAATAATTTCTATTGCAGAATTGTTTCAGTTTATTTCTCAGTTAAGCCTCATCTACTTCTTTTCCAAGTAGTGTGTGAGAAGACTGCTGTGCAAAACACCACAGTTGTGGGGGCTTGTGTTCAAGATGGCATAGTTGTGCCATCATAAGATGTGCTCTTTAACATCTTTATTGATGATCTGGATGAGGGCATTGAGTCCATCATCAGTAAATTTGCTGACGACACCAAGCTGGGGGCAGGAGTTGATCTGCTGGAGGGTAGAGAGGCTCTGCAGAGAGACCTCGACAGGCTGGACAGATGGGCAGAGTCTAACGGCATGAGATTGAACACATCCAAGTACTGGGTTCTGCACACTGGCCACAACAACCCCATGCAGAGCTACAGGCTGGGGTCAGAGTGGCTGGAGAGCAGCCAGGCAGAGAGGGACCTGGGGGTACTGGTTGATGGTAGGCTGAACATGAGCCTGCAGTGTGCCCAGGCAGCCAAGAGGGCCAATGGCATCCTGGCCTGCATCAGGAACAGTGTGGCCAGCAGGAGCAGGGAGGTCATTCTGCCCCTGTACACTGCACTGGTTAGGCCACACCTCGAGTACTGTGTCCAGTTCTGGGCCCCTCAGTTTAGGAAGGATGTTGACTTGCTGGAACGAGTCCAGAGAAGAGCAACAAAGTTGGTGAGGGGTTTGGAACACAAGCCCTATGAGGAGAGGCTGAGGGAGCTGGGGTTGCTCAACCTGGAGTAGTGGAGACTCAGGGGTGACCTCATCACTGTCTACAACTACCTGAAGGGAGGTTGTAGACAGGCGGATGTTGGTCTCTTCTCCCAGGCAGCCAGTACCAGAACAAGAGGACACAGTCTGAGGCTGCGCCAGGGGAGGTTCAGGTTGGATGTTAGGAAGAAGTTTTATACAGAAAGAGTGATTGCCCATTGGAATGGGCTGCCCGGGGAGGTGGTGGAGTCGCTGTCATTGAAGGTGTTCAGAAGGAGACTTGATGGGGTGCTTGGTGCCATGGGTTAGCTATTTGGGTGGGTTGGATTGGTTGATGGGTTGGACACGATGATCTTGAAGGTCTCTTCCAACCTGGTTTGGTTTATTCTAATAAAGGTTTATTCTAATAAAGAAGGTCACATTTTTCAGCATAATCAAGCTTAACCTCCCTTGCTTGAGTCCCCTGTTGCTGCTAAGCAGATCCATGACACACAGGATGGCAGAAGCACCCAGGGTGTGGAAAATTTTATCTACCCTTTGGAAGATGCCACACTGGAGGTTTGATGTATTACGTAGTAATGCACAAGCCCTTCCACCAGACAGTGACTGATCCAGCCCTATCTGAAGGATTAATAACCACATCACCCTGGTACTGCAGAGCCAGCTCAGACACTGTAATTCCCAGGGGCTGGACCTCAGCACTGAACTTTCACATGAAGAAATAATCCGAAGTGTCGTGGACTGTAAAATATATTGAGGCTCTTGTGGGAGAAGGCTGGGGGCAGACCCACCTGGTGTAGCTTTGGGTCTTAGGCAGCAAAGGAGGGCATCCATGGTAGCTGCTCTGTGTGAAGGTGACCTGCCTTAGCAGAAAAGACACTCCTTTTCAGTAGCACATCTCTGTGTGGATCCAGCAAAAGAAATAGGGCCATGACATTCTGGTTTTCAGCGAGACCTGGCAAAAGGAAGAGTGTACGTCCTTGTCATCTCCAGAAACCAAGGAAAAGAAATCTTAACAGCTGTAGGTGTTGAGTGAAGGCACAAAGCCCTTAAACACTGTAAATCACTGCAGTTATATCCCCCTGTATGGACACTGAGCCATAATCCCTGAGCACCCACTGCTCACAGGGGCTTAATCCCTTTCAACAACAGGATGAGCCAGGAGCTGTATCCTTTCAGGATTTCCATAACACTCCAATGCACTTGTCTTTCAGGAGGCTAAGAGCTTCTCAGTATGTCCTGAGTTCGTTTGATTTGTATTCATGTCTTCCTCCCCCGTGGCAGAAAACAAGTTGCCAACATTGCCCTCAGCCCACCAGCATACCAGGTTATGAGTTTCACACCTGGCTCAGCTCAGCAGAAAGCACTTCTGCACCCCATGTCCTGAATACGACCCTTGCCCTGACACACACTGCATCTCCTCATAGTATCATAGTATCATAGTATTATTCAGGGTTGGAAGGGACCACATCTAGTTCCAAACCCCCTGCCATGGGCAGGCACACCCCACACTAGATCAGGCTGGCCAGAGCTTCATCCAGCCTGGTCTTAAACACCTCCAGGGACGGGGCCTCAACCACCTCCCTGGACAACCCATTCCAGGGTCTCACCACTCTCATGGTGAAGAACTTCCTCCTCACATCCAGCCTGAATCTCCCCACCTCCGGCTTCATTCCATTCCCCCTAGTCCTGTCACTAATAGTATCATAGTATCATGGCCACCTCCCTGTGACCCCCACCAAGCATGTGGATTTTGTGTCCTCTAAAGGTACCACAGAAGGAACATGTGAAAGGATGCTTCAGTTGGAGGCAGCTGTGTAGGGCAGGGCAATGGCTAACTGGTATCTCTTGTGAAAAGTGAGCCAAGGGATGCTGATGTGAGACAGGGACACAACCTTGTTTAAGCTTACCTCATCCTTCAGTGGGCTTTTTATGTGCAGTTCTTCTGTTGTACTCTTACCATAAGGGTTATCTCCACCACAGCACTCCACAGGTGTGCTGCATCCACTGGAATGAAGTTTGCTTTGAAACAAAAGGGATTTAATTCTTAGTTCCTTTGAAAGGGAGAAGGAAGCCTGACATCATCTTCCTCACTTTAATTACTGAAAGTGTTTTCTTCATGCCAGCAATCTCCCATGGATGTAACAATCAATTCTCCAGACAAGAAGAGGTGAACAACTAACACATCTGAACTGCAGAGAGACAAGAAAAGAGGTAGGAAATAGGAGGGGGGCGGGAAGAGAGAGTGAGGAAAAAAAAACCCTACAATGAAAATTCGCCCAACCTTTTGTTATCAGTTAATATCCTTTTCCCATCAACTCTGTTTCCTCATTCTCTTCTTACAAGCCCAATAGCTGCTTCATCTGCAAGCCAGCAGATTCACAAAGCTCCCTTGGCTCTTCTTCAAGAGCACGAGGCACTTGTCCCTAGATGCAAAGTCTTCCTTACATTTTGCCAGGGACACATTCCAGCATCACTAGCTGTGGGGTTTCCAACATCAGTTTGAAACTGGTGACACTTTCCCAAATCTGTGACAGCAGCACTGAAAAGTCCACACACATGCAGATCATCTCCCAACTCTCTACTTGGGAGAGCAGAGCTCTAACAAGAACATAAGCAAGAAACTTGGGAATGCAACAGCATACAAACCAGATTGGACATTACTAAAGTCTGTCCCAAGAATTGGACTATTTTGCCTGGCCCATTTGTTTTCACAATGTGCATTATAATCCTGTTCCTAACATCACAGCATACAAGAACCAATTCAGCTAGCAGAGGAAGGGGCCTGGGTACATCCTTAGAAGCTAGACCTGGACACTTCCTGATTTGATGCAAACGTGGTAAATGAGGTAGAGTCAGAATCAGCATTGTTGTAATCTCACAGGAAAACATAAAATGTCCTCATCTCAGCTGAGCTGCAGTCTGTGCTTTGGGATGTGCCTGTGCTAGAAATGTGGGGTTGTTTCTCCAGCCCCTGTCTAGTTCCAAGTTTCACCACAGAGTCCTGCAAACAGCTGGAGTACCGAAACCATGCACTGGCCAAGTATCTGCTGCTGGACAGTGCTTCAGAATGAGCAACACCTGACAAAGTTAAAAGGCCTAGGATCTTGAAGTCCTTCTTCTGACCAGAGAGTGGGTATGAGCTCAGTCAGACAGAGAACAAGTGCCTTCCAACCCTCTTCCACCTTCAGTTTCACTGTTCAAAGTCAATGGGCCCAAGGGAGCATTTACCTCAGCAGCTCAAATACCTGTCGAGTTCTACACCCAAGGACTTTGGTGCACATGAACAGGAGTGGAAATCCCCTGTGCATATTTTTGTGGAGGAAAACAGGGCAGAGAATTAGCTTGCTCAAGATAACCAGAGCAAGAGCCAGAGCCAGACTACAAGTTTATTCAGCACCAGAACTGCACAGCACCCTTGGTGTCACAGGTGGCAGCCTGTGCATGGTGCCCAAGGAGGTATTGCTGGCTTCCACCTCAGCTTCCTGGCTCTTCAGGACAACCAGCCACCCATGAAGCAGAGAGGGAGATAAAAAGGGAAACAATTAATCAGTATTCATATCTTAGCTTCAGGAGGGTTGAGGGTGTATTTAGACCCCACAAAAATACTGTGTCTAGAACCTGCTTAGAGTATATAGACACTGGGGCACACCCAGGAGGACAGAGATATGCAGATCTCAGGGCAGAAACACAGGCAGTAAATGAAAACAAAGATGAGCATACCATGAGTCTATTTATCATTTCAAAGCACTATCATAGACAAAGAAAGCCAAAAGAGGGTGGATATTTTTTGTCCCCACTAGCCCCTCCTCAAACAAAAAACCCCCCAACCAAACATGAAAATGTTGTCTGTCACTCAAGTATCTCTCCGATTTATATGGTTTTGGAGCAGAGGGGTTAGCAAACCAAAACACAAACAAACACAAATTGTCATTTGGTTGGCAGTCCAGTTTCATGTCCCACAATGCTTCAAAGCCAAAGATTCCCAATAAAACAAGAGCTGCTGGGACTGCTAGGAAGAATTTTTTGACAGGTGGCTTCAGGCTAACAGCCCCTAACACACAATGTCGTAGAAAAGACAGAGGTGAGGAAAAGACTGCTGTAAGCACTATATGGCTGTTTAATCCTTAACATGGGAATGCATTTCTGCTCTTTTTCCCTCCCTAGATTCATTTTATGTTCCCATCAGAAGGTTAATTGTGTTAACAGGAGTTAGGGCCACAGGGGAAAGATGTGATTGAATGCTGAGTGCAGTTTTAGCTGATAACCTCCGAGTGAGTGAAAGGGCACCAACAGGGGCTGATCTCCTCTAAAGGGGTTGTCAGTCATTCAGGGAAAAAATGCAGCTGAGGGAGAAGCAACCTCATCTCCCAGGACACGAAGAAGAGAAGCTATCAAGATAATCTTGAAGCTACACTCATCCCAGGCTCTGTGTCTGTGCCTGTGGCTCTGACAGCAGAGTTAAATTGGATGACTGGCTTTTTTGTGTGCATGAACAAGCAGGCCTTGCCTTGCTGCACATTCTTGCAGGCCAATTAGATTGCATGAAAGTGTGCAATTAACAACAATAGCCTCCCCAAACACTGATATCTCTACAGAGCCAGTGTGAAATCTTGACATCTTTTAGCTTGGCAGCACAGCTTGTTTGCTGAACTGGGGACATGATCACATGCCAAGGTTTTTTAGCTAAGACTAGCAGTGAAACCTTTCCCATACATTTAAACTTAACCAAAAATGCCTGTGGAGCATGTGCATGTAAAACAAGGGCTTCCCTCTCCATTGATCCTTTGGGCCCACAGCCAAACTCATCCTGAAAAATTCCATAGGATTTGTGGTAAGTAACTTGGAGGGAAAAAAGGTTGGATTATTTTAAAGATTAAATATTTCCTCAGGCTGCAGTTGATGAGAGTGGGTGTTTGTGGAAATGTTTGTACCCACAGAGCCAGGACAAAGGACCAAGGTACATTTCAGGGCTAGAATATGAGCACCAAAGTTTGCATCTGGTTTGTCATAGTATCATAGTATCATAGTATCATAGTATCAGTCAGGGTTGGAAGGGACCACAAGGATCATCTAGTTCCAACCTCCTTGCCATGGGCAGGGACACCCCACACTAGAGCAGGCTGGCCAGAGCCTCATCCAGCCTGCTCTTAAACACCTCCAGGGATGGGGCCTCAACCACCTCCCTGGACAACCCATTCCATGGCTTCACCACTCTCATGGTGAAGAACTTCCTCCTCACATCCAGCCTGAATCTCCCCACCTCCAGCTTCATTCCATTCCCCCTAGTCCTATCACTACCTGAGATCCTGAGAAGTCCTTCCCCAGCCTTCCTGTAGGCCTCCTTCAGATACTGGAAGGCCACAATTAGGTCTCTTCCCTTGCACTGCAGGTCTACCTTAGAAATGCCTTGGGAGAGGCCCAGAAATTGCTTTAAGTGTTGCTACCTGCTGCATCACAGTTATTCTCCTTTCTCTTGCCAATAGAAGGGATGCTAAACTTCCAGAAACTGGCAGATTCTTCCCTTTCAGACTCTGGTTCTGCTACCTCTACAATGAATATCCTTTTCTCACATGCAGGGAATACATATTCTTGTCACAAAAATGCACATTCTTGTCTTAGCTACAGCCATAAACCAACAATGCAGTCTTGCAAGAGAAAAACAAGTAGATGCAAAATCAAATGTTTAGGCTTCTGTCTGCTTGAAAATGCCCAGGTAGAAACCTGGATATCTTTTCCCCAAAGCTTCTAAGTGCAAAAAAGTTCTGTAATATTAACACCAACAGCACAACTCGAACAAAACAACTGAAATGCTTATTGACTCAGTAGCAGGGAAAGCCAGTTTGAAGTATTTGATCCTAACACCAGCTAAGCAAGTATGTGTAAAGTGTAAAGCCTGCACTTGTTGATTTCTGAGATGAAAATCAATAAAGCTGTCCATAACCTATAACTCTTTGGTTTACCTCTCCATAGAGATCAAAAGAGAGTAATTAGATTTCTGCCTGACTAGCAGGGGTAAAAAACTGTTTCATTTTTGATCAAAACCTTCCCAGTGGATTACACCTTCCATCCACTGCCTATCAACACTTAACAATTGCTTCTCTATTTGACTTTGACAGAACTACCAGAATGTTACTATCTAATTTTCAGGGTAGTTGATGCAGGATTTTGAAGCTTTATTTCTAGTGTTAGATTTCAGAATTAATTCTTCCCATTTTGGATTTCACATTTTTTACTCTGCCTGGTGGTTTGTAACAGCCAGCCTTGCTAACACCATAAATAATTGAAACCCAAAACAACAATACCCATCCAACCTCTAATTTACAACAAGCAAAAAAAAAAAACCACCCAACAAAACCCAAACCCTTAATCTATTATTGATGATCCAGCCTTTGAATTCAGATATCACTCTAAACAAGCAGGTTCCTGCTTTGGATTGTCTTTGCATTTCATATTCAAATGAGGCTGAGGCTGTTGCATACATTTTCATCTGATGACATTTTAATATCACCAGATGCAATTGCCAGCCTAGGAGATAACTGCTTCAAACACAACCTTCCTCCGCTCTCTAAGCACAGCAATATTAAGGGACAGACAGAAAGCAGGTCATGTTTTAAACCAACATTTTCATAACACTCACTACTATCACTCTGTTCTCACGTCTTAGCAAGCCCAGAGTCTTTCTGTCATAATGGCTTTTTAAGGAGAAATGTCACCCTGCGTTTTGATCTCCCTTAACTCAGCAGCTTTAGGAATAGGCTGAGAGCATGAAATATCAAATAACAAATAGCACTCACAGCAACTTCACATGCTAGATAGAGATTAATCTATTGGAAAATATGTGACAGCTTAAGTTCAAGTTCCATGTAATGAGCTGGGTTGATGGACAGATGCAATAAATTCACGGCCTGATGCAGAGGACTTTGTCAGATGAAGTCCAGATCACAGGCAGCCCCCCGCAGCCTCCCAGCACCTCCTGCTCTACTCAGGAAGAGCATCTGGGGGCATTTTGCTTACAGGGTTAATAAACCTTACCATTCTCACAGCTCTGAGCCTTTTAAAACTAAAAACTAACCTTGCTGTTTAAAAAAATTAGTTCAAACTTGCAGTATGTGAACCTGGTAATTTTGTATATTGGTGCCAAAGTATTGCAGCAGAGCTTACCCCAAGTGTGTACATTTAATCTCAGACCCCCTGTGAGTGGAAGTACCCTAGTCTCTAAAAAGAGAGTATGACTGTTTGGTACTGGTTTGGCTACCCTTGATTCCCCTGCTCTTGCATAATGCCTGCATGGAGACAGATGTGTGCAACTAAAGCTCTCTGGTGCTACATCCCGACACCACAAACACCTTCAAATGGTGGCAGAAGGCTGGAGTTAAGGGGAGTGTGTTCAGCCCCTCTTCTCCCAGTGACCACAACAGGGAAATCTATGAAAACCTCTGTGTAAACAATCTGGTTAATTACAGTCAAGCCAGGCTGCAGGACCTCTCTCTTCTCAAGGGAAATTGAAGAAGGTAGTGGAGCCAGCCAGATGGTCCACAGGATACCCTGCAATTTTCCAAGGCTGCCATACCCTGGTCCTGGGCACGCCCCACCCTGGTCCTGGGCATGCCCCAAGATTTTCTAGTTTCAGATAATGAAATCCTCCTTTGTTTGATCACAGTAGTACAGAAGAACAAGTGCCCCCACTACAGTTTGTTGTCAGACCAGAGCAGAAGCTTCTGATCACAAATCTACATTGCACGATAGCCTGGCACTCTGTTCAGAAGCAAGATGGACATTTTCCTCTCTCTGAAAGCCATGCAAGTTAAAGCAGAGAGACATGACAACATGTATGTCCTACTACAATTCAACTCATTCATATGACCCCAGCACAGGCACAGCTTTTGGTATTGCACTCCCTCAGTGTGGAAATAATAGATCTAGGACAGCTCCAGCATCTTGACTTAGGGAGCTCTTTCCACTGGGAAAGTTTTGGGTGTTTCCACAGGAACAGTTTGGATGTGTTCTCTCTGCCACGCTTGAAATGGCGATAGATGTCAGTACTTCACCCCAAAGGCAAAGAAAAAAGCTACACTGTGCTTGGCAGTAATTGTGTTCAGTGTGCCCACAAGTAACATCCCCAAGCAGCAGGGAAATGCTTTGGCTTTGCAAATTCCTATACAAGGTGGTCACTTCACCCCACTTTCCCACTTGCTTTGTCCCTGCCCAGACTCACACCTGCCCTCCAAACCCTCTCAGTGTTTTCACTGCAGAGTCCAACCATCTCAGTAGCTGCTGTACATGCTGAAGCACTGGTTCATACAGCTGAGCAAGGCATTCTGGTGGCTTTGAATAGGGATGTGATTGTGAATTGCAGCAGTAAATGCTGTAAACTTCAAGTGCACACTGCTGGAAGCCATTTCTCAAACCTCAGGACTGTCAAGTCCTTTCCCTACACTCTTCTCCAGTTTTACATCAGATTCAGTTCCGTCTGTGGTTTTATTCTTCCTCTAGTGCAGCATCTCTTTATCTTTCATCATTTTCCATTAAATCAGCCTCACATGCATTAGCATTAAAACAGAGGCACTGAAGATTTTCTGTGTTATATCCACCGAAGAGTTATATAGGTAGAGACAACTTTATGCTCAGGTCCACAGCACAGTTTCCAAGTGGTAAAGTGCCTTCTTTGAGGCAATCGACTGGTCCCACCTATTGGATTAATAGAACTACTTAGACAACTGTGCCCTGTGTTGCAGCAGTTAAAAAGAAAAAAAAAAAAACAAAACCCCTGACATAGATCCTAAAAAAATAATACAATATATCTTTTCAGAGAGTTACTGCATTGCCTTAAGTAGCTGCATTGTCAGACTGGCTTAGGTGATTAAAATGAACGAGGAACTTTGCAGCTACGTTCACCTCTCAAGAAATCATTAAATGAAACAAGCCTGCATATTGCTGAGATGTAGTTGTGCCAGGAATGAGATCCATTCCTCAGCTGCACCCAAAAAGCAAGCCTTGATTTTGACATTTTGGAGGACATAAGACAGACACCCAGGGGTGGGGGAAAGGCAAAGCACTCGTCCTCGCACCCAGCTTTAAGCAGCAGCTTGCATGCCTCGTTGAATTTGGGCCAGGGACTCAATTGTAAAAGTATTTATGTTTTGTTCTTTGGGAGAGACAGTCATTTTGTTAGGTAACCTTAGCACCTAAGGAGGAGAGTTAAATTAGAAGTGGCACCACCTCAGTACAGGGCCATTGTTCACCTGACATCTCTGGAGAAGCATTTGGGCACTTTATGTTCCCTCCATTGATTTTGATTCTCTCAGTAAGAGGACAGTTCCGGTCTCCATCACCACCCCTCGTTCCTCTCTTGCCTCATTCTTCTCTCTGCTCTGGGAAGGAGGAGGCTCTCTGTCTTTATTAAAGTCACACCAGTCAAGAAGTACTCCCTTGACATGTAACAGGCTGAAACATAACAAACTGTGAAGAGTTAGCAATTGCACCTTGTTCTGTGGGGCACCTTGCTCCCCAGCCTCCCTTTGGACAGGCAGTTGGGTGATAGATACAGGCAGGCCTTTTTCCACGGGCACCCCAGGGTTGTGCAACTGTCTGCCTGCCACAGCCTCACAGCCATAGGAATTGCACACAAGCTACTGCCAGGCAGGCAGTGTGCTTAGACCTTTCTCTATAGATGCCAATTAGAAGATTAGCGTCTTTGCTCTCCCCCTCTTTGCTATTAAATAGTCACACAAAAGCTGAGCTGACAAATTGCTCTCTCTATGGTGTGGGACAAAGACAGACAATAGATCAACATCATTTACTATACTCAAATCCTATTAATCACTGATTAATGAGAACATGTCTGGGGGGGGGAGGAAGGGGGGGGGAGAAATTACCAGAATGTGGGCATATTGGCTTGTTACTCATGTAACATCTGCTGTAGCTTTACCTTTAGTGTCATGTCATCTTTTATCACATTGAAATAATGTTTGCTCCAGAAATATAATTAAGATAATGGGTTCTTCCTTTAACAATTACTGAGGTACAGTAGGATTATATTTCTTAGCCGTTTGGGTTTAGAAAAATCTCTCTTAACTGCTCTCTGAATGTTTCTATTAGTCATTATGTGATTAATGAAGATGCTTTTATAGGCATTAATGGAAACTTATTATTATATTTGTTGTTACCAATTATGTTTTTATTCATTAGCTCCCCTCTCTGACAAATTGCATGCGCAGAACTAAACCCAGAGTTTGGCTTTTAAGCTTAAAGACTTATTTCTCTTTGGGGAGTACCTATCACCAATTTTTCATCAGTTCACGTTACGGCGGTGTTAGAGCATGGTGCTTGGTTGTGATGAACGTTTTCAAACTGTCTCTTTACAGCAATTCCACAGCTCCACTGCTTATGGGTTTGTTCCCCCCATTTGTGCTTGTCTTGGTGAACGTTTTCAAGCTGTCTGTTTACAACAGCTCCATAGCTTAACTGCTTGTGAGCTTGTTCCGCCGTTCGCTGTTCTGCCATTGCCATCGGTAAGGGATACTGCCCAGGTCAGCAGCCCAGCACGTGCGCTGTCACAGTGCATTTAACCACCTACCCTGGCTCAAATCTCCTATTTTAATTAATTCCCCCATTTGCCTTTAAAAGCTGAAATTTAAAGTTACAGGTTTAAGTGATTAGTATTCTTCATGAAGCCTCCCGACGCCGTTATCCTCGATATGTGGGAAGCTGCTCCACGGATAAATAACGAAGCAATTACAGCCCTAATCAGCAGACAAATAAAGAGGGACTGCAGGCTACGTGTGGGACCGTCTATTTAAAAATTAAGGAAAAAAAAAAAGAAAAGGTAAAAAAAAAAAATTAATTGGCCCTTGCTCCTCACGTCCCGAGTACTTAACTCGTCTCTGCGGGAGAGCAGCAGTGATTAGTGCGGGGGCCGGGCCGGGATTAGCCTCCCCTGCGGCGCCGGCATTATGAAGCGTTTCAGCACCACGGGGAAGGACAGCTCCGCCGCGGCCGGGCCGCGCCGGGAAGCGGCAGGGGCAAGGGAAGGGGCAGGGGCCAGGCAAGGGGCAGGGGCCAGGACAGGGGCCGGGGCAGGGACAGGACCAGGACCAGGGACAGACTCCTGAGGGAGACCACTTGTCACCTGTCTCATTTTGGACATTAGAGTAGAGGAGAAGAGAAGAGAAGAGAAGAGAAGAGAAGAGAAGAGAAGAGAAGAGAAGAGAAGAGAAGAGAAGAGAAGAGAAGAGAAGAGAAGAGAAGAGAAGAGAAGAGAAGAGAAGAGAAGAGAAGAGAAGAGAAGAGAAGAGAAGAGAAGAGAAGAGAAGAGAAGAGAAGAGAAGAGAAGAGAAGAGAAAAATAGAAGAGAAAAATAGAAGAGAAAAATAGAAGAGAAAAATAGAAGAGAAAAATAGAAGA
>NW_027142401.1:4566925-4621925 GCF_026170545.1 Melanerpes formicivorus | reverse complement strand
TTCTGGTGCTGGCCGCCCAGGAGTTGAGACCAGCCCCCGCCTGTCTACAACCTCCCTTCAGGTAGTTGTAGAGAGCAATAAGGCCTCCCCTGAGCCTCCTCTTCTGCAGGCTAAGCAACCCCAGCTCCCTCAGCCTCTCCTCATAGGGCTTCTGCTCCAAACCCCTCCCCAGCTTTGTTGCCCTTCTCTGGACACATTCCAGCAAGTCAACATCTTCCTAAACTGAGGGGCCCAGAACTGGACACAGTACTCGAGGTATTGCCTAACCAGCCACTGAGTACAGGGGCAGAATGACCTCCCTGCTCCCTGCTAGCCACACTCTTCCTGATACAGGCCAGGATGTCATTGTCTTTCTTGGCCCACCTGGGCACACTGCTTGGCTCATGTTCAGCCTACTGTCGACCAGTGCCCCCAGGTCCCTTTCTGCCTGGCCGCTCCCCAGCCACTCTGACCCCAGCGTAGCACTGCATGGGGTTGTTGTGGCCAATGTGCACTTGGATGTGCTTCTCCGCTCTAGCAGATACTACCTGGTTGCTTTTGCTTGGCTGTTACTGACTGTGGCTATGTTCTTGTTGTGGCTAAGCACTAACAAACCACTCTCTGCTCTTCTCTCTCTTTTACCTCGTGCAGGAGGGAATGGAGCAGTGAAGGGGAAGCTGTTGGTAACCCCCTGGTTTAGTCCAGGTGGGGGTTGTGTTGTTTATAAATTGCAAATACATGTAACTATTGTATATGTTGTACGTGTTCATTGCATTCCATGTTTCTAGATTGTAGCTTTGCTTGCAAACACAGCTTCATTTGCTTTCATCTGGGCTAGTCTGGCAATTTTATTTTGGGGGTGATTTCAACCCACCACAGTGTGTAATCTGAATCAGTTGGTGAATCCAGTGTTCAGAGCAGAGACAGAGACTTTCAGGGTTAACTCACCATAACCAACAGCAAACTTTGTGTACAGCTCTTTTGGTCTCTCTGTGGTGCAGCTGTGACCATAGGGAACTCAGTCCACCTCCCCTTCTCTAGCTTGAATCCATTCCCCCTAGTCCTATCATTACCTGACACCCTAAAAAGTCCCTCACCAACTTTCACTTAGGCCCCCTTCAGATACTGGAAGGCCACAATGAAATCTTCTCAGAGCTTTCTCTTCTCCAGACTGAATAGCCCCAAATCTCTCAGTCTGTCCTCATAGGAGAGGTGCTTCAGCCTTCTCTATCTATATCATCTATATCTATATCTATATCTATATCTATTGTCTATATCTATATCTATTGTCTATGTCTATCTGTCTCTCATCTCTCTCTCTCTCTCTCTCTCTCTCTCTCTATCTCTATCATCTCTATCTCTATCTCTACCTCTACCTCTACCTCTACCTCTACCTCTACCTCTACCTCTATCTCTATCTCTATCTCTATCTCTATCTCTATCTCTATCTCTATCTCTATCTCTATCTCTATCTCTATCTCTATCTCTATCTCTGTCTCCTGTGAGATAATCTTGTTTTCTGTGAAAAAGTAATTCACAATTGGCTCTAGATCTACTAGATAATAGTGGAGCTGTCAGCCATGCACAGATGTGTCGAGGACAAACATTTCTACAAGTAAGCACCAGGTGCCCTCAGTTAGCACCCAGAAAGGAGGAGCACATCTCTGCCCTCTGCTGAAAAATGTGGTTTCACTCCAGACATCCACCAGGGCTCTGGCACATCTCAGAGTCAAGGTCTCAGCACTCAGAAGCCATCCTGGGTGCTCACCAGCATCTCCCTTCCCTGCCCACTAGGTCCTGCAGGCAAGGAAGAGCAGGTAGGACCAAAGGCTGCCCTCTCCTTCACCCTGTGGTCATCATTTGACTCTAGTCACCATCCACTCTGTCACCTGAACAAGGGAGGAACCCTGTGTCAAAGAGAGTATCACCATATCTAAAGCAAGTCTGTCTTGTAGTACACACAGGAGGGCATCAGATTGGGAATTTTCATGAATTTACAATTCTCAGATGACAAACCTCCTTATTCTGACATTCTTTCCTCTAAGTGTTTAACTTTGCAACCTCAGTGCTTGCATTTTCATTTTCATTACTTTATTACCTGGCTAATTTTTTGCTCTCTGATGCAGCTGAAGTAACTGTCAAAGACTCATGCACACACAAGGGGTTTTTGTAACACATTACCGAGAAGGCAGCACAGAAAGGGCTGTGCAGCTTTATAAACACAAATGTATTTTATATTGTAAATGTACTATTGGTGGTAAAAATACCCTGTTTGCTTGCTGAAAACCCTAGCCTAGTATTTTATCTCCTACAGTGGCCAAAAACAGCTGCTTGAGGAAACAGCATCATAGTATCATAGTATCATTCAGGGTTGGAAGGGACCACAAGGATCATCTAGTTCCAACCCCCCCGCCATGGGCAGGCACACCCCACACTAGATCAGCCTGGCCAGAGCCTCATCCAGTCTGGGCTTAAACACCTCCAGGGACGGGGCCTCAACCACCTCCCTGGACAACCCATTCCAGGGTTTCACCACTCTCATGGTGAAGAACCGCCTCCTCACATCTAGCCTGAATCTCTCCACCTCCAGCTTCATCCTCCCAACAGCTGGAATGGAATGGAATGGAATGGAATGGAATGGAATGGAATGGAATGGAATGGAATGGAATAGAATAGAATAGAATAGAATAGAATAGAATAGAATAGAATAGAATAGAATAGAATAGAATAGAATAGAATAGAATAGAATTAACCAGGTTGGAAAAGACCATCGAGATCATCAAGTCCAACCTATCACCCAACACCAGCTAATCAACTAAACCTTGGCACCAAGTGCCTCATCCAGTCTCTTCTTAAACACCTCCAGTGATGGTGACTCCACCAACCCCCCCCGGGCAGCCCATTCCAATGACCAATCACTCTTTCTGTGAAGAACTTCTTCCTAACATCCAGCCTAAACCTCCCCTGGTGCAGCTTGAGACTGTCTGGTGCTGGTTGCCTGGGAGAAGAGATTAACCCCCACCTGTCTACAACCTCCTATCAGAAAGTGGTAGGCAGCAATAAGGTCTCCTCTGAGTCTCCTCTTCTCCAGGCTAAGCAAGTGCCTTTGTATTATTTCATAGATTTAATAGATTAGCTTTCCCATCCATTCACTTTTGACCTCTTTTAAACATTCAGCATCCTCAAGAGATTGTGGAAGACAGCAAAGGAGTGCTTACCTAGGAGAGGGGTATCCAGACCCTTGGGCCATGCTCCAGCAACAGCTTGTCTTTCCCATGAAATAGCCTCCAGGTAGCCATGAGCAGGGGCTGGAGCTGACAATACCTCTTCTATGTAAATGTTTTCCCAGCTACTCCTTTTTTTTTCCTGCAACAACAAAACTTTTGAAGAGTTTACACGAAGCAGCACCACATCAAAGGCAAGTTGTGGGAAATCTGCTGGCTTGGGCACTTCCAACACACAGCAGGAGGAAGAGACGCAACTCAGGTTGCCTGTTCATTAGCCACTGACCTGGTGAAAAAAAGAGAGCCAAGGTTGTTCCCAAAGAAAGCACCAGTTGCCTGCAGCGTACCAAGCCCACTCCAGCGAGGCTCTGCAGGGTGCTGGATGCTGGAGAACCTTGGGGCTGCATGGGGGGGCTGAAGCACCAGGATCTCAGCAGATGGAGTCCTTTGACACATGAAATTGTGTCATCCCTAGACCTCAGGTTGGAGTTAGACAGCTGCTGAGAGGTAGTGCTCATCATCACAGCTCTGAACCAAAGCATCTGAATTCTGCCCAAGTCCCACGACTGCATCCTTTCTAGAGCTGGATGCCAGTAATTCCTCTGCTCTTCCCCATGCTCGTGCTTTGCCTAAGTAAAAGTTAATTAAGAACCTTGGTGAGATCCCCTCTCAGTCTTCTCAAGACTAACCAGCCTCAGCTCTCTCAGTCGCTCTTCATAGAGGAGATGCTCAAGTCCCCTAATCATCCTCGTGGCTCTCCCTTGGACCCTCTCCAGCAAGTCTCTGTCTGCCTTGAACTGGAGAGCCCAAAACTGAAGGGAGTTTTCCAGGTGTGGTCTCACCAGGGCAGTGTGGAAGGGGAGAAGAACCTCGCCCGCAAAGCTGCGCCGGGCTCTCGGCGGGAGCGCTTCACCTTGCCGGGGTGAGGCACCACTAGAGGGAAGCCCCGCACCGCCCTCAGCGCGTCCGCCGCCTGCCGCCGCAGCGAAGGGAGAGCGGCGGGGCCCGATGCGGGCTGCGGCCGTGGGGCCAGGGGCACCCTTCCTGCTCCCCTTTCCCGCGCAAAGCGTGGTGCCGCACAAAGCGTGCGACAGGAGCAAACGGGAAAGATCGAGGAAGAAGTAGTGAGAAATAGGAGAAGAGAATGATAAGTGTTAATTAAAAATAAGAATTGGAATTAGAATTAAAATTAATATTAAAACAAACAAACAAAATAAAACAGGGGAGCAACTGCTGGAAGGGATGCTAAAGTTTCTGCTCCTCTCCCTCAAACCAGTGGGCATGGCTCTTAATTTTAATTTAATTATTAGCTAGAAACAGCTTCTTCCTGGTTCTCTTCATTTTACCAGTATGATGATCTCCCTTGCTGGCAGGAAACCCTTGACCCATTTAGCTCCTAAAAAGACAGTGCTGTTCCAGCCAGCCACTGAATTGTTTGTTGCTAACAAGATAGCTATCAAAGGATAGAGCAATGACACAAGAATTCATGAGAACTATCACTGTCATCATCATGGTAACATACTACTGCGTGCTTGTATAACAGACCTACTGCCTCCTGCTGATTTAGTCTTTAGAGTAAACAAGCCCATTTCTTTACCAGATCCATAAATGATCTAGCAAAGAGAGTGGTGAGTAAAGCAGCAAAAGCTGCAGCTGATTCAGAATTATTTAGAAAAGATTAAACTGCTGCTGAGAAGCGCAGAAGTATTTTGTCACGGGAAGCAGCAGAGCAGAGAGTTGGACTTTGCATTAAATTCCACATTAGCAATTACAGCATGCAGCACCTGAGAGGGAAAAATCTATTTTTACATGGCATGCTCTTTAAATGGACTGGTTTTACTAGGAAACAGTACTTAGAGCCAGGGTGGATATTTGAAATCTGTGCTCCATGGTGAGAAAAAACATAGAAAGAATTATCAGAATTAACAGGAATAAACGAGGATGATCAGAGGGCTGGAGCACCTCTCCTACGAGGACAGACTGAGGAAGCTGGGGCTCTTCAGTCTGGAGAAGAGAAGGCTCTGAGGAGACCTTACTGTGGCCTTCCAGTATCTGAAGGGGGCCTACAAGAAAGCTGGGGAGGGACTGTTTAGGATGTCAGGTAATGATAGGACTGGGGGGAATGGGAAAAAAATAGATATGGGTAGATTCAGCTTGGATGTTAGGAAGAACTTCTTCCCCATAAGGGTGGTGAGACACTGGAACAGGTTGCCCAGGGAGGTAGTGGAAGTCTCCTCCCTGGAGGTTTTTAAGGCTGGGCTGGATGTGGCTGTGAGCAACCTGATATAGTGTGAGGTGTCCCTGCCCATGGCAGAGGGGTTGGGACTAGCTGATCCTTGAGGTGCCTTCCAACCCTAACAATTCTGTGAACTATGAAACAGAGAAAAAAAAGCAGAAAACACAATTTTACCTATCTATAAATCCTTCTTAAATACAGTTTGCACCCTGTATCAGAGATAGCCAGGAAAAAATAGATTGTGTAAAAGGTGATCAGATATGGAAAGAACATCTGAGAAAAAGCTAACCCAGGTATAGACGCAGGACTAGGTGAAGCAGAGGGTGGTGACACAGCTCAGACACATCACAGGTGCCCTAAACAGCTGAAGAACAAATCCCATTCCTTGTTTCACATAACAGAAGCATTCCTTTCTCTCAGTTAAAATACCATCTAGTAGTTTTACAACAAACACCAGATGTTTTGGTGGAGTTTTCTTTGCAGCCCATGTACAATTAAATCTCAATTCTGCATGATATTGTGGAGACCACAGACATGAAGATTAGATCAACTCACTGCAGCTAAACCCACAAGCAGCTGCTAAATACATGTGGATAGGAAGCTCCCAAAGCTCTGAAAGCTGGATGGCTGTTCAGGAACAGGACTGTTACATATTCATCTGCATAGATTTTTTTCTTTCCCAGGTGTCTTCTGTTGGTCAGTGCCACAGAGAAAGTGCTGGACTACACGACCTGGCACAGTGTAGTTAAGTAGGAACATGTCCAGAGAAGGGCAACAAAGTTGGTGAGGGGTTTGGAACACAAGCTCTATGAGGAGAGGCTGAGGGAGCTGGGGTTGCTTAGCCTGGAGAAGAGGAGGCTCAGAGGAGACCTTATTGCTCTCTACAACTGCCTGAAGGGAGGTTGTAGACAGACCGAGCTTGGTCTCCTCCCAGACAACCAGTACCAGAACAAGAGGACACAGTCTTAGGCTCTGCCAGGAGAGGTTTAGGATGGAGGTTAGGAGGAAGTTTTACACAGAGAGAGTGATTGCCCATTGGAAGGTGCTGCCCGGGGAGGTGGTGGAGTCACCATCACTGGAGGTGTTCAGGAGGAGACTTGAGAGGGTGCTTGGTTGCATGGTTTAGTTGATTAGGTGGTGTTGGATGATGGGTTGGATGCAATGATCTTGAAGGTCTCTTCCAACCTGGTTTATTCTAGTCTGGTCTAGTCTAGTCTAGTCTAAAGCTGGGTCACAGCAAGGCTGTGATTTTCTGAATTTCATATGAAGCTTAGGTTAGAGCTGGGAACCGATTTCACACCTACAAAGCGTCACATCAGGGATACAGTAGAGTGGCTGCAGGGGCACTTTCCCTGCACAACTGTGTGCCAGAGTTGCACTTGCTGGTCTGGAAATGAACCAGGCAGTAAAAGCGATTAGCAGTGGAAAGACACTAGACAGCTGTAATTATCTAAATGCCTTCCTATTTACCATGTGAGAAACGAAATCCTCACAATCACATTCATAGTAAATGCTAACGACAAGCTAACTGCATGAAGTTTCATTTGATTAGGTAGAAGAATTCGACTCCAATATGATTATCCTACATGGAATGACCTGGAAAAAAATAAACCCAGTCTGCCTCAGAGAGCAAATGAATGTTAATACCAGCAGACAGGCAGAGAAGCCCTGTCCTTGTGGCATAAGGGCTGCTTCTGCTACCCCCATGTGCTACCCACAGCGCGGTCAAGCTCCCTCAGCTGATGGCAAATGTTCCCAACTCCCTGGGGCAGCTGCTGCCCCCGGTTGCTGGACCTGCTGTGAATGCTGAGTGCAAGTGGGACTGAGCTGGTCCTGCTGTGGCATGTCAAGGTGATGCACTGCACATGAGCTCCATTTAGAAAACCTCTCCGTGTCCCAGCGAGAATGGGCAGCAGGAGAAACTCGCCTTGCTGACGCCTGTGCTGGTTTTCACCCAAGGGTAACAGCATGGTTCAATGGATTGGGGCAGTGGTAGGAGAGGCGTGAGCACAGCCTGACAGCTGCTGACCTCAGAGGCACTGGGTTTTCACCTTCCCTGGCACCCCATGTTGTGCAAGCGCGTCACCAGTCCCTGCGCCAGATCCACTCATTCCTTCCTGTGTCTGCAGAGCACGAGGAGAGCCAGACGTGACAATTTCTGCAGAGATGTGAGAATACCATGGCTGACAGCAGTTTTCAGGACAGGCTGACTTCTTTGTATCTTTGCTGATGCCTTTCTTGAAGTACTGACTAAAAACATACAAACCCAAAGTTTTCCTGAACTCATCTCTTCTGTGCACCTCCAGATATTAGCTAAAAAGAGCAGGTCTGTTGGCAGCAGGGACGGAGTAACTCACTGCACCTTAGTGGGAAGATTGAGGGCAATTCCAGCACAAAGCTGAATCCCAGTGGATCTATAGAGGACACAGTCTCAAGCTGCACCAGGGGAGGTTTAGGCTAGATGTTAGGAGGAAGCTCTTCATAGAAAGAGTGATTGGCCATTGGAATGTGCTGCCCAGGGAGGTGGTGGAGTCACCATCACTGGAGGTGTTTAGGAAGAGACTGGATGGGGTGCTTGGTGCCATAGTTCAGTTGATTAGATGGTGTTGGATGTTAGGTTGGACTTGATGATCTCAAAGGTCTCTTCCAACCTGGTCTGGTCTATTCTATTCTATTCTATTCTATTCTATTCTATTCTATTCTATTCTATTCTATTCTATTCCATTCCATTCCATTCCATTCCATTCCATTCCATTCCATTCCATTCCACTATTCCATTCCATTCCATTCCATTCCATTCCATTCCATTCCATTCCATTCCATTCCATTCTACCTATAATTTCTAAATACCCAGGTACTATGGTTTCAGGTGCAACACCAATGTTCAAACACTACTGAACACCATCCATACATAGCAAAATGGACCACCTATCAAAGTCCAGGCAGAGAATAAACCACTTCAGAGAAGACCTGCGTGCCTAGGTACCACAGCAATGAGAACACAGGAAGAGAGTAAGAGACTGCATAGAAGGGTCTGTTTCCAGCACGAGCTACAGAGTGTGATTTGTTCTTGGCTGAAACTGTAATTGTCATTTTTCAGCATGACTTCCCTCCATGCTCTTTTATCCTCAGGCAAGATCTCTGGTGTTTGTGTGATTTTGCTCAGTCACAGAATCACAGAACCGTATCATACAATGGTTTGGGTTGGAAGGGACCTCCAAAGGTCATCTAGTCCAACCTCCCTGCAATGAGCCAGACACCCTCCACTAGATTAGGCTGCCTTGTCAAGACTGACCTTGACTGTCTCCAGGGATGGGGTTTCCCTGCCCCTCACTGGCCAACCTGTTCCAGTGTTCCACCACCCTCATGGTCAACAAACATGTTCCCAAAATCCAATCAAAATCTCCTCTTCTCTAATTTTAAACCATTGCCCCTTGTCCTGTCACAGCATGCCTTTGCAAATGGCCCCTCTGCAGCCTTGTATCTCCCTTCAGATACTGGAATGCTGCTAGGTCTTTTGCACTCAGACCCCCATGAGACCAGGAAGCAGAGAGGAAGATGTAGCTTCTCCTGAGAGGCCACAGCACATTTCTGTGCAGGCACAAGTCCCTCCAAAGCCCACAAGAGCTACTGTCTGCCCAGATAAAGGGCCCTTAGACATCACCTCAGCATTCTTCTGCTCCCCAGCCTGACTAGTGGGTATTGTATGTGCTGTGGTCAGTCCAGGGACAGTACATGTGAGGGCCGCAAGGTAGGCAGGTGCCCAAGCACCTGGCTGCTCCACAGCCTCATCCTGTCACAGGACTGCAGGTGAATTATTTATACAAAATCAAATAAAGCAGAAGGTTATTACATTTGAATTAGCATTCACTAACACAATTGATTGTGTGGATTTAGTCATCTAAATGGTCAATGCTAGGACATTTGGATAATTGTTACTGTGTAGTGATATTTCTTCAGCTAATTGTTTTTGCTGAATGACTCACTTTGATGATGCAGCTGAAACTGGTGTGCAGCTGGGCTCCTGAGGACAGGCTTTTATCTGCCCAATCTACCTCCCAAAGGCTCTATCCTTCCTGTAACACACTGCATTCGAGTCCCTCTGGATGGTCCTTAGGAAAAGGACCATTTGGGAATGGTTCCTGCCTCTGCTAATGCATTCTTGATCGCATGTGGGATGATTTCTTACAGCAGCTCACCCCAACAGCATTAAAAACCCCTGAGCTAAACTAAGCTGAAGTGGGGTTTTTCCAGACTCTGCTTGAGTGGGTGCACGGAGGGCAGCAGTGCAACAACCCACATAAACTGAGATATTTCCTCCTCCACCCTCTTAAGCACACCCTGCCCCCATCCTCACAAGCAAAGTCCCCACTTGTGCTCCTCTTCTGTCTCCTCCTCCACAGAGGGGCTCAGCCCCACTGCCCCACTCCCCCAAACTCAAGCTGAGCCCCAGCCCCACAGAAGTGCCTGCCTACATGGGAGGGCTCATGTGATGCTCTGGGAATCTCCCCACAGGTGTCTCTCAACCCATTCAAAGGGACACAGGTAAGGTTCTGCCTGCACAGCACCATGCCAGTGTAGAAAGCTCAGATCCAAAGTTAAAGTCTCCCCACCTGGAGCTGTCTGGAACAGCCCAGATGAGCAGACCAGTGCTCCAGCAGCAAGAGTGTACCCATGCCTGCTTCCTTGTGATCCTCCCTGGACCACTCTTGTGCTTCACAGGATCAGTAGCATTAAAGTAATATTTGTCAAATACCTCTGGATGAGGCAGCTGAGGGCACTAAGGGATACTGGAGCGACAAACTCTCACAGTCATGCTGGGCCTGAAACTGGGTGACCTGGCTTGGTTTTCATTCTACTCTGTGTGGTCATTTGAGATCAGCTAACATATGGAAGGAGTCACAGAGACCTGCAGGTAGTTCCCAGCCAAAAGGGGAGCAGGGAAGGACAGCACCTCCAGCCCAGAGAGCGGGGAACTGTCGCTCAGCTCTTTGCCAGAGGGTTCAGCCTTCTCCATGGTCACACAGCCTGGATGACAGACTTGTTGCTGCTCACTTGGAAGGGTGGAAAAGGGCATTTTAGGCACACAATCCACAGAGGCCCTTTTGCTGTTCATTACTCTCTATCTGATTGCTCAGACACATCCTAGACATCTTTCAGAAGTGCAGGACTGCACAGCCACGTGGCTTTGCCAAGCAGCGTCAGGGGCTGTCCCAGGCAAGAGGTCAGAGTACAGACATGCCAGTGGGACAGACAGTCACACTGAGTGACACCACCATGACAGGAACAGTAGGCAGTGAGTGAGGGCTCTCCTTAGAAGGAAAGATGTGAATAAAGCCAATGGGATCCTGGGGTGCATTAAGAGGAGTGTGTCCAGCAGAGTGAGGGAGGTTCTCCTCCCCCTCTACTCTGCCCTGGTGAGACCTCACCTGGAATATTGCATCCAGTTTTGAGATCCCCAGTTCAAGGGGCACCGGGATCTGCTGGAGAGAGTCCAACAGAGGGCTGCAAGGATGATTGAAGGACTGGAGCACTGCCCCATGAGGAGAAGCCCTGGGGCTTTTTAGTCTAGAGAAGAGAAGACTGAGAGGGGATTTAATAAATGTTTATAAGTATCTGAGGGCTGGGGGTCAAGAGGGAGGGGACAGGCTCTGCTCACTTGCACCCTGGGATAGGACAAGGGGCAAAGGATATAAACTCCACCTCAATGAGGAAGAACTTCTTCACTGTGAGGGTCACAGAGTAGTGGAACAGGCTGCCCAGAGAGGTTGTGGAGTCTCCTTCTCTGGAGACTTTCAAGACTCATCTGGATGTGTTCCTGTGTGACCTATGCTAGATTCTATGGTCCTGCTCTGGCAGGGGGTTGCACTCAATGGCCTTTGGTGGTCCCTTCCAACCCCTAACATCCTGTGATCCTGTAATAGAATGTGATGGACAGGATGTTGCTGTATATATATAGAGGGTGAGACACAGCCAGCTGAGTCCTGCAAGGGGTTTGGTTCCTGTAGGCTCTTAGATACTCTCACTGTGATGTCTTCTACTGCCTAGGTCTGCAGGAGCAAAGAACTGTCAGCTGGTGAGGATACAGAAGGTAGCTATGATGGCCACAGTGTGATGCTAGGCTTTGTGGGGCAAAGAATACAGCCAAGAAAACGGTTCATGTTTGTGGATGCAGGCAGAAGAAAAATGAAATAGCATGAGTGTCAAACACTTGTTTCAAAGAGGGACTGGCACAGCTTCTCTGCGTGCTCTAGGGAAAATCTCCCTCTCCCATCCCACTTCCCTCACTGCCTTTCCCATAAATGTCTCAGAGCCTCCATGTATCTTCCTGTCTCAAGCATAAGACAAGGTGCCAGAGGTCAGGGTTTTCCCAAGGAACTTAATTATTTCCCTGCTCAGAAACGTGGTGTGGGAAGAACTCGAGGGTTACCTTCTCCCCATTTTTCCAGGGTTCCCAGACACATCTAGGGGAGGCTGGCACCCTGTGACCTCGGGACTATGCCGTGTGCAGGCCCCCCAGACGTCACCACAGCACATGCACAGGACAGGAAGTTCACAGAAGAACTGAACTTGACTGCCTGTGCACAAACTGCCTGCCCTAGAAAGGCAGGAGCCTGCCCGGGAGAGATATTTCTGTCTGGGGAACACCACAGCCATAAGTTAGTAAACAACGCCCACGAAATCTGAAGAAATCAGAGCCCTAAAAGGCATATGCTAAATGGGAAATCATCCCAGGAATGGATGCAGCCTTGGGGAGAGATAAATTTAAACTCTGTCCAAGCTGGAAAACCTGCGTGATGTCTCCATCTGCTCCCTCTTCCTCCCCAGTGTGGCTCCAGCAGTGAATCACCAGCCCTGTTGCCCTCTCAGAGACACACTGCTGCTTCCAGTTCCCCCTTAGTACTTGCAGCTCAGGTAGATGTCTTTCGAGGTCCCTTCCAACCCCTAACATTCTGTGATACCACAGGACCAGCAGGAATAGCCACCCTCCCAGCACTGGCCTGGATGGCAGAGGTGATGAAGCCCGGCAGGGCAGCGCTGTTTGTCCCCTGGCTCTCGTAAGTGGTAGTGGCCCCAAGCTCACTGCCAGCCATCACTCACCCTGGCAGAGGTTGTGCCTATTAGAATCATAGAATCATAGAATAGTTAGGGTTGGAAGGGAGTTCAAGGATTAGCTAGTTTCAACCTCCCTGCCATGGGCAGAGACACCTCACACTAGAGCAGGTTGCTCACAGCCACATCCAGCCTGGCCTTAAAAACCTCCAGGGATGAGGCTTCTACCACCTCCCTGGGCAACCTGTTCCAGTGTCTCACCAGCCTTATGGGGAAGAACTTCTTCCTAACAGCCAATCTGAATATGCCCATTTCTAGTTTTATTCCATTCCCCCTAGTCCTATCATTACCTGACATCCTAAATAGTCCCTCCTCAGCTTTCTTGTAGGCCCCCTTCAGATACTGGAAGGCCACAATAAGGTCTCCTCAGAGCCTTCTCTTCTGCAGACTAAGCACTCAGCTGCATGTAAACAAATAGGAATATGAGGGAATGAACTGTGCAAGGAAATGAAGATTTTATTAGAACTCAGCTGGAGAACCAGGGTCCTTGGAGTGCAGGCAATACCCAGAGCACACAGAGCAGGGGATGTTTGGAGTTTGGAAGAATCTGCATTTAACAGCCCTGAGCCTGCCTCCAGCCTCTCTCCATCTGTAAATCACAGCTCACCTAACACCCTTATAAATGCAGCTCATTGCTGTCCCTTGGAGCTCTTCTCCCAACTTACTGTCCTGCAGAGAGTAAATGATCTACCCCAGATGCTGAACCCCCACTCTCATCAGTGGCCATTAATATACTACAGGACATGGCACATCTGGCCCTTGGCAATGCTGTGCACCCTCACTACTGGCACAGCCAGTGCAACAGCTCTGAGCACAGCTCACAGTCACTCCGAATAAAATTGAAGATAAAATGTCAGCAGCTTTCCCATCAGAGCCCTGGAACACCCTAATGGGCGTTTGGCACTGAGACATTCAAAGTCAAAGCCCCATTAGCACTGTGTCAGCCTGGGGCAGTTTGTGGGTGGCAGATCCAGGGTTCCCCCTCCCAGAGCCATGTGGTCTGCAGGGCTTTGGGGGATCCGAAGGACTTTCACCAGGAGGAGCAGAGAGCTTGCCTTCCTCCAAAGAGGGTGTGCACAGGAGAAACTGACCTCTAGACTAGTCCCAAGGCTGGCAGTTCCAAGGCTTTTTCAGAAAGCACCCAGCCCAAAGTTCATCTGCTGTCAGGTTTGGGGTTTTTTTCTCTCAAGGTTATGCTCTTAGCACTGTCTAGTATTTCCTGCTTCCTCCCCTGGCAGCTCCCCTGCTAGCTGAGCCACAGCCACAGCCCTGAGTGCATTAGCCCCTGCGTTTGCCACATCCGTCCCCAGGGAAACCCCTGGGCCCACAGGCAGCTCAGCTTCTAATTCAGGTTTGTCGTGTGCCTGCCTGCAGTGGCAGGCTCTGGCTGCTCACAGCCCAGCAGCACACTGCTTTGGATGTTTATGCAGCATGATTTGCACCTTAGGCACAAGGGTCGCACAGGAGCAGGGGGAGCAAACAAATGATGTGCTAAGGCATAATTTGCAAAGCCTTTGCACAGCCTCCTGCTCAGACAGCACAGCGTCTCTCATCTCAGGTTTGCTCAAAATATCATCTAGTACCACAGGGAAATTTGTCTCCAGATCTAGTTTTGACCTTCTGGATCCACAATCCAAGCAGGAAGGAAAGCAGCTCCCTCCTTGGCACAGTCCCACTGGCTCTCCACGGCAACCCTCTGCCAGGCAGAGCTCCCTGTTTTGAATTCTCACTGGCTCAGATTTTTGCATGGTCCCACTGCGCTGTTCCCACCACCTCTGCAAGATTCCTACTTCCTGGGAAGAACCAGAGACTGCAGCGTTACCAAATGTCACAGCTGCCTGCCGGGGAGGGAAAGTCCCTTTTTAATTATTAGTGTGCTCCCAGTTCATATTTTCCCTGTCAGCTGCTTCCACTCTGTCTGCAACCAGCGTTGCCCTGATGGGGAGAAACGTTCTGCAAACTGCTGAAGGGAAAGCTGTACAACAGACTCGGGAGACCTGCCTCTGCCTCAGCTCCCCCATTCCACACCTCTCCTTTCCTGTAGGAAGTACGTGTGGCAGCAAGCTTTGCTGCACCAGGCAGCAAGCATGAGCTTAAAGCTTTGCAAGCAACATGCTTTAACAGAACTTCTGTGTGAGAAACGGGAATGACACCAGGGAAAATTTGTTTTCCAAGTGGCAGCTGATTTCAAGTTATTTGACCTACATTTACCCTCAAGGCACAACAATAAAAGCAGTTTAAACTGATACAGTCCATCTCATCCCTCAGGATCCCCAGAAATGCAGCCAATTGACATATAAACAGCCCACAGTTCATGCAGAGAAATGCATGCAGATCTGCTCGGGGACGCAATGCATCAGTTTAAGAAGTGCCCAAAATAAACTGCAGTCTAAAAATAAAAGCAGAGACTAGAGCAAGCCAGCCAGAAATCTAGGTCCATTAGGCTCAGGCCAGGGCATCCTAGTTCATTCCATTTCTGTAGCTGTGGGACACTGGTAGGATTTAAAATGTCCTCATTTGGACCTTAGCTTTAAAGTACCAAAAACTAACCCCCGACACTGTTTGCTTGGATATTATATCAGCTCAAATGAGGTGGAAAAATGCTTCCCACTGCCTCCTGCAGAGTGCTCTCTTGGAATGTCTGACTGTCCCATAACAGCCTCTGACGAAAAAGGTTGAGGAGGTCACACAGCACATGCATCATAGAGCCATAGAACATTAGAGGTTGGAAGGGACCTCCAGAGATCGTCCAGTCCAACCCCCTGCCAAAGCAGGATCGCCCTGGGGTAGTCTGCGCAGGAATGCATCCAGGTGGGTTTGAAAGTCTCACCATGAGCCCTCATCCCAGCCCTCAAAAAATGGACTTAACTTTTCTTTTACTCATTTGGTCATTAAAATAAAAAATAAATAAAAATGGATTAGAATAGAATAGAAATCAACAGGGTTGGAAAAGACCTCAAAGATCACCCAAGACCTCACGACTACTAGACCATGGCTCCAAGTGCCACGTCCAATCCCCTCTTGAACACCTCCAGGGATGGTGACTCCACCACCTCCCTGGGTAGCTCATTCCAATGGCTAACAACTCTCTCTGTGAAGAACTTTCTCCTCACCATGAACCTAAACTTCCCCTGGCACAGCTTGAGACTGTGTCCTCTTGTTGTGGTGCTGGTTGCCTGGGAGAAGAGACCAATTCCCTCCTGGCCACAACCCCCCTTCAGGTAGTTGTAGAGAGCCATAAGGTCTCCCCTGAGCCTCCTCTTCTCCAGGCTAAGCAACCCCAGCTCCCTCAGCCTCTCCTTGTAGGGCTTGTGCTTGAGGCCTCTCCACAGCCTCGTTGCCCTCCTCTGGACACGTTCAAGAGTCTCAATGTCCTTCTTAAACTGAGGGGCCCAGAACTGGACACAGTACTCAAAGTGTGGCCTAACCAGTGCTGAGTACAGGGGCACAAAGACTTCCCTGCTCAGGATTAGTAACAATCATAAGAAAGCAGGAGGGAAACATGCTTTCCCTCTTTACCACTGGACTAAATGTTTGGAGCTGCCTGGTCCTTATCTCTACAGCAAATGGGAGCCTGAGATATATAGATTTTAATTGCAAAATGTTATCAGAATGCCAACATTCAGTGTCTCCTGGCTTCCATTGCAGCAGCAAACTTTCAGAGCAGTAAATCAGAGCCCTGTTCCAAAGGGGCACCCGCACGTGTGCACACACATGCAGACAGCAGGTTTACTTAACCAGTTTGCTTTGCTTTTGGTTTTAACAGGCCCGAGCCAAGATCCTGCAGGATGTTGTGAACTACCTTTCCTGGTACATTTGCTGAGAGCCTCGCATAGCCCTCACGATTAAATGGGAGGAAACAGTTAATAGGTATCTGCAGCAACAACCACAAAAGGATGAAGTTGAGAGACCGACTGGTAAATCAACAGCACCGCAGCAACAGAACTAGACAGTTCTCATGATTAGTGTGGCAATCAGGAAATTACAGTTTAATGTGTTTGCTGGAGGCAGCAGCACGAGAATCTTTCATGTACTTTAAAAACTGATTAAAACTCTACTGCCCCTTTTCAGCATTCAGGCACGCAAGGCTGCTTGTCGGAGCCCTGCCAGCTGCTTTTTGCAAGCAGAATGAAAACAAACGACTCATCCCTGCAGCCCCACAGCCCGGCCAAAGGAGTGCTCAGGGCACTCAGGGTGGAAGAGGCTTTTGCAAGCTCTAGCC
Source organism: Melanerpes formicivorus (assembly GCF_026170545.1). Classification (NCBI taxonomy): domain Eukaryota; kingdom Metazoa; phylum Chordata; class Aves; order Piciformes; family Picidae; genus Melanerpes; species Melanerpes formicivorus. The sequence goes on along the minus strand of NW_027142401.1, from coordinate 4,605,151 downwards.
CTTGGGTACCAGGTGCAAAACCACCTCTTGTGGTTGCAACCTTTGACACTGTCAAAGTGACTTTGAGGTAGTCTCTTGGTCTTGAAGTGCCTGCTTGACCACACAGCAGAGACTTCTAACATAACCTCAAATTAAAAAATGAAGAGAATGTTGATTTCCTCTCAAACTGATAAGCATTAAAAGTACTCCTGTGAAATTAAAGCAGGCATATCAGAGCTGTTAAACTAGGACACTTAAGACGACAAAGAGGGCTCGGTCTGGCACAGATGACTGCAACGTTCATAAAGTTTTGCTCCTCGTGTAGCATACTCTAACCCCTGTCTGGGGCTAGGCATAGCTGCTCCATCACTCAGGAGCATGTCTGATACTCCCAGAACAGCAGCACCTGAGCTGAGTTTGTTTCTTTCTATTCTTTTGCACACCATGTAGAAACTTGTATAGAAAAACGGCTAGAACGTGTGTGTTGTGTTGTTGGTGGTGGTGGTGTTTTTTGCGGGGTTTTTAGAGGGCATTACCTCAGTTGCACAAAAGCAGCATCAGTGACCTTCACCACCACCTGAAAAATCTTCTATATGCTGCCCCTTCTGGCAAATATTGCACAACAACTTCGTTAGCTGCGAGGAGTTACAGAGAACGGAGCAGCTTTCGTTCTTTTAATGTAAGAGTGGGTCCCACTTGCCCCTGCATCTGTGGCTGACTGCTGCTTTACCTGTAGAGCCGGGTTTAGGGCTCAATCCCTTCCCAATCCGTGCTTTTGACTGCCTAAACCTCAGAGGTGTTGGCCCATGCCTAGGGCCCCCTGTGACACTTGGGGCCAGGCTGCAGAACAGCTGTGGGAGGGCATCTCCCTGGGGCAGGAAGTAGGCTGGCCTCAGCACGACTTTCCATCTAGAAAACATTTTCCACCTCCTTTTCCACCACCTACAACTGGCTGCAGTACCGCTGAGTTAAAACACACACAGAGTAAAAGCACCTCGCATGCCTCTGAAAAGAGCTTTCTGCTGGCAAATGCTCGCTAAAAATAGCCCCACGTTCGCCTGGGAGAGCAGCTGGAGGTCACTTACAGGAGACAAAGAACTCGCTTTGCTAACTCAGTTCCCAGCCATCGCGGTAAGGACAGGAAGTTTCAAAGCTGAAATTTCCATTTGCTTCTAGCAAAGCCCCAACCGGAGGCAGTAGGCTCCCGGCAGAACTTGATGCCCCTGCTAGTCAGAGCAGGAGCTGGCTCTCCTATTCCCATCCTCCCTGTTGCAGGGAAGCAGGTAGGTGGAGATTCGCTTGTTAATTAGATTTCCCCCTGCCAATTTACATTAAAAAGGGGAAATTGTTTAGAGAAGCTTGGGGAACTTTGACAGCCATTAACCTATAAAAGGAAGAGCTGTATGGCTTTTTTCTAAACCCGCCCAAAAGCACCACCGGATTGTCCCAGGCTAAGTGCTGCATAATGGGGGGGAAAAAATGTCCAGGAATGGCACAGCTGGGCTGAAAATCAGGAACATCTGCTCACGGAAAGTCAGGCATTCGCCCTCTCCTCTGGCTCCCCCTTTCATCTTTGAATTTTCTCATAAGTTCCTGTTCAAAGGCATGCCATCCCATGGGAAAATGGCAAAAGGAGGGGGAAAAAAGATGCAGACACTGTTACTCAGCGAGGCCAGCAATAGTGGCAAGAGAAGAAAAATTCTGCATGGGAATCCCCCACATCTGAGAAGTAGAACAAAAAATTCACCAGGGAAAAATTCAGTGCTGTCAGCCCTGCAGACAATGCCTTTTATCCATGCGTGAGCCTGCATTTATCTGGTTTTCATTACCCACAGATGGCACAACAGCAGGAAAAAAAAGGTTTAAAACATTTTAAAAAGGAGCAAAGAAGAATCATTAGGAATGTGACCACCATAGAAAGTAAGAATAATGGCAAAGAAAGGGAGTAATTTCTTCTTAAAAAGGTTTGTTCCACTGTGGATATGTACCTCTTGAAAGGGGCCTGTTTAGTTCTGGACCAGAACTGGTTGTACAGGAGTGGCACAGAATTCTCCTGTTTATTCCTGAAACAGAGGGAAAGCTTCCAAAGCAGAGACAGAAAGCCTCTAAGTTGTGAGCCAGCAGCTGCACACTTGCAGGTATCGTGACAGTGCAATGTCACCTGCAATACTACCTGGATCTCTCCCAAAAGCAATACCCTCCAAGCAGCAGCAGGGCAGGCAGGCAGCGTGCAGCCTCACCATTGCCCTGGGTGCTGTTTGGTTCCCTGAACTTTTATCATGACCTCGCTGCTACCCTCGGTTGGCTACAAAGCCTGTTCCTGCTTGTCAGACGAGCACTGGTTAACCACTCCTAAGGGAGTCCCTCTCACCAGCCCTCAAAATGATGCTTGCAGGGTCAGGGATCTGCCGTTGCCCAGAAAGCTGTTGCACTACACTGCACCTCATGGGTGGTGGAGCTTCTTCGAGTGTGCTGACCACCACCTTACATGCTTACAGACTGGCCTTCTGGCCCCAGACACCTCATGGCCTCCCTGCCAAACAGCAAAGCTGATGCAAAGTCAGGGTGGGCTGCAGAGTGCAATCAAGACCGGTAGCGCCCAGCATGTGAAGTGAAACCCAGCATGCAAAGGACCCCTGCGAGGGAACTCTGGTGCAGACCCCTGTGGTGTGCAGACCCCTGTGGTATGCAGGACCCCGCAGTGGGCAATGGGACCCCGCGGTGGTTTGCACACCCGCTGCCCTGCCACAGAAGGGGCACTGGCAGCCCCATGACCGGGCAAGGCAGGGAAACCCCCCCGGGAAAGCCAGCAAGGGGCAGCCGCCCGGGACGCAGCCGCCCGGGACACAGCCGGGAAGTACCGGCGGGGACGCCGGGGAGATGAGTACTTCCCCCTGACGTGGAAGAACGCCAAGCCCCCTCCCGTGCCGATCTCTTTTACCCCCTCCCTCCCCGGACTGAGGAGGGGAGGGGAGAGAAGAGGGAAGGGGCCGGCCCGAGCCGCTCCGCCCTCCCTGCTACTGCCGGCGGCGCCGAGCAGGACCAGACCCGTCTATCGGGCTTTGAGTGGCTGGAAATTCCCGTCCTCGGCGGCTCCACCCCCGCAGAAATCCCCCTCGCCGGGGTGTATATGCGAAGCGCCTCCATCGCCGCTGCTCACTTGCTGCAAGCCGGAGCTTCGCTGCCATGATCAGCGCCCGCCGCCCCGTCGAGCCGCCGGTTATGGAGGGCTACGAGCAACCCAAGAAGGAGCGCCAGGGCGGGCTGCCGCTCGACGATCGCCACGACAGCGGCTTGGACTCTATGAAAGAGGAGGAGTACCGACAGCTGGTGAAAGAGCTGGAGGACATACGCCTGCAGCCCCGCGAACCGCCCGCCTGGGCACAGCAGCTGACAGAGGACGGGGACACGTAAGTTATGGGGCACGGGATGGGGGGCACAGGGATACTGTGGGGGTCGTGGCTCGGTGAGGGACGTGGCTCGATGAGGAAGGACAGGATGTACCGCCGGCGGGGAGGCGCCGGGCTGGGCCGCGCCGCGGCGGGGAGGGCGGAAAGTCCCTGGAGGGCCGCCAGGAAGAGGCGGCTCCGCGGCGGCGGAAAGCCCCGGCCGCTGAAAGCCCCGGCTTGCGACACCCGCGCAGGAGCCTGCCCCGGGCCGCCCCCTTTTGACGTAGGTTTTGGAGATTTGAACTTGAGTCGTTCTGTTTGTTTACTTATTTACTTAGTTACTTATTTGTTTCCTGCAGTTTTCTCCATTTGGCGATTATTCACGAGGAAAAAGCCCTGAGCCTGGAGGTGATTCGGCAGACGGGCGGGGACTGTGCTTTCCTGAACTTCCAGAACAACCTCAGCCAGGTAGTTTCACGTCGGCATCCCCAAATATGGATCAGCTCCCATCACCCCCACAGGAGCCCACTGGGGAATTATGCTCCACAAAGTCCTTTCTTTTTTTCTTCCTTTTTTTTTTTTTTTTAAACTGATGGAATCAATTAAATCAAAACCTACATTTGGGAAAGTCCCCAGCTGGCTCCAGCCAGTGTTAGTAGAATGCTTCCTCTCCCCCAAGAGTGGCATTTAATGCCTGCATTTTTCAAATGTGATGCAATGGGTTGCATCCCTCTTTACTGGGATGTTAATAACACCCTTCCTATGGATTGGTTGTTTGGTATCCAGAGAACCCTAAGTTCACCACTTCCAGACTGAAGGGCAGCTCTACAGTGTGTTGGGAAACATAAAGAACAGAGTTTAAGGGGGGGTGTTTTTAATCAGGGACACAGATCACCAACTGATTGAAGGCTCTGTTTTGTCCAGAGGTTGGTGCTAAGAGTAACTTACAGGTCTGTGTTTTCTCTGTTGCCTGCAGACTCCTCTTCACCTGGCAGTGATCACTGATCAGCCTGAAATTGCCGAGCACCTTCTGAAGGCTGGATGTGACCTGGAAATCAGGGACTTCCGAGGAAATACTCCCCTGCACATTGCCTGCCAGCAGGGCTCCCTCAGGAGTGTCAGCGTCCTCACACAGTACTGCCAGCCACACCACCTCCTGGCTGTCCTGCAGGCCACCAACTACAATGGTACGGGCACACTGCTGTGCATAGAATCACAGAGTTGTTAGGGTTGGAAGGGACCTCAAGGATCAGCTAGTCCCAACCCCTCTGCCATGGGCAGGGACTCCTCACACTAGAGCAGGTTCCTCAGAGCCACATCCAGCCTGGCCTTAAAAACCTCCAGGGATGAGAGGCTTCTACCACCTGCCTGGGCAACCTGTTCCAGTGTCTCACCACCCTCATGGTGAAGACCTTCTTGCTAGCATGCAGTCTGAATCTACCCACTTCTTTTTTTTTCCATTTTCTCTAGTGCTATCACTACCTGACATCCTAAAAAGTCCCTCCTCAGCTTTTTTGTAGGCCCCCTTCAGATACTGGAAGGCCACAATAAGGTCTCCTTGGAGCCTTCTCTTCTCTGGGCTGAGTAGCCCCAACTCTCTCAGTCTGTCTCCATAGGAGAGCAGCTCTAGCAATCTGATTATCCTCGTGGCCCTTCTCTGAACACACTCCAGCACATCCAGATCCTTCCTGTAATAGAGGCTCCATAACTGGATGCAGTACTCCAGATGGGCTCTCACCAGAGTGGAGTAGAGGGGGAGGATCACCTCCTTCAACCTGCTGGCTATGTTTCTCTTGATGCAGCCCAGGACGTGATTTGCTTTCTGGGCTGCAGGTGCACACTGGTGGCTCATGTTGAGCTTCTCATCCACCAGCACCCTCAAGTCAGTGTCAGTGTGCTGTGCAGAGGGTAGGGTTGATGCCCTGTAGAGCTGAAAGATGGAAAGTTGGAGGAGGATGGTTCTGTTCATTCAAGATACAGCAGTGCCTGACTTCACTGTCCTGTAGGCCTCCTTACTCCTGGCTGTTGGCTCTTAACTGCTTGGAATTTTGCATTTTTAGTGAGTGATTTAGCAGTGCTCTTAGGTTCTTTTTACTCTTCCAGTAAGTTGCAGTCAAACACTGGAACAAAGACTCTTAATATATTTATTTTTTTTCTAAAATCCAGCCCCATTATTCATACTTACTGGCAGCTGGAAAGCCCTTCTGGAAAACACCCTTTGCCATGAATGAATTGCAAACATAGATAGCATGCTGTCCTGTCATCTTGGCTTCAAGTGAACGATAGGCTAGCCTGACTCAGGTTTTCCTCTCGTCTGTGTGTTGCAGGACATACGTGTCTCCATCTGGCATCCATTCAAGGGTACCTGGCCATTGTGGAGTACTTGCTGTCCTTGGGAGCAGATGTAAATGCTCAGGTATGTGATGTGTACTGCCAAGTGAACTGAGGAGGGCTGTGCAGTCCTAACAGCCGACAGATCTGGCACTGGCTCTGCCTCTCCTAACACAGCAACCCTTGTGTGCTTGCCCTGCAGGAGCCATGCAATGGCAGAACAGCGCTGCACTTGGCTGTCGACCTGCAGAACTCGGACCTGGTCTCGCTCCTGGTGAAGCACGGGGCAGACGTCAACAAAGTGACCTACCAGGGCTATTCCCCCTATCAGCTCACATGGGGAAGAGACAACTCCAACATACAGGAACAGCTGAAGCAGCTGACCACAGCTGACCTACAGATGTTGCCGGAAAGTGAGGATGAGGAGAGCAGTGAATCGGAGCCCGAGTTCACAGAGGATGAAGTAAGCAGCTCTTTGTGCCTTTTCAAGAGAAAGGAGAAATCCTGCCCTTAACCATCTCCTTAACCATAACCTTAGTCTTATCCTTAGCCATACCTCTGGTTGGTGTCACTGTGATGACATGCTCCAGTGACCCCTTACCTCTGTAACTGATGGGTGTGCACGGCCCATACGGTGCTGTCGGCCCTCAGCGTGGTGGCAGCTGGGGCAGGCAGATAAACAGGATACATTTAAGAATTAAAATGTAAAAAGAAATAATAACATGAGGGAAGGTAAATTAACTTCCCAGAACGTGGTTGTCTGAAACACCCTCCTGTTGTTGACACCTACAGAGCCTCGTGAGCTGAAATTCAAGCTCATGGGTGGTTTTTCTCCTCCCCAGAATTTGTTTTCTTCCCATTCCCAGTGCTGTTAAAATGGCAAACATAACCATTTTGGTGTAGGAATTTTACACACTGGTGAAGTCAGGGCATGCAGGATTTGGCAGCCAGCCCAGAGTGGATACAAGTTTGCCATTAACAGCTTTTGTTTTGCTTTTTTTCTCCTTGCAGCTTATGTATGATGACTGCCTCATTGGAGGACGACAGCTGGCGTTTTAAAGCAGAGCTCTCTGTGGGAAGAAGTGACTGTGTACATATGTACAGGAAAAGGACTGGCTCTCCTCATGTAAAAAGGTTACAATGCAGAGGGAAGGAACAGGAGGGAAATGCGACACCGCCCAGCGAGGAGCACGGAATTGTAACAGGATGGTTCCAGGTTCTGGCCTGTGTTTAAATACAGAAGTGGGATGTGTAACATCAGTAGAGATCTGTGATTATTCACCTCAGCTGATAAGATAAAAGAGCCACATAGCCAATCTTCTCAACCAGACAAAGGGAGCAGACTGCACATCCAGCCTGCTGGTTACAGAGAGGTGTCTTGTGGCATTAAGCACCACGAGGAACGTGTGGCAAGGCAGGCTCATTCCAACACTCCATCTTCTCAGAGACCCTGTCTCACTTCCTGTTGGGCTGGTGGTGCTGGCTGCTCTCACTGACCTGACCTCAGCGGCTCTCAGTGGGGCATCCCAGGCGGAGGAGTCAAACTGGGGGACCGGTGACCTGGCTGTTAAAAGAAAGTAGCAATAATGTTAACTGTGGGCATTGGAAACGCTGTGTTTCACACCATGTGTGTCATAATTGCTACACTTTTTTAGCAATTGTATAAAGTGTAAATACTGTACATTCTTTGGTTTGTTTTGTTTATAATTATTTTGGTACATGTGAGATGTGTATTTATTAAAACAAAAGTGAGATGACTGTGCCTACTCTGTGAAATGGTTCACTGCCCACCTCCTTGTCCTGAGATCAGTTGCCACCCTGTCACAGGACAAGGGGCAATGGATATGAACTACAGCACAGGAGGTTTGACCTCAACATGAGCAGGAAGTGCTTCACTGGGAGGGTCACAGAGCACTGGAACAGGCTCCCCAGCGAGGTTGTGGAGTCTCCTCTGGAGCCTGGAGCCTTTCAAGACCCATCTGGATGTGTTCCTGTGTGACCTGTGCTAGATTCTGCAGTCCTGCTCTAGGAGGGGGGTTGGACTCAGTGATCTTCAGAGGTCCCTTCCAACCCCTAAACATCCTGTGAGATACCTGGGAATACACCTCCTTTGCTTTTAAGGAAACATTTACCACCTAGTAGACTGGGGGGGTTAGGTGGTTTACCTCAGCAACAGGAAGGCATCTAAGCAGCCTACATCTCTCAGCCCAAGTGCTGCAGCTAATTTTGGAAGCGGGTGTGGGTATCATTTCCTGTAGCAGTTGGATTGGAGGGGCTGGGATTCCCCCTCTGTCGCCCAAGAAAGGTGTTAAGAGAGGGTTTTTGAGGTTGATTTGGCAGAACCCCCCCACCCACCTTCATTAGCATCTTTTGTTCCAGCTCTTGCTGAGACTTGCTGGGAGAGGCTGGAGGTTTGCATCACAGCCCCACACCTGCTCACCCTCTTCTTTATCACCCAGCCTGGCGCCAGTTTGAACTTGAGACACCTCTGGGTTTTCCAAATGGGATTTCCACGGGAAGAGGGAGCACACACCCGGGAACATGTGCTGCTGCCTTCCACCCCTGAATCAAGTCAAGCATGGGGCCTCCTCCCTTCCCTGCTGCAGGAGCCACAGCTCTTCTTGTCCAGTTCAGAGTGGTGGAGAAAGTGTCTGTCACCTGCTTCAGTTACTCCTGTGCGTTTCTCTCCAGAATTCAGGCAGACAGAATCATGCCAGTATAAAACCCTCACCTGCACCTGATCATCTGTTGGTAGGATGTCACAGCACCCAAGTGATTTTAGCTGCAGATTTTAGCCTGTTGGGTCACCATGTGAGGGGTGACTGTGCCATGTCCCCTCTGTGCCATAACCCTCTGCACTGGGATGGGGTGCGGCAGAGCTGCTGACGCAGGACTGAGCTCTGCCAAGAGTGTTGGCCAGGGGACTTCTGTGCTGCTGGCACCCAGCCCAGCTCAGGCTGCTGGAGATGGCCACAGTTCCAGGTTGCATGGGACACCCATTCACCCTTCCATGCTGCTCTTCCCAAGGGGTTCCTGACACACAACCTGCTCTAAGGAGGGCTCTCTGGTATGAGGAAGAGCACCACAGTCAGATGGGTGCTTCCCAATTTGCATGGGAGCCAAAGGCCACTGTGGAAAGGATTATATAAAACTGTCATCCTGAGTCATTCATTTTTATTTCCTTTCCACTCTCGTTGCATGAGCATAGCCCAGGTGTATGTGCTGAAACTTCCTTCTGGCACACAGGGCCATGCCTGCGTTGCAAACCTGCAAAGTTTTCCAGGTGTGGGGCTGGGTGGGAATCTGCCAAACCCTTCTTCTTCTTGGGGACCCATCCTGCTCTTCAGACAGCCACTAGACCTGAACTGGGGATAGGGCCTGGGGAGGGGTGGGAGTTATCCACCTACTGCTGCAGCTTTTTTCCTATCAAAGAATCCCAAGTGACTTCTGCCCTTTTTTGACTAAATTCAATGTTGCCATAGCTGGAAATAAAAAAAGGGGCAAGGTTCTTCTCATTAGCTGCACTTCAGTTTCCTCCTTGCGAACCAGGAGGTGAAAATTCTGTCAGAAGTCCTGCAGAGGCATTCCCCAGCTATAGATATCAGTGTTCTGGAAGTGCTCAGGTAGATGGCTGGACCTGGTATGCAAATATTTAACTAGATACCATCTGAGTGCAAATACTTTCTATTTGAAGGCCAGAGGGAGGGAGGAAAGTGCAGCTATCAGCAGCGCCAGGCTGCTGGAGCAGTTTCGGAGGCCAGGGGTATGTTCTCTGCTGCCCATAGCAACATTTAGACAAACAGTATCTTGGGAAGGTGCTGCTACAATCATGCAAGAATTCTATCATGACTTAATAAATTAAGCAAACGTTTTTCTGCGCCAGGAAGTATTGCAGCTAAACAAATCACTGCCCTGGTACCACACACACTGGTTGTGCTACTATTTGCTTCTGCCAGTCATGCAAAAGTAACCAAGCCTTGTGTGCAGAGGAATCACAGGTAGAGCAAGTGGGAGGGAGGCTAAGGTGAGAATGTGTTTGCTAGCAAAGAGGCTGGGGCACGTTGTGCATTTGTGCATTGCTAACACGAGGCTGTTCAGGGCAGAGCTTTGCCTGCTCACTTGGTGGTGTGAGATCGTCCTCTGCAGATCGCTCTCTGCACCCCAGTTTCAAACACATGCCCTTAGCTGCTGCATGTCCACCCTGCTTCTGGCATTTCCACCCCCCTGCCTTTTAGAGACACCTTCTAATAGGGGGTTCAGTGACAACCTGCCTTCATGCTACCTTCTTAGCACTCTGATAGATATGTTGCCCAGACCCATTTGTAGGACTCAGAGCAAGGACTCATCATGCCTTTATTCTGCCAGCACCACTTTTTCCTTACTCAGTTGCCAGGGTTGCTACTAGCAGAACTTGCTAGCTTACTCTTGCCTGTCCTCCTCCCAGTGCTTCCCCAGGCTGGCCCAAGGTTCAAAATTCTCTCCCAGCACCTTCACCACCTGCCCTGGGTGCCTCAGCAAGCTTCAAGAGCAGCCATGGTGCTGCAGACCTAGGTCCTGTGAAGTTCAGTTTTAGTTTCCTGCCTCTGAGCCCATCTCCTTCCTTTCCTCAGTTCTTGCCATGCCTGTGTCCTCTACTCTTACTGCCCTCAGCACCCATATCTGCTGCTGCTTCCCTTCCAGGGAAAGCACCTTCCCATCAGGGTCCCTCTCCCTCTTCTCCTGCAACACCAGCTCACCATAAACTCATTCAACCACCAAGACACTGCACAGCATGAGGCTATATTTTTACTTCCATCCTTTCCACGCTGCCCATTCTTGTCAATGTCATTGACAAACCCACAGGGATATTCCCATACTTCCTTATACAAAGGGCTGAAAGTCTCATTTCCTCCCACACCCTCCTCTTCCTCCTTGCACTCCAGCTCCCTGCAGACTTCCCTTGCCTCAACCACAGCCCAGGGGCGACCTTCAATATTTGATCTCCTGCCTTTCAGCTTGCTCAGTGTCAGACCTGGACTTATGGGGGTGGTAGATAAAATGCAGGCTGCCAGAGCAACAATGGTGGAAGGCAGAACCCAGGACCTGATTTTCCCCCAGTAAATGAGGAACCCTTCTGTTCCATTCACTGTATCTTTGGAAGGTGTTAAAAACAAGGGCAAGAAGTGGATTCCCTATACCTAGGGACATGAAAGAAGAGGATGTGTCCTCCCACTGGCTCCAGTGCCAGCCTGACCTTTACAGTTGAGAGCAAAAACCTTTTACCACCTGCCTGCCTGCTCATTCTGCCACTCTGAGGTTATGGTGCAGCATGCTTCTCTCACACAGCTTAGGCTGTGTGGGTTCTGATGCATAGATGCGAGTGTTTCAGCTCCCTCAGCAGAGAAAGATGGCTTGAGCAGCCCCAGGAGCTGCCTGCTTGCTGCTGGGCTTGGACACCATGAAGGGCCACAGTCCTGACTTGGGACCCATAGCTCTTACTGTTCTTTTTCTCTTCCTTCAACCTTTTGATGTTAGGAAGGGGCTTCCTATTGACTACTTAGCATTTTGCACACCAAGAAGAGCTATAGTGTCAGACAGGGGCTAGCAGACAGTGTTTACCAACCCTGCACTCTGCATCCAGCTGGTGGACACATCTACCTGCCTCCCCCAGCAGGACTCAATGCACCAGAAGAAAGTGAGGCCACCAGGACTCTTAATCTACTCTGAAAAGGGGTAGCCCTACAGCTCCTGTGGCTTTGCCCTACAGCTTCAGTTCAGACTCAGATGAGCAAGATGGAAAGGCAAAGGTGGAAACAGCAACAAAATCTGAGGAAAGACATCATGATCTCTGAGGAGATCAAGGCAAGTGTCATTTATGACTTGTTTTAATGGAAAATCTTCAGTGACAGTGGAATGTGAGCTGAGCAGGGGACCAGCACAGATCATTTTTCTGCAGAAGTTGAGCTGTGGAAACAGTTAAGCATCTGGTTGCTCCTAGAGGAAAGAGCTGCAGAATGGAGAGCAGGGAGCACCATTTCCATGGATGAAAGCCTGCCCTCACATCACAGGGCTGGAGGAAGGGCTTTTCCAACATGGCTATGTTCCCAGCATCAGCACTTTGCTGGACAGCAAGAGCTTCGTGGGATCCCAAGGGATGAGGGAGCAGCAATGTTGTGTCCACTCTTCCCAGCTGGGACAGCACACACCACTGGGGCAGCCACTGCACAGCCTCTCCTTGCCTCCAGGAAGCTCCTCTCACAGTTCTGGCACCTCTCAACTCCCTGTCCCTTCAGACAGCTCTCTGGAGCATTAACATCAGGGCCAAAGGGCTGCCTTTAAACACTGTTTATCAGACCATAATATAAGAAGCTGAAGTCCAGAGAGGTTGGAAGAGAAGCTCCCCCCAACACCCTGGAGGTTTGAGTGTCCTCCCTCCCCTTGCTCTAATGGTCAGATTTTTCCAGAACCATCTCTTTGTCCAATCTTCCAAACAAGACTTTCCAGTTCCTGTCAGAAGGGAGCTGGGTTTTTCCCTGCTCACTCCTTTGCAGCAGCCATGAGCCATGGCACTGAGCTCCCTGGCCTCTCTGTCAGCAGAGCAGTAGCCTCCTGCCTGCTCACTGCCAGCCTCAGGGGCTTACCTGCTTCAAAGCAACAGCCCTGCTCCCCTTGCATTTAAATCCCTTTTCCATTCCCATTTGTAGCTAATTCAGATTCATATTCCTCTGCACCTTTCAAGCAAACTGCTTCATCCCTCCAGCTGAAGGCAAAGTATGAGCAAATATGTGCAAAATGCTGTGAGAAAGAGCCTTAAAACGCAAATATTTTCCAACACATGCAGCTTGCAAAGGGCACACAGCTACAATTACAGTCCAACATTTCACCCAGTTAATTATTACCCCTAAATTTCAGTAGCTTGAAGGAGGGAGTTTCCCAAGGCCATACAGAAGATCTCTGCTCTGCTTCATCAATGCTCCTTGTTTGCACTGGGGAGTGCCCAGAGGTCAAGAGAGACAGAGGCTCCCCTGAGGAGCACTGGCTAGTGTTACAGGAGAGCCAGTGGTGCTCACTCATGTAGCATGGGAGGATGCATGGAGCATGTCCAGAGACGGGCCATGAGGATGATTAAAAGGGCTGGAGCACCTCTCCTGTGAGGACACACTGAGGGAGTTGAGGCTGTTCAGTCTGGAGAAGAGAAGGCTCTGAGGAGACCTTGTTGTGGCCTTCCAGTATCTGAAGGGGGCCTACAAGAAGGCTGGGGAGGCACTTTTTAGGGTGTCAGGTAATGATAGGACTGGGGGGAATGGATCCAAGCTAGAGAAGGGGAGGTTTAGATTAGACTTTAGGAAGAAGTTCTTCTCCATGAGGGTGGTGAGACACTGGAACAGGTTGCCCAGGGAGGTGGTAGAAGCCTCATCCCTGGAGGTTTTTAAGGCCAGGCTGGATGTGGCCCTGGGCAACCTGTTCTAGTGTGAGGTGTCCCTGCCCATGGCAGAGGGGTTGGGACTAGCTGATCCTTGAGGTCCCTTCCAACCCTAACAATTCTATGATTCTATGCTCAGGATATTTTTCCTCTCTGCATGGGAAAAGGACACACCAGACCTCAGCCAAAGCTCTGTATGCATGCTGAGCTGAGAAGGACTGCGAGTGGGTAAGGATGGTGGCTGCCATGCCTGTGCAGCATGCAGAATGAAACCAGCCTCTTCTTTCAGTCTCCTGGGAGTGGATGGGTTTTTGTTCCACCATGCATCAAGCACTTAATCTAAAAGCTTAGGTCTGACTTCTGGCACCAGCTTCTCTGAGACATTTTGTCCCAGCAAACAAACAAACAAGTCCTCAAGCTGCATGGAAGCTTGTTACTCCAGGCTGTGCCAAGCACAGCTTGGGGAAAACCCTCTCAAGGAGGGGAATTCACACCACCCACTCGCCTTTGAACACAGCTGACCTCCACCTCCACTCAAGCAGCCTATGAAATTTCCTGAGCTGCACTAAAACATCCAACATCCTCTGTCCATCCACTCCAGACATGTCCTTGCAGCCTGATCCCAACAGCAGGAGGCTGGAGTGCCTGGTGCTGAGCTGCTGGGCTATGCCATTGTGGCAAGGGAAAGCTGGTGCAGTGTCATGTCTCCTGCCTTGACAATCATGCTCACAGAACAGAGGTCAAAGCTGTGGAAACTGAAATAGCAGAAATGGGGGTAGCAGGCAGTGGTGTGGGAGGCTGGAGGGCTTTGCCTGAAGTCAGCCAGGTTTAATCAGGCAATCAAACAGCACAAGGTCATGCTCAATAACTGTGAAATGGCAAGAAGGTGGATTGGGAAATGGCAGCAGTGCCACAGGGTTGCAAAATACAGGTGGGACACCAACAGCAACAGGCATGAACCCCGTGGGTCTTCCAGGTCCACCACTGAGCTGGTCTTGTGCCCCTCAGAGGCCAGAGGTAGCACTTTTCACACAGAAATGCTTGAGCTTTCCCCACAGCATCCTCCTCTCTCTCTCTGTCCTAGGGGAATGGAGGTGAGCAGGTCCAGTAAAGGCCAAGGCTTCTGTCCAGGACTGCCTGCTACCCCTGGGTGATGGTGTATAAATCCAGTTTCCCTTCTCTGTGCAGCTGATTCCCAAGGTGATCTGCTCACCCACTTCCTCCTGCAAGTTACTTCTGTACCTGAGGGACTTGTGGAGTAAGGAACTGATAACTCCTCATTTCCTTTTTCAGAGGAGCCTGGGCAAAGTGGGGAAGGAAAACTGTGCAGGTTAGTTGGCAGCTGGCTTCCTTCCATAAGCAGTTCCAGCAGCATGACCCAGCCTGTGCCGGTTAGCTGGCACTTGGCTGCCTTCCATGAGCAGTTTCAGTAGCACGACCAAGCCTCACGAGGCGTGGTGCTTTGGGAAACCTCCTCCCAAAACCGGCTGTGCTGAGGGTCAGAGGACAAAAGGAGCCAGCTGCAGCCATGCAGAGCACAGAACGGGAGAGGAGCATCTCAGCAAAGCACAGGGCAGCTCTGCGTCACGAGCAGGACCTCTGCGCGCAGAAGGTTGAGCCCGGCCGCTCTGCAGCATCCTGGAGAGTGAGTGCCAATATCTCCAACTGTCCTGCTTCAACTTTATGGACCAGTGGAAGGATTCCAAAGAGCCTTTATTTCTTTTCCTTTTTTTTTTGTTTTGTTTTGTTTTGTTTTCCATTTTGCAAAGGAAATGTTTTGCTCTGCTTGGTTTCAGTCAGAAACGACGACTTGTTTAGCGAAAATGGCACGATTAGAATCACACTGAGAACTTCCCAGCTGAAAGAGATCACTTCTGCAGACTCAGAAAACAACAATTTCTTTCTTTTTTTTCTTTGGTTTTTTTTTTTCTCTTACTCACTGGAAATTTCAGGTGTTTGTTTTCTCACTCACCTGAGAGAAAAAAACACAACACCACTTTGCTCCTCTTGCAGTTGCGACATAGCAGAATTTCCTCTCCCACTCTTCTCCTGAGTCATGTGAACTGGGCATACCTCCTACCTGGGGCTTACAATGGAGCCTCTGAAAAGCCAACCCCCAAATTTGCATCCAATTGCTGTCTATATAACAGCTATTAAACTCCTCATGCTAGCCTAGGGGCAAGTCTTCCCTTAGCCTGACAGCTAGCAGCCTCCCATGAGCTCTACTTGGCTGCCTTTTGCTGTTGCAGCATCCCCCCACCTCACAAACATGCATCCTAACTGCACTGGTTAGGCCACACCTCGAGTACTGTGTCCAGTTCTGGGCCCCTCAGTTCAGGAAGGATATTGACTTGCTGGAACATGTCCAGAGAAGGGCAACAAAGTTGGTGAGGGGCTTGGAACACAAGCCCTATGAGGAGAGACTGAGGGAGCTGGGGTTGCTTAGCCTGGAGAGGAGGAGGCTCAGGGTGACCTTATTGCTCTCTACAACTACCTGAAGGGAAGTTGTAGACAGGCAGAGGTTGGTCTCTTCTCCCAGGCAAGCAGTACCAGAACAAGAGGACACAGTCCCAGGCTGTGCCAGGGGAGGTTTAGGCTGGAGGTCAGGAGGAAGTTTTACACAGAGAGAGTGATTGCCCGTTGGAATGGGCTGCCCAGGGAGGTGGTGGAGTCACCATCACTGGAGGTGTTCAGGAGGAGACTTGATGGGGTGCTTGGTTGCATGGTTTAGTTGATTAGGTGGTGTTGGATGATAGGTTGGACACAATGATCTTGAAGGTCTCTTCCAACCTGTTCTGGTCCATTCCATTCCATTCCATTCCATTCCATCCTATCCTATCCTATCCTATCCTATCCTATCCTATCCTATCCTATCCTATCCTATCCTATCCTATCCTATCCTATCCTATCCTATCCTATCCTATCCCCTCTACCCATTGACTCCATCTGTTGGCTGCTCTAAATGCACCAGGAAGAACACTCAGCTCATGGGAGGGGATCTTTCCAAAACTGATCCCGAGGACACTCTTGCCCTGAAAGTTTTGGAGCTGCAAATCAACCTGTGGCAAGTGTATGTCCTACTGCTTTACCCTGCTGCTCTCTGATGGCTGGTGAGGGACTTTTTGGGGTATCAGGTGGTGATAGGACTAGGTGGAATGAAGCAAAACCAGAAGTGGGTAGATTCAGATTGGATGTTAGGAAGAAATTCTTCACCATGAGGGTGGTAAGACACTGGAACAGGTTGCCCAGGAAGGTTTTAGAGGTTTTTAAGACCAGGCTGGATGTGGCTCTGAGCAACCTGCTCTAGTGTGAGGTGTCCCTGCCCATGGCAGGGGGGTTGGAACTAGCTGATCCTTGAGGTCCCTTCCCACCCTGACAATTCCATGATTCTGTGATTCTTGCAGGTAAACTGTTGCTGATTCTGACACCAACCTGTGTCCTGCTGCTGGACGTTTTGCCCATGACTTAGACCATGTCTGGAGACTGATTCAGCTCGAGGTATGAAACCAATGCACATGACCTGGGGAGTGTTGGATATTTCACATGCAGATGTTTTCATTCAGCAGTGAAGCAAACAGAGCTTGGTGTGTCCTCTTCCTGGAGGCAAGTCACTTGTGTTGTAAGCATGTTTGTCATGGAACACCACAACACATGGCTTCCCAACATCACCAAAAGAAAGGTATTATCTCTGCAGTCATTCTGCATCACTGAGTTTACAGCTGGGCCCTTGGATGCTGCCAACAGGAATGGCATATTTGTAAAGCACAGAATAAAGAAAGCTCCATGTAGCCTTTATAATCACCTTGCCTAGCAGCACAGGAAAGATCATCTTCCTCTCTAATCTCCAGAGCATCTGAGTCCTGTCTTGAGGACAGACTGGAGAGCTGGGAAAAGAGGAACCTAATGAGGTTCAACAAAGATAACTGCAGAGTCCTGCATCTGGGAAGGAATAATCTGCACCAGTAGAGGTTAGGAGGTGATCAGCAGGAGAGCAGCCCTGTGGAGTAGGACCTGGGAGTCCTGGTGAACAAGAAGTTATCCATGGGTCAGCAATATGCCCTTGTGGGAGTGGGAGTGGGAATGTGTCCAGCAGAGTGAGGGAGGTTCTCCTCCCCTTCTACTCTGCCCTGGTGAGACCTCACCTGGAATATTGTGCCTAATTTTGGCCTTCCCAGTTCAAGAGGGACAGCGATCTACTTGAGAGAGTCCAATGGAGAGCTACCAGGATGATTGAGGAACTGGAGCACTGCCCTGTGAGGAGAGGCTGAGAGCCCTGGGGCTTTTTAGTCTGGAGAAGAGAAGGCTGAGAGGGGATTTAATAAATGTTTATCTGAGGACTGAGTGTCAAGAGGGGGACAGGCTCTGCTCAGCTTCACCCTGTGACAGGACAAGAGGTAATGGATATAAACTACATCACAGGAGGTTCCACCTCAACATGAGGAGGAGCTTCCTCACTGGGAGGGTCACAGAGCACTGGAACAGGCTGCCCAGGGAGGTTGTAGAGTCTCCTTCTCTGGAGACTTCCAAGACCCATCTGGATGCCTTCCTGTGTGACCTGTGCTAGATTCTGCGGTCCTGCTCTGACAGAGTGGTTGGACTCTTGGACTCAATGTTCTTTAGAGGTCCCTTTCAATCCCTGACATCCTGTGACAGCAAACAATTCATCTGGGCATAGCCTCCCTTTAGGTGGTAGCAAGCCTCCCACCCAAGCTGGGATGCACAGGCAAATGCTGCATTGATGAATATCCTGCTGCTGCACAGTCCTGGCACTACACAGCTGATCCTGCCCCTTGGTGTCCTTTCCCCCACATGTGCCCGCTGGCACCACAGGAAGACTCAGAGCTTTTGCCTCAGGCTGGATATGACCCAGGCCTGGTGCAGAGGTGAAGAAGGGTGCAGCAATGTTTGGCCTCATCACTAAAAGGGCTTTTAAGAGTGAACTAAAAGGCAAGTGTGCCCTAATGATAGGGCAGACTTTTGAAATCACATTTAATCATCATTTAGCCCAAAAAGCAGTGCTGTGACACACACAAAGCAGCTGGAGGCAGCTCAGTCCCCATCCAGGGCTGACCATGGGGGCCAAGCCCTATCTTGTTAGCTGCCAGGGACCTGCTTCTGTAAACCACAGGAAGATGTCAAAGACAAGATTTGTGAGATCAGTGAAGCATGCAGAGAGAGCATGATCCTGCTTCACCTCATTGGGCTGCCACTGGTGTGTGGAAATTCAGAGTTCAGGGTATTTGGTGAAGAGAAGCCTCCGAGGAGACCTTGTTGTGTCCTTCCAATATCTGAAGGGGGCCTACAAGAAAGCTGGGGAGGGACTTCTTAGGGTGTTGGGTAGTGATAGGACTAGGGGAAATGGATCCAAGCTAGAGGAGGGTAAATTTAGGTTAGACCTTAGGAAGAAGTTGTTCCCCATGAGGGTGGTAAGATGCTGGAACAGATTGCCCAGGAAGGTGGTAGAAGCCTCATCCTTGGATCCTCAAGGCCAGGCTGGATGTGGCTTCGGGCAACCTGATCTGGTGTGAGGTGTCCCTGCCCATGGCAGGGGGATGGGAACTAGATGACCCTTGAGGTCCCTTCCAACCCTGACAATTCTGTATAACTCACCAACAGTGGATGTAAAGAGTCAGGACAAGCAGAAGAAAGCAAGCTTCAAAATGAGAGCACTGCCTGTGTCATCCTTTAAAGAGCTAAAGCAGAGAGGCACCATGTGCCTTCAACCTCTACCGAACTGAGCAGGAGCTCATCACCGCTGAACTGAGCCTCCAGGAGTATTTCAGAAAGCAAAGTGCAAGCTGGTGCAGAGCAACGGAGCCACTTTGCATAGGATTTCGTTTTACCTCTCTTGTTATTTATTTATTTATTTTAAATGAAGCAGTGGTGAGAAAAAAGGGGCAGTGATGGTAAATGCAAATATCTACAAGACATCAAAGACTCAGAAGGGAACCTGCTCAGCTCTGTGGTCCATGAGCACAGGGATAAGAGAGCTGCATGGTTATTATGACTTATGCTGACTTGGAACTTGCTGCAGTGATTGACTGCTTTCCTGTCATGGAATCAATAAGGGTGGAAGAGACCTCAAAGATCATCAAGTCCAACCTGTCACCCAAGACCTCATGCCAAGCTGGGGACAGGAGTTGATCTGCTGGAGGGTAGAGAGGTTCTGCAGAGGGACCTTGCCAGGCTGGACAGATGGGCATAGTCCAACGGCATGAGATTGAACACATCCAAGTGCTGGGTTCTGCACATTGGCCACAGCAACCCCATGCAGTGCTACAGGCTGGGGTCAGAGTGGCTGGAGAGCAGCCAGGCAGAGAGGGACCTGGGGGTACTGGTTGATGGTAGGATGAACATGAGCCTGCAGTGTGCCCAGGTGGCCAGGAGGACCAATGGCATCCTGGCCTGCATCAGGAACAGTGTGGCCAGCAGGAGCAGGGAGGTCATTCTGCCCCTGGTTAGACCACACCTCGAGTCCTGTGT
The DNA here is from genome assembly GCF_026170545.1 of Melanerpes formicivorus. NCBI lineage: Eukaryota > Metazoa > Chordata > Aves > Piciformes > Picidae > Melanerpes > Melanerpes formicivorus. The sequence continues at coordinate 4,585,567 of NW_027142401.1, read as the reverse complement.
CCAGTTCTGGGCCCCTCAGTTTAGGAAGGATGTTGACTTGCTGGAACGAGTCCAGAGAAGGGCAACAAAGTTGGTGAGGGGCTTGGAACACAAGCCCTATGAGGAGAGACTGAGGGAGCTGGGGTTGCTTAGCCTGGAGAGGAGGAGACTCAGGGGTGACCTTATTGCTCTCTACAACTACCTTAAGGGGGGTTGTAGACAGGCAGAGGTTGGTCTCTTCTCCCAGGCAGCCAGCACCAGAACAAGAGGACACAGTCTCAGGCTGGGCCAGGGGAAGTTCAGGCTGGAGGTCAGGAGGAAGTTTTACACAGAGAGAGTGATTGCCCATTGGAATGGGCTGCCCGGGGAGGTGGTGGAGTCACCATCACTGGAGGTGTTCAGGAGGAGACTTGAGAGGGTGCTTGGTTGCATGGTTTAGTTGATTAGGTGGTGTTGGATGATAGGTTGGATGTGATGATCTTGAAGGTCTCTTCCAACCTGATTTATTCTATTCTATACTAAACCATGGCACCAAGTGCCACGTCCAATCCCCTCTTGAGCACCTCCAGGGATGTGACTCCACCACCTCCCTGGGCCGCCCTTTCCAGCAGCTAACAACTCTCTCTGCCTGGGAAGTAAATCCCTTTACCCCATCAACACTGACCTGGTTGCTTTCTTTTCTTTCTCTCTTTCTTTTCTTTCTCTCTTTCTTTTCTTCTCCCATTCAGACATCATCAAGATAGGTACTGAAGATCTGTGCTTAAAAGTGAGAGCCCGACACGCACAGCTGCCTTTGGCATTACAAGAAATGTAGCAGAAAGAGGAAATTATTTGAAGTGTGTGCATGCAGCATGAGCTGCACCAAGCTGCAGATGGGATGGTTTTTCTCAGATGTTGTGTGGCAGCTGCATCTCCTTCCCTCTTACTGCTGACAGCTAAATGATTTCTTGCACAGCTGTAACCATGCACCTAATGAACTTGCTCCTGCAAAAACCCAGAGCATGGCCCTTTGGCTAACTGGCAACCTGTTGGGCCCTCTCTCTCTGCGCAGCACCTCACAGATCTCGTGGGCAATGTCAGATAGGCTGCTGGCACCGCTTCGAGACTCCCCAGGAGGGGCCTCCACAAGAGCTGTGTGCTTCCATAATCAGCCAATGGGGCTGCAGAAGTCCTAGGAGAAAATCTCCCAGCAAGAAGCCAGGGCAGAACAGGCTGATCAATACCAAAGGAATGAGGGAGAGGGAGGAAAATGTTTTTGCTAGCAAGCAGCCAGCAATTTAAATCGGGAATCGCAATACCAGCAGCGAGCCTGACTGAATGTGGTGTTAGCCTCCCCAAACACTTGCAGCGTGAATGCTGTTAAGTCTCAGTGGGGAAGAGTGAGGTACAGCTAGTCAGTGGTGTGTGCTGCAGCATAGGAGGGCTCAGCTTGCTCCTTAACAGCGTCTAGGACAATAAGAAAGTAAAACCTCTCCTTAAAAACACCTTCTGATTAACAGCAGTGGCATGGGCTGGCAAAGCCTAGGGCTGGCTGGAGCTCTGCTGCTCACTGTGTGAGTGGGGCAAAACCACTGCCACTCTGTGCAGCTCTGCTGCCCCTCACCCAGGCAGGTTACACATCTGCAAACCAGCAGATGCAAGATGCTGATGCAGGACATGGAGCCACAACCCACACAGGGCTCAGGGCCCACAGCATCTCTTCCCCAGCTTTGGTCTCTAAACTCTCCAGGGCAGGGAAAGCTTTTAAATAGGTGTTTGTGGAGCTGCCTGCAGCTTAGGTGCTACCAGTGCCCTCCTCTGTGCAGCCACAAGCAATCAGAACTGGTAAAACCAGCACCTACAGCGTTAAAGCATTTGGTGCTTCCAGCTGCAGATTTCCTCACTTTGGTGTCTGCTTGGGACAGCCAAGATTTGGGCTGTGCTCTGGGCCTCCCTTGGGTGCTTTAGGCTCTAGTAAATTAGCAGATTTCCATCAAAGATGTGCAATAGGGTAAGGCAGAAAGCTGGAGCTACATGGAAATTCAGGAGGATTTCCTGCTAGGCAGGGGCCCTGGCGTGTTGGCAGGTTTCACCTTTGCTCAGCCCTGCTGACAGAGGCACTCTATGCAAATGCTGTTCTCAAAGCTTTCACACTTTGAAAAGGTTTGTGCTCTTCAGAAAAAAAAAAAAAAGATTTATAGGATCAGATTTTCCTGTGGCCCCTCAAGTTATTTTATTAATCACCAGGACCATTCTCAAGCATCTTTCAACATCGAGAAATTCCACTTAATCACAGCCTGCCCAGCTACTACCTTCTCAGCATCAGATGGAGAAAGAAATGATGCAGAGAGGACCTTAGTCACATTTAAACTGCTTCAAGGCTGAGCTGGGGAATGGGACATGAATCATCTTTGCCGTTTTCTGTTAAGGGAAATAGAGAAGATGACTGCTGCTATGAGACTAAAACACATAAACCAGCAACAGGTCTTCCTGTTTCCTTCCCATCTTGGGTCCCTGTTGTGTGCTCCTTCCCTGCACTCATCTACAGAAAGAGCTCATCAGTCTTTTGGTCTGCTTGGAGATTTGTTTGCCACATCTCAGCAAGTGCAGAACCTTGAAGAGCTGTTTTCCAGGAGCACTTGGCAGAGTGAATCTCAGGATATTTTCTCTCCTCTGTTCCCTACAGAGGACTTTGCTGTGTGTTACAGATGTGTAAGGGTAGTGGGATGTGATGCTGGGAGCAACTTGGAAAGGCATAAGCATGGCAGTGATAGGCATTGCCTCACCTCACTTTTACAAGCCTGCCTGCTTGCTGGAGTCCACTGAGCATATCTAGTGCTCAGGACAGGCAGCAAGGAGCAAGCAAAGCAGAATGTCAAGGCCAGGGGCACCTCAAGCTGACCAGCACAGTGGGGAGAAGGAGGTGAATCAGGATCAGAGATGACAGAGCTGTGCTGTGAGAAGTGCTCTCTGTGGCTTCTGTGGCCTCTCCTTTTCCCTCATGATCTGGGGCACAGAGGATAGCATGGGATTCTGTAAGACTGTCCCTTTCCTGTACTGGAATAACTAAGAGAGGCTAGGTGGCCAAAACCCTCTCTACACAGAAGGAGCTGGAACATTTTGCCCCCTCTATTCTACTGGCAAACACATAACCACAACTCCCCATGGGTGCAGCCCCTCAGGAGAGGAATAGATACATTGCTAGAAGAATCCAGCTTGCCTTTTTTTTGTGTGTGTGGACACACTCTGAACAAGGCTTAGGTAACACTCTGCTAAAGAGCTGAGAGCTGAACTCCACATTAATACTTCTTCCACCACTTCAGCAGGCTCCTGCTCAGTTAAATGCGTCTTGCGTGGCAAGCAGCCCAGCACGTCAGCCTGGCTCCCTGACAAAGCCACTGGGAGGTGCAATCCTTGCCATCGCAGCCAGCAGCCAGGCACCCTGCAGGTCCTGCCTCTGCAAGCTGTCCAGAAGGGCTGTGTCCGAGCAGCAGGCTTGGGCTTTGCGTCAAGGAAAACCTCACTGCAAGCAAGCTGGGTCATGGTTTGCTGCAAAAAAAAAACCCCAAACATTTCATTGCTAGGGAAAGCTGCTTGGGTAGTCAGGGGTTGCCCTATTTGGGGTTTTCTGGCCTGAAATAAAGACTCCTGTGCTAAGGCAAGCTCTGTGCTTCCCTGAGGTAGGCTCCCTTAGGTAAGCTTCCCTTAGGCAAGCTCAGCAGGTTGCGTGTGTGGGATCTCTCACACACAAAGGGGTGACCTGCTCAGCACAGCCAGGGCATTTCAGCTGCACTTGTGCAACAGGGAGCCCAGGATTTCCAGACACCCAGCTGCTCTTTTGCCAGGGTTGCTCAATGTCAGCCCACCAAAGCCCTCAGCTTCATTGTACACAGTATTTCTGCAGGTGAAAGGAGAGCACATCCAGACAGGGGGTAACTGGTCTGTGCTCAGCAGATGTCCTGCAGATCTCTTGCCAAGGATGGAGCTGTGCACTGCCCTCTTGGCCCCTTTCACGTGTGCCCATGCACACGTGCCAGCAGGCTGTTTGCATTGCTGGCTGGTGTGAGCTCTGGTTTGGGCAGGAAGCTACCACAAATTCAGCAGCCATGGCTGCACATGGTGTAGCTTGGCATTAGTTTTGGTACAGCTTGCTTTTCTTTAGCCAGCTTGTAGCCATCCACACTCAATGACATGGAAAGCTGCGAATCCCTCTGCCCCAAAACCTTTCTAGCATCCAAATAAAGCCAATTCCCTAAGCCACAGGCTACCAACCTAGCTCCAGCTCTTGGCAGGACCCCTGTAGAGGCAGCCTCCAGCCACACAGTAATGCCAGTGCTTGAAGACAGGAACCCACCCAGGCTTTAGAGCTACCTACAAGGAAGCACAGCTTCCAGGGTTTGCTTTGGGTGTTTCGATTCCAAAGGGCTCCCCCTTTCTCCCAGCTCACTACCACCCTGTGGCTGTCAGCTGTGGCCAGTCCTGGCTTCTGACAGCTGGCAATCTGGTCACACAAACTCCTGTGTAGGTTTCTCAGCTCACTGAACCCTTGTGTTTATATTTGGCAGTTTGAAGGGGATAAACAAGTCCACTCCTCGAAGCTTTGCCGCAGGAGCTGGCAATGTCTGTTGGCCACCAGAGGTAGCTCAGCAGAAAGATGGTGTTAGAAGTCATATGAGCAGGGAAGCCCCAAGCAGGTGATTTTGCAACAGTAAACTTGGCATCCAGGACCTTGTGACAGCTTCCAAGGTCGATCTTCTCCGTCAGCCCCAGCACAGCCCTCTGGCAGAGGCTGCAGTAGCTGCGCACACTTGCTGAGCACTTGTGCACATGGGAATCAAAGCTGCGCTTGAGGCAATCTGAGCTCATGTTTTCCTGTACCACAGAACAGAGGCCTCATCCTCGGAGCTGAGCAAACCCAGAATTGATGCTGGGGATGATCAGCCTTGGGTGAATGCAGAGCCACTGAAGGAGCTGCTCACACTGCTCTCCACCCTGCAATCTGTTTGCTAGCCAAGCTGTTTCAAGCTGTGTCAAGGACACAGGCTTACACGGAAAGGAAAAAAACCCCCAAACCAGCTTGTTGAGCAACAGGCAGAGTTTAACACTTGATAGGGCCACCACAATCACCAACCCAGAGGTCTTTCCAGTCCAGTGTATTGTCTGCAGCCATGATCAGGGCTGAAAATGCTGGGGTCTTCAACACAGGAAGGACATGGACCTGCTGGTGCCTGCCCAGGGGAGGCCCAGGAAGGTGGCTGGAGGGCTGGAGTAACTCTCATACAAAGATAGGCTGAGGGAGTTGGGGTTGTTTGGCCTGGAGAAGAGAAGGCTTCAGGGAGACCTTATAGCAGCATTTCAGTATCTGAAGGGGACCTACAAGAAAGCTAGGGAGGGACTGTTTACAAGGGCAAGTAGGAACAGAATGAGGGGCAATGGTTTTAAACTACAGCAGGGTAGGTTTAGGTTGGACCTTAAGAGGAAGTTCTTCATAATGAGGTTAGTGAAATACTGGAACAGGTTGCCCAGGACCCCATCCCTGGAGACATTCAAGGTCAAACTTGATGGTGCCCTGAGCACCCTAATCTAGTTAAAGATGTCCCTGCTTACTGCAGAGGAGTTAGACAAGATGACCTTCAGGGGTCCTTTCCAACCCAATGCAGTCTATGATTCTCACTTTCCATCCTGCCCAGGGGCCAGGGCTCATCTTCCATAGAGATGTGCCCAGCTGCCCTTGGCCTGAGACACCTATTTCTTGGGTGGATGCCCTAGATGAAAGCCTATTATGTTCATCTGGGAGGCTGTTACCTTTGACATATTTCAGGAGGAAAAGAGAAACCTTATGAAAGGGCAGCAGTGTACGCACCCTAAGAAACAGCCAGCCTCAGCTGAATCAAGAGGCTGGGTGTGAAGAGAGGAAGATCTTCAGGCAGAACCTGTGGTCAGTGTCTCCAGATGACCAGTGGCTCTGTTCAGCACAAGGTTGGTTTGGTGTTTTCAGCCCCTTGTGAAGAGCAACACTAAGACAGGTCTTGCTTCTTGCCCAGCTTTTCTGGTGAAGGAGCTGATGACCCTGCTCTGCCTGGCCATCACAGTACTCATATCATGGCTGGCAGAGAGGATTCCATGAGCTTTCCCCTAGTTCAGACAGAACCAGCCAGGGTGGCTCAACCAAGTTTAAATTAACCTATATAGTTTTGCCTGAAGCAAATACTGCTCTCTACTCACTCCACCAGCCATCTGAGGGGGAGCAGCCTCTAGAGGGATGGGTAGCTGAAAACTTTCAAAGCAAGGAAGGTCCAGAGGAAAAAACAGTCTTTGTGGTCCAATGCATGCAGGAAACCTGCCCTAAAAATCCACCAAATTACCAGGGTGGGCAGCAGCAGTTTCCCTTGCTAGCAGCAGGCAAAGAGGCTTTCACTGAGCCCAGAGGAATGGAGAGGTGAAGTTTGTGCACCTTCTCTAAACAAAGAGAGGGCCCTGAAGGCTTGTCCTGGGAATGAGCAGGAGAAGCCAGTCGATTGCTTGCAAATGCCTGGGAGCATAGAGCAGGTCTAGAAGTAGGAGGCAGCCATCCTCAAGGGTACAATCAAGGCCAGGAGGACACCAAGGAAATGGACATTGGACATGCTGGAGATGAGACTGCCATTAAAGGGGCAAAATGCCATCTTGCACAACTAAGTGTCTGCCTTATTGAAACAGAAAAAAATAGAGGAGTCCACTGGCTCTCAGTGCTGGCAACTGGCAGCATCAGCCTCCAGCCTCTGCAGACTCCTGGGCCACTGTGCATCAGGGAGGAGAGGAGCCAAGGGGCACAGCTGTCCCTGTATGCAGGTGCTGCCTCTGCTCACGTATGAGAGCTGACCTTGAAAACAGGCCTGGCACCCCAGAGATAGGTGTTGAGCTCCAGGGCTGGCTGTCAGCCAGGGGAGCCGCAGCCCTTCTCAGCCTGCAAGCAAGCTGGGCCAGCTGAGGTGGGGCACTGGAAAGGATGCCAGCTGCAAGATGGAAATGCAATCAGTTAAACCTGCTGCTCTCACCTTGGGAAATTCCAGGTTCCTTCCACAGATGAAATGTTCCCTTTGCAAACTTGCTTTGGTGGGGTTGCTGCCTACACCCAGGCTGTGTAAACAAAACCAGTGCCGAAAGTAAAAGTATCTTTACTTTGCTGTGTGCAGAACTCCCTCTGCCTCTTAACCATTGTGTGACAGCCACCCTCCTCGGCCTCAATCACATGCTCAGTTAAATCTGATCCCTTTGACCATCTGGGATGTGAGTGGTGCATGTCATCACATAAACAGGTCCTCTGAGAGATGGCTGACATCTCCCAAATCACCTGCTGACAGATAGGTGTCTTGGTGACTCAGCTCTCATGACCTGCTGCTGCTCATCAGGGAGGGTTTTGCTACTGCCACTCTAATTACCTAAGCCAGCACAGCACGTGTTGGACCTGATCTTTCTCCTCTGCTTCATGGATGCTTTGTGTTGTAGTTGAGCTCTCACTGCCCTTCTTTCTTCAATTTCCTTGGAAGGTAGAGAGCTACAGGCTGGATTTGCCTTGAAGTCATTGTAAATGGTGATGTACAGAACACAGAATTAACCAGGTTGGAAAAGACCATCGAGATCATCAAGTCCAATCTATCACCCAACACCATCTAAGCAACTAAACCATGGCACTAAGTGCCTCTTCCAGTCTTACTTGAAACAATTCCAGTGATGGTGACTCCATCACCTCCCTGAGCAGCCCATTCCAATGGCCAATCACTCTTTCTGTGAACAATTTCTTCCTAACATCCAGCCTAAACCTCCCCTGGCACAGCTTGAGACTGTGTCCTCTTGTTCTGTCACAGGTTGCCTGGGAGAAGAGACCAACCCCCAGCTGGCTACAACCTCCCTTCAGGTAGTTGTAGACAGCAATAAGGTCTCCTCTGAGCCTCCTCTTCTCCAGGCTAAACAGCCCAAGCTCCCTCAGCTGCTCCTCATGGGGCTGTGCTCCAGACTTCTTGCCAGCTTTGTTGCCTGAGCACAAGCCCTGCAGAAGAACTGTGAAAGGAAAGATCCAAAACCTGAATTAGGAAAGGCTCCCACTTTGGAGAAGCGAAAAACAGATGCCAGTGTGGAACTGCCTTGGGGCAGCCAGACAAACCCTGGTTTGGATGGTAACTCTGTCACATTACAACATCTGTGAGAACCCTGGAAAACAACTCAGCATGGGCCAGAGTTTGGGGCAGAAACAGATGCTTGCAGAAACTCTGAGTGATGGGGAAAGGCAACTGCCAGGCAAGCAAAGCAGATCAGGGCACCGACAGACAGACAGGTGAAGACATTGCCTGAGACCACTGTCCTCAGAGCAAAAGCACCCCCGGGTCAAGCCAATGCAATTTCTAGCTGGATGTGCTGGATTTCAGTGCAAATGGGTGTGCCACCCAGATGCCCTTTTTTTTTAGTGTTTTTGCTCAGCTACTGGAGTGTTTCCTGTACTAACCTGCAAAGACAAGCTCCTGTGCTTGGGTTTGGAAGGAAGACACTTTTCCATGCCCCCCAGGGAGAGTCCCTGACAGGACATGCTGGAGAGAAGGCAGGGCTTTCTGGTGGGCTTGGGAGCAGCTGGGAGGATCCTCTTTCTGTCCTCATACACTTTTCCTTTAGGGGTGCCTGGTTGCTGCAGGAGCAGGAGAAGAGGCTGCAGCCGTGGCTCCTGTGGAAGGCTGGGCGGTGGAGCTGTGCCTGCACCAGGTCTGAGCCACCCCTTTGGCTGGGACTGTGGTTTTCTGGGGAATCACCCAGACCAAAGCAAACATGGTGCACATCTAACAGGTCTTACTACAGCGTTTCTCACTTCCCTAACCCAGGCAGGCAGTGTCCTCTGCCACTCTTGGGTCAGAGCCAGGACCGAGCTGCCTGGCTGCTGCAGGGGTGCTCCTGTGGCTCGCTACACCAAGATGCCTCCAGGCAGGTGTAGGGAAAATCCCCCACACAAGGTGCCTTATGCCATGTTCTGGTTAATACTCATTTCCCTAGGGTTCTTTCCACCAGCTTTCATAGTGATTCAAGTGAAAAACCACCAGGGCCTGATTTCCATTGAGCGTAGAGACTCAGAGGGCCACATGCTGGTCAGAAGGTCATGATGATCAGTGCTCTCTATCCTAGTCTCAATTAAACTCCCTGTAAGTGCTTTGCTGTTCTGAAGTGCTTCAGAAACAGAACTTTTTGTCCATAAACTGAGAGACCTTCTCCTAATCCAAGTGTCACTGGGGGTCTCCCAGTCTCCTGCTCACCATTTACCCAGAGGAGGAAATGCTTGAGAATGTTTCCAGGGAGTGTGCAGAGCTGGGGCAGGAAACACACACCTCTAAAAGTCCTATTGGTTAGTTAGGTTAAAAGGATGGAAACCAAACCCACATAAACTGCAGGATGGATCCACTGCAGGCCTGTGAGAAAAAATAACAAATAAATGGAGCATTTCTCCTGGTTTTATAGCCAGCTTTGCCTTGCAGCTGAACACAGCAAGAGATCTACATGGTAACAGAACATCTGCCTGGGCACGTTTTCCCTTGCTTCCTTTTTTCCACTTTTATTGTTTGGTTGTTTGTCTTTTCTGTTTGTTTGTTTGTTTTTTCTTCTGCTTGGTCATACATGGCAGCAGCTGCTTTAGGGAGAAAGCATTGCTCTGCCCTCAGCATCCACTGGTTCAGCTTACTCAGCTTCTCCTCAGGGGGATTTCTAGAGGAAGGTAATCAGCACTGTGGCTAAACCAGCTTCCCCCTTCAGCAGGCAGTAAATAATCCTTGACCTCCAGAAGAGCAGCAAAAGCACTTCACTGGGGTGAACTATTTCACACAGTCCTTGGCAATGCCTGGTCCCTATCCTGCTGATAGCAGGGAGAGAAAAATGAAGGCTTGCAGTCCAATAGAGTTCTCCAGACCCTGCAGATGACTACTCAGGCTTGAGAGATTTTCCTCTCTGTGAAAACACATTTCTGCTGGAGATAAAAACTCTGCTGGTGTTGGTAGTACAGCACCTCTTCCGTTTGCATGCCAACTCTCTCTTCTATTACGCCTTATCTGCTTAAAATCAGCAACATTTTGGCCAAAAAGGCTAGAAAGCTTCTGGGGTTTAAAAGTTGCCTGTGCCTGGAGGCACTCTCTGTTGAGGATAAAAGGATTCCTTCCTCCTCCTCCTCCTACCAGCAGAGTCTCCCGGGAAATGGGAGTCTGAAGAGGCTGTCATGAATGGAGCAGCACGGAGTGCTCTCTCCTACTCGTGCTTGGAGGACCCTGTGTGGTTGTGTAATGACAAAGCCACTGTGTTTTAGGAAGAAGAAAAGAGGAAGGAAACTGTGCAAGAAAGGGGGTTCCCAGACTGCAACACTGCCTTTGTACACAATACTTTTGAATGGAGGAGAAGTCTGGGAACTGGGAAACCAGGAGGGGGTTTTGCCACCTTTACTTCTCCTTGCTCCAGCCAGTAACTCAGATCCTAGTTGAAGCGGTAGCAGTTTTCCCAGCTCAGGCAGCCCGCAGCAGTCACCTGGCAGGCCCACGCAAACCAGGCAGGACCCTGTAAGCTGTGAGAAGCACACAAAGCTCACAAATGACCTCCTGACTCATTTGTGGACCTGCTGACACTACAAAATGCTGCTGGCAGGGCTAGGACTGATGTGTGACTCTGGAGAAGGTGAGACTGACCCATGAGCGCCATCCACCCAAGGTCTGCCCGGCTGCAGTTGCTCCCCACCAGCAAGCATCACACCCACCAGTTCTTCCCAGTATCTCCCATCCTGCCATGCTGCAAGGCAACTGGGATCACTGAGTGCCCTCCTGTCCTGAGTGGGAGCACATCATGCTCCATGGCTCAGAGGGGAGTGCAAGGTGGCAGGCATGCAGACATGCCTGGGCACAGAGAAACTGTGCCATCCCCACACAGCCTCGACACCTCCCTGCTCACACCCTCTGCCTCTAATCTGTCTTTTAAAATGGTCCCAGCAGGCTTTTTTACAAGGCTTGGTGAAGAAGCCAGCCCCCGAATTGAAGCACTCAGATGGGAGCTAAGCCAGCAGGGAATTTTGCTGTGAGGCCATTATCTGCACTGCAGTATTTCAAGCACAATTAGGTTTGATGTGCAGACCCAAGGTGGGAGGATGTCACTACCCATCTGACCACAAGAGATAACAGCATAGACCAGCCAGCTCTAGCCTTAGCAGATGAAAACCCAGTACTCACTGTTTGTAAAAAAAACCAAAACCCAAACCAAACCCAAACTACACTACCCCAGCTGCAAAGGCCATGATAGCTCCCTGCATGGAGCTGATACAATTTGGCTCAGCTGCAGGCAATTCAGGGGCACTAGCAGAGAACATCTTTAGAGAGGGAAAGGGCTCTGGAAGGTCGTGCACATTCAATATAGGTTTTTACTTTATTCACAGGATCTGCAGTCAAGCCTGGTCCTGGGTTTGCTGAGTGTTTGGCTGTGTTGCTGCAGTGCAATTACCCAGCGTGGGAATTCCCTCCAGGGTGGAGCCCTGCGCTGTCGGTGGGTGTGGTACCAACAAAAACAAGCAAAGGTTTTCACTGCTTCTCTCAGGGTGGGCCTTGGAGCAGCTGGGTGTGTGTGTGGGGGAAATGACTTGAAAATTTTCTGCTGTTTACAGTTTAATAGAAGAGTAATTAATTGCTAAGTGTATGGAGTTTGGAGGGGACAGGACTAGGACAAGCACCGATCTGACAAATTTGAAGCTACCCCAGCTATCCCAATCCTGGTATTGTAGAACTGCTTGCAGAACTTGCCATTTTTGTCTCCAAAAGAAGAGCACTCAGATCAAAAGCTGTGCCTGTGACCTGGGCACAGAGGGGTTTTAAAGACACCTGAAAACGAGAGCGGCTTATAGAAGTCGATTGGTTTGCATGAGACTGCTCTCCAAACATAGAATCACAGAATTGGTAGGGTTGGAAGGGACCTCAAGGATCAGCTAGTTCCAACCCCCCTGCCATGGGCAGGGACACCCCACACTAGATCAGGTTGCCCAGAGCCACATCCAGCCTGGCCTTAAAAACCTCCACGGATGGGGCTTCCACCACCTCCCTGGGCAACCTGTTCCAGTGTTTCACCACCCTCATGGAGAAGAATTTCTTCCTAAAGTCTAATCTAAACCTCCCCTCCTCTAGCTTGGATCCATTCCCCCTAGTCCTATTATTACCTGACACCCTAAAAAGTGCCTCCCCAGCTTTCTTGTGGGCCCCCTTCAGATACTGGAAGGCCACAACAAGGTCTCCTCAGAGCCTTCTCTTCTCCAGACCAAAACATGTTTAAAAAAGCTTGGAATAATCGTAACTTTTGATTAAGAAGAGGAAAGAAAGGAGGGTGGTAATATTTCTCACTGTTAACAGTGGCAGAGGACTCCTCCAAAGCCACCAGAGGTGTAAGGCTCTGGTTGCACATGAGCCAGCTAAGCAGCGTGTCCTGCAGGACTGCCTGCAGCAGGGTTACCTGGCAGCACCCAAAGCCTAGTGGAGGCTGGAGGCTGGAGGCTGTCGTTGCTGCCACTGCTGAGGAGACTGCAGCACACGAGGGTATTTTTAATCAACACTTTAAAGAGCAGATCCAGCTGGAACAAGCCAGGCAGGTCCTGCCACAACTATATTTAATCGCCGCTCTGAACCCTCGCCCACAGCCTGTGGCACAGAGCATGGTGGTGCTTGGTCTGGCTTCCTCTCTAGCTCAGCTATCCTCACATGACCCTGCTTACTAAGGGCAATGCTGGTTTCTCTCCCAGCTCTAAAAAGCAACAGATGTGCAAAACTGAGTGCCTGGGTGCTGCCCACAGTTGTTGCAAATACTCGAGCTGTGTTAAATGTGGGTCTTTCAGCGTAGGTTGTTTGCTTCACTTTATTTATTTACTTATTTATTTATTTTAAACAAACCTTCTGAAGGCAAATCAGAGGCAGAACATTACAGGATAGCAGGCAGCAACGTATTAGTCTGCACAACTCACTTGTTTTAGCAGCTTAGGGCACTGCAGTGCTGGAGCATGTCCAGAGAAGGGCAGTGAGACTTGTGAAGGGCCTGGAGCACCTGGCCTGTGAGGAGCATCTGAGGGAGCTGGGGTTGCTCAGTCTGGAGGAGGCTGAGGGCAGACCTCAGCACGTTCTACAGCTACCCAAAGGGAGGTTGGAGTGAAGAGAGAGCCAGCCTCTTCTCCTTGGTGTCAAGTAACAGGACTAGAGGAAATGTTTTCAAGCTGTGCCAGGGGAGGTTTAGGCTGGATATTAGGAAATACCTTTTCACAGAGAGGGTTCTCAAGCATTGGAATGGTCTGCCCAGGGCAGTGGGGGAGTCACCATCCCTGGGGGTGTTCAAGCAGCATGTGGACCTGGTGCTTAGGGACATGGTTTAGTGCTGACCCTCCAGTGCTGGGTCCAGGGTTGGGCTGGATGATCTTGGAGGTCTCTTCCAACCAGAGGTATTCTGTGATTCATAGTACTTGTCAAGAGCAGTGCTCGACTCTTCACTGGCAGGAACGATTCCAGGCAGTAACTGAAGCCCTTTAGGTCTACCCTTTCCATGTATCCTGTGTTCTTTTGGGATACATATTAGGTGTTAAGGATCCATGTATTCTGTCTTTTTCTGTATATTATTGAATACAATGCTGTATTTCTCTCCAACTCAACAAGATTGTTTATTTTACTCTGTGCAGGTGTAAAATCATACCTCTCTGCTCTTTAAACTGAGACATTGGGTCAGCTTGTGATCACATGGGTGCCCCTGCTGGCACAAGGGGTAGTGTAGGACACACAGCAGCCAAAGGCAGTCATTTCTGAGGCAGATCTGGTCAAGATGCTGTGGACCTTCAGCCCTGCCTGCTCACACCAAGAGCCAGATGTTTCAGCACAGAAGCTGAAACAAGCCCCTTTGCCTGCTCAGCTATTGCAGCACACCTTGGCCTTGCCAGCCCCTTTGAGAGCTCTACACTCCCAGCAGAGCTGGATTGCAGCATGTATCTATCCACGCAGGCTGATTCTTGTTTCAAAGCACAAGTATTAGTGTACTGTGACAGAATGTGTCGTGAATTGCTACCAAAGTGGGAAAGCATCAGATCCTCATTGTCACCTGCTTTTGAAATAAGGGCTGGAACATTGTTTTGCAAATAATGTGCTTCATCAGCAGCAGCAGTTCCTCAGTCATCATCCTGCTGAATATGTTGTGTCCAGCTCTGGGCCCCTCAGTTTAGGAAAGATGTTGACTTGCTGGAATGTGTCCAGAGAAGGGCAACAAAGCTGGGGAGGGGTTTGGAGCACAGCCCTGGGAGGAGAGGCTGAGGGAGCTGGGGTTGCTTAGCCTGGAGAAGAGGAGGCTCAGGGGAGACCTTATTGCTTTCTGAAGCTACCTGAAGGGAGGTTGTAGCCAGGTGGGGTTGGGCTCTTCTCCCTGGCAACCTGTGACAGAACAAGAGGACACAGTCTCAAGCTGTGCCAGGGGAGGTTTAGGCTGGATGTTAGGAAGAAATTGTTCACAGAAAGAGTGATTTGCCATTGGAATGGGCTGCCCAGGGAGGTGGTGGAGTCACCATCACTGGAGGTGTTTAGGAAGAGACTGGATGTGGCACTTGGTGCCAAGGTTTAGTTGATTAGATAGTGTTGGATGATAGCAGACATTTCGTGCTGAACTACCTACACAAGAGCTCAGGTCTGTCTCCTGGGTCAGGGTGAGAAAGATGCAGGTGTCAGTGCAAAGTACTCAAAGTAGAAAAAAGTAGTTTAAAACCCAAATTACTTTCTGGTAAATCTTGTTGTCACCCAAAGGATATAACTATTTTTACACTTACAAAGGTAACTTTTGCACTAGTTTATACTGTTTACTTGGTTTTTTACTAGGTAAGAAAGGTTAGTAATGGAAACTTCTCCTGGACACAAACCCAGGGAATATCATCACCTAATCTTCTAACAAGTACTCAACAAACACTTTATGTGTGCAGACACCCACAAGGCAGAGCAACCACAGTATCACAGTATCACAGTATCACTAAGGTTGGAAGAGACCTCGAGGGTCATCGAGTCCAACCTGTCACCATGGACCCATGACTAGACCATGGCACCAAGTGCCACGTCCAATCTCCTCTTGAACGCCTCCAGGGATGGTGACTCCACCACCTCCCTGGGCAGCACATTCCAATGATGAATGACTCGCTCGGTGAAGATCTTTCTCCTCACCTTGAGCCTAAACCTCCCCTGGCACAGCTTGAGACTGTGTCCCCTTGTTCTGGTGCTGGTTGCCTGGGGGAAGAGACCAACCCCTTCCTGGCTACAACCACCTTTCAGGTAGTTGTAGAGAGCAATGAGGTCTCCCTTGAGCCTCCTTTTCTCCAGGCTAAACAACCCCAGCTCCCTCAGCCTCTCCTCACAGGGCTTGTGCTCAAGGCCTCTCACCAGCCTTGGAGCTCTGACCAACCAGGAGCTAAAGGCTGAGAAATCCACTGGAGACTGAAGGTCCAGGCAACTTGCCACTAGTTGGTGGTAAATCAGGCAGCCTTCCTGGTCATCACTGAAAATCTTCCCTTCTCTCCCACCCCTTCTGCTAACAGCCTCATCAGCAACCCTTCAGCCTTCTTACAGGCACATTCTGTTACCTTCAGGGGTAGTGAGTAACTAGGCTAACCTGGCAGCCTATTTTCAAGGTTCACCACATCCTTCAGTGAGAAACATTTTTGCTTTCTGTCAGTGAGGCATTTCCAAATACTGTTAACTGAAACTAGGCCAACATTCAATGAAAATGCATTTCTTCACAGCACAGCTGCACAGCTACAAGTGGTTTAAAGGACATGGATGGAAAAGGGAACAAAAGAAATACTCACCATCTGTCTTGTGCTAAAACCCGATCCAAGGTAGCTGTCCCCTTTGGCAGCCAACTTGCTGCATCTTTTCTTGACACCCTGTTGGTGTCTCTACCTTCCTCAATGTCCTAAGCTGTCCTGCCCAGAGGGACACACTGCCTGGCTCACCATGCAAGTCTCTACTTAGAAAGGAGGCTTTGCTGGATTTGGAGAACCAATATCCTCCCTCTTCCTGAGGAAAATATTTGCTTACAAGTGAGGATTTTGATTGCTGCTCAGACCAGATGCACCACGAGTTTAACCAAACCCTGCTTGTGGATCCTGTCCTGCACTGCCCCCTGTGCTGGTACTGCTGCAGAACCAGGACCAAGGTTAAACCAGTGTCCAGATTTAATGCTACTTCTCTGCATGGATTTTTAATGTATGGGTTTTGGTTTTTTTCCAAACCATAGACTTGTTTCAAGATCAGGGTCTTCAGGTAGCCCTGGGAATTGTTGGGCTACACAATGGGTGCAGCAGCAAAGGAACTGGGGAGGAACTGCTGTAACAGAACACAGAATTAACTGGGCTGGAAAAGACCTTCAAGATCATCAAGTCCAACCTATCACCCCACACCATCTAATCAACTAAACCGTGGTACCAAGTGCCTCATCCAGTCTCTTTTTAAACACTTCCAGTAATGGTGACTCCACCACCCCCCTGGGCAGCACATTCCAATGGCCAGTCACTCTTTCTGTGAACAGTTTCTTCCTAACATCCAGCCTAAACCTCCCCTGGTGCAGCTTGAGACTGTGTCCTCTTGTTCTGTCACAGATTGCCTGGGAGAAGAGACCAACCCCCAGCTGGCTACAACCTCCCTTCAGGTAGTTGTAGATGGCAATAAGGTCTCCCCTGAGCCTCTTCTTCTGCAGCTAAAAACACTGTCCCCAAAGAAACCTTCTTCAGACTAGAAGGGGGTGGTCTTGATGCTGCTGAAATGAAGGCTTATGTCACCTGCTGACAAATACCACTTTGGTGGACCAGGATATTGTTATACAGGTTAAAGTCAAAGAGCAGTCAAGGGGATAATGAGCTGTGGATAGTTCTGCTCCCTGGGTGATACAGGCTGTGGTTTTTACAGCATCTTAAACCAAAAGCAGCACCATCCCATTTCCATCTTCCTTCCTTTACACCACTACTACAGCCCATTCATCCTACAGGGAGCCAAACCAGGTTGCTAATGCAACAGAGAACTGAACCAAACACAACAATGCTTCCAGCAGTTTAGTAAACACAACAGCTCATTACAGATGTAAATGAGCAGCAGTGATAGCTGAAGGAAGAGGGTGGACATAGCTGGAATCCAAACAGAGTACGCAAGAGCACCTGCAAACATCACTGCAACATCAGATGTCACTGGAAGGCATTCCTATTCCTGATCCTGCAATCCCAGCCCATGCACAGCCATGCCATGGTTCTCCACCCACAACTACTAACTTTGACTTTCCAACTACAGAAAGGGCTGCTTTTTAGTCTAAGGAATTCCATAAAGGATTGAATACCTTATGTTCACAACCCTCTATGCCAGTTGGGGTCATAAAAGGCAGGGTTTTGGGGAGAGAAAACAGTTTGTTGGCAAATAAAAGTAAAGCTTGGGTGGTATGTCCTTATCTGCACTGCATTCTATGCCACTAAAGCCTCAGCTAGGAAACATTCTAGAGGCTTGTGGTCCAATGTAAGCATCAGTTAAGCCACAATGAGGTGCACTTGTAGCACTGGGAAGCTCAGCTACACCTGACAGGTTGTAAAAAGGCCAAGGAGAAAAAGTGTAGCCCCAAAAATGGAGCACACAGTTCCTCATAGGTGCCTCAAGTTCAGCCAAATGCAGTGAGCTGGATTTTGGCTGGTATGCTGGGTATCTTTAGTCACCAGGTTTACTTTTCTTTTTGTTAAAGAAGTACATTACAGTTCCTGTATTTCACATTGCAGCACCGAATTTTCACAGATGATGTTGACTTGGGTAAGACTGCAGGCTGCCCAGAGAGGTTGTGGAGTCTCTTTCTCTGGAGGCTTTCCAAACCCACTTGGATGCATTCTTGTGTGACCTGTCCTGGGTGATAGAATAGAATAGAATAGAATAGAATAGAATAGAATAGAATAGAATAGAATAGAATAGGTTGGAAGAGACCTTCAAGATCATCGTGTCCAACCTATCATCCAACACCACCTAATCAACTAACCCATGCAACCAAGCACCCTGTCAAGTCTCCTCCTGAACACCTCCAGCGATGGCGACTCCACCACCTCCTCGGGCAGTCCATTCCAATGGGCAATCACTCTCTCTGTGTAAAACTTCCTCCTGACCTCCAGCCTAAACCTCCCCTGGTGCAGCCTGAGACTGTGTCCTCTTGTTCTGGTGCTGCTTGCCTGGGACAAGAGACCAACCTCTGCCTGGCTACAACCTCCCTTCAGGTAGTTGTAGAGAGCAATAAGGTCACCCCTGAGTCTCCTCTTCTCCAGGCTAAGCAACCCCAGCTCCCTCAGTCTCTCCTCATAGGGCTTGTGTTCCAAACCCCTCCCCACCTTTGTTGCCCTTCTCTGGACACGTTCCAGCAAGTCAACATCTTTCCCAAACTGCGGGGCCCAGAACTGGACACAGTACTCGAGGTGTGGCCATACTGTTCCTGAGTTGGACTGGATGAACTCTGGAGGTCCCTTCCAGCCCCTAGCAACCTGTGATTCAGCTATGTGTGAACAAATACCATGACTACATTTATCCTGATGGATAATTAGACTTTGCTGTAAATTTTGGTAATGAGCATCCTGGATTATTTGTGAGATGTAGCTTTTGTCCCACGGCTCACATTACATCACAGAACCAC